>NC_065587.1:42447335-42747335 GCF_024542745.1 Macaca thibetana thibetana | reverse complement strand
TTCCAGCTCAGGAAAGCCTGGGGTTGAGCCCAGATTTTGAGGTTCAAATTTCAGTTCCAGTAACTATTAGCTGGGGGACTTTGAGTAAATTCCTTCACCTCTCTGTGCCTGACAGTGAGCGGGACTGAGAAGAGAGGCAACAAGAAAATGCTCCAGGGGGGAAATGAGCAAGAGAGGTGGAAACCAGGAGGATGGAAGGTAAAGAAGAAAGGTGAGGCCATTTGTGGTGCTACAGCCACAGACGCACACGCCTGCAGGGCCTGCCCAGGGGGCCAAACAGGAAAGTGGGACAGCGGTGATAAAATAATGTTTGTCCTTTCCAAAGTGCCCGGCTCTCTCAGGCTAGCCTCTAGTTTCCTGCTCTTAATAGGGACATTAGGGACATGGATGCACATAAATCGGCATCTACAATTTTAAAAACAGCAACTGACATTCACCCTTTTGTAAGAGAGGCGATAGGGAGCAGTGGAGACTGGGCACCAGCTGTCCCTCTGCAGCCACCCAGAGCGGCCACGTGTGTGGGGCCCAGAGTGGCCAGGCCTGCCGATTCTCAAGAGAAGCCAGATTTGGGGAGTTTTTCTTCACCAGCTTCTTCTGATACTCAAAAACATGTTGGCGATGAATGCACATTTTAACACACGGATAAACACCATGCCGGGGAGTCAGACCCATGTGGAGGCCACATCTGGACCTCCGGTGTGTGGCTCTGGTCTTCAGCCTGGAAAATAGAACAAACGCTAAACTGCTCATCCGGACAATGGCAGAAGGGTCTGGAAATCACAAGGGTTGGACTTGTGAGGAGCAGCCGTTTTATTTCGGGCAATAGGGGAAGAATGGGCAGCCTGTCCAAGTATCAGGCTGGGATTCCAACAACAGACATCAGGTGACCTGAGTGTGCACTTCAAAGTGGAAAGGCGTCCAAAATGCTGCTCCACGCTACACAGCCAAGTGCTGCTCCATGCTCGGCGAGGCACCTTTGCCTGGCCTGCTGGGAGCCGTGCACATCCACAGCCGCGCTCCAGCAGCTGCTCCCCACTGCCCCAATCATTTGCACTGTACAGTGTCAGCTCCGGGGCCGGCACTGCTTTAAAGTTTTGGGTGTGCACCTCCTGCCCTTTTTCTCTCTGTGCTGCCTCTATTTTATTGGGATGACTAAATCTTTCAACTATGTTAGCAGTAAACACAGCTAATTTACCCCCTGCCTCTTTGAAACAGCTGCTGACAGCTGCACTGTAATTCAATCAAGGACCTTTGTAGTGGAGCCTCTACCAAATTCACATGTGTTGTTTGGTTCCATCTCTCCTGCCCAGAGCCCCACACAGCTGCACCAAATATTGACGAGCGCCCACTTCCCCCCAAGGCCTGAATGCTAAACAGTGTGTTCACGGTGGAGGCGAAGGCAGGGAGCTCTCAGCAGTGTGAGAGAACTTCAGTGTTCAGAAACTGAGAGAAAAACACAACACACACAGACAGACACAGGCCAAAGAACCAGAACCAAACGTCTCCTTTTATTGCAAAGTCAAACCCTTTTTATTTTGTCTATTTATACAGAATTTTCACTAAAGACTGTTCGACGCAACAGCCATGAGTACATTGGTCCAACCATTAATAAATAGTCTTAAATAAGAAAACAAACAGGTTGAAGGAAAGCAAGCTCGCCATCCTGAACGAGGGATTAAGGGGTGGGGGGTTCAAAAGAGCTTTGGATGGAAATAAATAATCTCTTTGCTTTGTAACAACTATTTACAGGTTTAAATGTACAAACGATGCTAACCAGAGGCTGGTTGGGTCAGTAAGTGGTGAGAAAACCTGCACCAAGAGAGATCACACAAAAAGCCCCAGCTCTGCAGGCAAATGAAACCAAACATAACAAAAAATACTCCTCCCCAGTGACTAGAGAGTGGAGGCTGCAGCCCAAGCTACTAAAGAAGAAAAACATCAAGGAAAATAAAAACAGAGCCCCGGTGTTTCCAGGAACCGTCTGAGTCAAGATGGAGAAACAGTCCCCCACAAGACCGGGTTCCACATGGCCACAGTCTCGGATCACCTTGCTTCCTTTACAGATGTGGAAAACGTTTGTAGACAGTGTAGCCCTCCCCCAGGCCTTGTGTTTGTGGCCGTAGGCTGACTGCATACTATTTATGGGACTCACCAGCCAAGGCAAGGCGGGCTTACACCAAGAGCCATGTCAGAAATGCCACCTCCAAATCGGGACACTTGGTTAGGATGTTACCCTCAACAAGGCTTCTGTTTGCAATGTGAGTCCAGCACATCCTGCACCCATCAGACCTCCTATTATGCCATCTCCCCCTTACTTCAAGGAGCAAATTTGTTTGCAGAGACTTCTGATCAGGGTCTGCAAATGAAGAGACAGCCACGGGTACCCTTGCCAGGGCCCAGCCTTGGAATGCCGCTGCAGACAAAGACCAGAGGGTCCACTGGGAGGATGTGCAGTACCCCTGCTCACCCCACTCCCGTGGAGAACTAGGCTTCATTGGTGCTTCCTTTTTTTTTTCTTTTGAGATGGAGTCTCGCTTTGTCACCCAAGCTGGAGTGCAGTGGGGTGATCTCGGCTCACTGCAACCTCCGCCTCCTGGGTTCAAGCGATTCTCCTGCCTCAGCCTCCAGAGTAGCTGGGATCACAGGCGCGTGCCACCATGCCCAGCTAATTTTTGTATTTTTAGTAGAGATGGGGTTTCACCATGTTGGCCAGGCTGGTCTCGAACTCCTGACCTCAAATGATCCGCCCATCTCAGCCTCCCAAAGTGCTGGGATTACAGGCGTGAGCCACCGCGCCTGGCCCATTGGTGCTTTTTAACAACAGGGTCGAGTTGCAAGTTCCATCCTACTTGCTGTCCTTGTACCCTCTGCAATTTCACATGGATTTACTACCACTGGGGCGAGCTGAAAAGGCAATTCCAAATGTCTGCGGGTGTTTCACACACCTAGTTTCATTTCTGCCACTGCAAATCCAGCTGAACAACAGAACATATTTTACCTCCAAAGGTCAACACACAACCCTCCTCCGAGCCGACATTTGCTCTTTCCCCTCCCACTAGATCTTGGATTTGGGCAAACCTTGGTAAACACTGGAACTCTGCAAGCCTCAGAATGAAACCTGTAGGGAATGGAGAGGGACCTCCCCGCCCTCCACATGACACAGCTTCTGTTTATGCATCAGGATAAACGGAGAAATGGGGATAAATTGTTTAGGAAAATATATTTGTAACATCCTAACCATTTTCATTCATTCGTTTTATTGTGACATTTATTACAGGAACTTCCGGGTCAATTTTCCTTTCGCACAGACACCAATGTGCCCACCCCTTGCCACGCCCCCTTCCTCCCACGGCTGGGTGGCCTGGCTGGCGGGCCCTCATAATTACCTCTGGAAACAAGTCCGTGCATGGCTGAGACTTCCCAGCCAATGACCTGGCCCGGCCATTTTTCTTTATGCGTGTTTTTTTTTTTCCCTGCTAGGTTTTGCCTGTACAGCTTGTAGGATCTTGTTCATTGGATGAAAAATTGATCAAAAGCCATATGCTGCTCACGTTTCCTAATACTCTTGCACCTTTAAAGTTGGGGATAGGGAAGGAAAGGTCTCACAAAAGGCAGTTGATCTGCTGGTTCCTGGCCAAGGCGAGCAATGGAGGATCCAGAAAAACTTGGCCCCAAAGGGTCTGAATTCCCGGAGGGGCTAGTGGCAGCCACAGGCCCGAACCACCATGTTTCTGTATTTCTTCAGGATGACGTTGGAGCTGTCATCGAAGTAGAGGACGGAGATGGCATTGAGCTGTGTGGGCGCACAGCAGGGCTTGGGCACCGTTTCCGGGTTGATGAAGTGGACCTGAAACACACACCAAAACATGGGCAGTGGTGAGAAGCGGTGAGTCCTTCTAACTGGCCTCCACGTTTCTATAAAGAAACATCCTGTCTGGGCATAATAAATGACTGCAGGTGACACTCCCCAAGCCAAGCACTCCCTGTTCTAAGCACTTTACCTGGACAACTCAGTTCTGGGATTACCCCTGTTTTGCAGACAAGCGAACCAAAGCATAGAGGTTTTCACACTATGCAGTTGAGAAGGAAGGGACCAGATCCGACATTCAGGACCAGGTAATTCTCTGTTGGGGAACTGCCCTGTGCACTGCAGAATGCTGAATAGTGTCCCTGACTTGGAGCCACCAGAAGTGCTCCATCTTGCTCATGGGCTTCTCTGTACCTTACAGAGGATGTGGGCCAGGGACACACAAACTCAAATGCCTATGGGTGCCACATGAGTGCCACTGATGAGCAAAGTAGACCAAGGGTAAGACAATAGGGAATAGTGGGGACTAAGGCAAACTAAGGGAAGAGGCCGCCACTCAACCTAAGCTGACGGCAGCCGACCGAGCTCAGTAAATTAGCAGATCTGCCACGTGTCCAAGATAGGCCAGAGATTCCACTCTCCTGTTGTTTTTAATGTGAAACTTCTGGGTTTCCAGCAACTGCAGGTGCCAGGCAAGAGCATCAATGACTGGCACTCTGTTCCCAGCGTCCAGGCTGTGACCGCTGACACAGGCTAGCATGCTTTTTACACATTTTATGATGGACAATTTCAAACTCTTACACATCCATACCCTTCCCTACCTGCTCCACCTTGAATGATTTTAAAGTAAATTCCAGCCATCAGCTCATTTCCTCTGGAAGCATTTCATCAGAACTCTCTAGAAGACAGTTGTCCCCTTTTAAAAATGACCACAATTGCATCATTTCACAGTCCCTGGAGAATTCACTTTGATCCTGCAGATCTCTGGTGAAATACTGATGGAAGTAGGTGCACACAGGACGATGGCACTCCTGTTCCATGGGCCATGAAGGCAGCGGTTGGAGAAGGATAGAGATGTGTCCCCTGGCGGCTGGGGAGACATGCCTGGCACCTTCCAGGGGATACTGGCACAGCATAGCACATCCAGACCAAGGAACACGTTGGGGAGGACTCTTCCCTTTCCAGCCTAAGGACCTTCAATCCCAAGTAGGGCTTTGGAGTTTACAATTGAGGAGGGGAGAGAGGGCTTTGGAAAATCAATGCTTAAAAAAGCAAACAAAGAAACAAAAACCCTTACCCTCAAAGAGCAGAACCAAATGAAAGGGATAGATGAGATTTTTATCCAGGATTTAACACACAGGACAGGGGCAAGAAAAGGAGGCAGATTACTAAATGAAAGGAGGGAGTAGTCCCACTAGTGAGCTTTCTGTCACTAGAAGCATTCAAGGCAGGGTGGATGATCAGTTGGCGGGAAAGGTTCAGATGATGTTCATGGCAGGGAGCTACATAACCAAGGTCCTTGAACCTTGGATTCTAAGCAAAAGAACACAATCCCTATAGCTCTTATCACTATGGTTGGTGTTGGCAGAGCAGGAATAACATCTACTGAGTGTCGCCATGTGCTGGGCACGTTCATCTCATTATCACACAGAATCTTCCCAGTGACCCCACTGAAATTTTACTCGAAATGGCCCCGTGGGTCCCCACTCATCTCTCCATCCCATTATTCTGCTGGCCAGCTTCTGATCAGTCTGCCCCTCACTGAAATTTCTCATCTGTTTACCTATTTCCTCTACAGGAAAATGAAGCAGGGCCCAGTGCCCTGTTAGGCACAGTAACCAGCACCCACAATACTACAAGCATCCTCAAAGGAGCCCATAAAACTTTCAGTTACTTTTAAAATTAGGAGAAATAAATGTACTTCAGGGTCAAAGATTATACTCCTCTTTATACCAAACCAGTCATAAAATACAACTTTTGCTTTTTTTTTTTTTAATGGGGCAAGGAGCCCCTGAAGGTCATGACATGGCAATGGGCTGACATCTACTCAGGCCCCAGCTTGGAGGCAGCAGGATCTGGGGGCCCTGCAGCCTGCCCAGCCCAGGTAACCACACCCCAAGACAGTGTGACACCCACCAGTGTCTGCACGATGGCGTGGTTGGTGGCGTTCATGTAGGAGTTCAGAGGGAAGGCACACTCCCCCTCACAGTAGTAGGCAGCGTAGCCTTCAGGCGCGATGATCCAGTCCTGAAGAGGAGAAGAGAGTGTGGGAAACCATGCGGAAGGCCTGAGCCACATCATCCCAACCCCCATGCTGGCCAGAAGCCACCACACCAGGCTCACGACCTGAGGATGAAGGCTCAGACCATGCCTTCTGAGCAGCAGGGGGCCCGGCAGCAGCAGGAAACATGGGTGGCCTCTCATGGTCCCACAAGAATGGAAAGGAGGACCATTCTATAGTCTTGGCCTACAGTCCAAGCTACTTGGGAGACTGAGTGGGAAGACAGCTCAAAGCTGCAGTAAGCTATGATCACACCACTGCACCCCAGCCTGGGTGACAGAGCAAGACCCCATTTCTAAAAAAAAAAAAAAAAAACCATAAAATAAACATGAAGGAAAGCCCCACAGAGCTTGGCTGATCGTAAAATGGACACCCATGGCTGTGTCTTCTGGACAGAAGGTGGCACAGCAAGGAGCCTCTGGTGTGAGGCAATCATCCGCTCTACCCGCCACTAGGTGGTCATACACTGGCAGCTCACCTTAAACCAACCTCCAGGCCTCGGTGTGCCCACCTGCCAGAGAGGCTAATAACTCCTCATGGCGTCACCCATGCTGGCTCAGGATGAGAATTCAGTGACAGTGTAGACAGGTCTGTACACTGGTCAGGAAGGGAACCATGTGCCATACCTGCCTCTAGGGTCTGGGTGGCGCAGAAACGTTGCCCAATAATCAATACACTCCTTGGTGACGCTTAAGCGCATGGAATCTTCCAGCAGGGGCCCCTGGAGTTTGGGTTCTGTCCCAGCAGCGGGTGGATGTGGTCATCAGTCCCGAGGGCAGGCTCACAGGAGGGCTCAGAGCTGGCTATGTGTGTGCACGCCCCGAGTGTGTCTGGGCATAATCCCCAGGGAAGATTCTGGACTCTCCCACTGAAGTACAAGCTCCCTGAGGGTAGAATACCACCAGTTGCCCTGATGACCTCATGACAATACCCTCTCCAGGGATATTTGAGCCCCACGGGGCAGATACATTGCAATGTTCAATGCTGCATCTGCAATCCGGTACCAGAACAGGGCCCAGAATGCTGCAGATGCTGCACGACTGCTGAATGAGAATCACACCAGAGCTCACAGCAGACACATGGTGGATCAGATGACCTTCACTCCTCTCCTAGGATTCATCCCCTGCCTTTTGCCTCACTCCATGCAGATGGCTCCAGAGGGGGCAGCCATGTGCCAGTAACATGACCACGTCCCTAAAACAGTTGACTGGTCCAGGAACAATGGCCTGAACCAAGTTGGGCAGATCTGTCCCTCCCGTGGGAATGGGAATGGGATGAGGACAGAGGGCAGAGGGGGAGATGGCTCCCCAGGTATCTGGATTCAAACACACAGCCCGGCATCATCTTGAGAAGCAGCCAGCCAACAGATGGGAATGATGTGCATGCAGAGAATGGGGTTCAGAGTTCAAAGTGTTTGGGTTCCTGGTTCGAGTTCAAGTCTCAAACACATTTCTGCTCTTGGACTTCATGAGGCCTCCCTGTATCCTTAGCCCAAGTCCCCTTCTGCAGCGAGGCCACTTGATACTGGAGTCTTAACTGGCAGAGATGAGAAACAGGACCGAACACAGACCCGCTGCCTCGTGGGAGCCCACGCCAGAGGCCCCATGCCCAAGACAGACCCAGCCAGCCCCTTACCTGCCAGCCCAGGTCTCGGAAGCTGACATACAGCTCGTGCTTCTTACAGGCCTGCCTCTGGTCACTGCTGCTGTTCTCTGCGTTGACAACGAAGTGAAGAAGCAGAGCCCAGTGAGGAGAAAGAAACACACACACATCAAAAGTTCCCTCCATCTTAGGTGGTGATGTGAACAGCAACCAAGCACAGATGGCTGAGGGGTAAATTTCCTGATTCAAAAGCCAGTTCAAGGGTCTAACTGCCTTAATACTCATTTCTACCCCCAGCAAATGCCCTATTAAGGGAGGTGCCAATGCCCCCATTCCTCTCTCACGCAGTCTTATCCCATAATACTTTCTGGATCCTTCTGCGGACACTGGTTTCTTTTATACACGTGTGTTGTTTAAATGCTGACATCTGCCTGGATTCCATAAGGGACTCAAACCCCATCCACCTCCCACAGTGCCACTGCAGGGGCCCTGCTCAAAGAGATCTGCTTATGAACGACCTCAACGTGTGAGGCCCCAACACACTCATCCCTCTGCAGGGGCAAGAGGATGCGGGGACAAGGCCTGGGATAAGCCCCCATCACCACCACCAGCAATAAGCAATGAGACAGCAAAGAGTCAAAACCTGATGACCTTTCAGAGAAAAACACTCCTGAGGTTTCTTTGAGCAGTGAAAATTACACACTGGGATTTTCCAGAACGATGTAAGTTTGTAAGCATTTGGGTCAGGGCCTGAGCACTTGTAAACACTGCATAAGTTTCTGTCTGTCTCTCTCTCTCGCACACACTGCAACCTTCCTTCCACCCCACGGCAGAGGGATTGCTTTTTTCTTAGTCATGACCTGTCTTTCCTCCACCTACAACTTCCCAGGGGCTCTCTGTCATACTCAGAGCAGGGCCCAGTGTGCTCTGACAACTGACTGATCAAACACCAAGCTCACTCCCACCGCAGGGCCTTTGCATGTGCCGTTTCCTCGACCTGCAATGCCCCTTCCTGCAGTCTTTGTTGTGTCTGGCTCAAGCCTTGGTTCCAATGTCACCTCCTCAAAGAGGTTTTGTAAAGTCACTATTGGATCCCCAAAGCTAAACTCATCAGTGCACATCCTGTCCAGGAGTCAGGAAGTGGTTCAGGGAAGGGCAAGTGACCCGGCACAAACTAAAAGAGATCGAGACTTCCGGAAACAGTTCCCCCGTTCCTAAGAAAGACCCATGGGGAGACATTCATTCTCTTCCTCCTACTGCCAGGGAGCAAAAAATAATGAAGCTCCCCTGGCTGTCCCCATGGCCAGCTGCAGCTGTGGCCTTGAGAGGAAGCAGCACTGAAGATGGTGGGGTGGGGGCAGAAGGAGCTGGGGCTCGGAGGACACTGTTAAGCTCCTGGATCCACCAACCCTAATGTCCACCCAACCTCGGCTCTGTGGGCTGATGAATTTTGTACTGGTTGAAGCGCATTTGACTTGGGTTTCTGATATCTGCAGCCAACCCTCAACCCATCCCAACTGGCCGCCCTGTGAAGGCTCATCCCACATAGAAAATGGTGGTCAGTTTGAGCTCAGGTGTCACCCTTAGAGGTGTAGACCCTGGAGCACAGTCAGCCTCTGAGTGGAGTCTAACCTGTGAGTCAAGACCAGGCCCTGGAGACTGCTCCAGCTATGGAGTCCAACCCCAGCTCTCCTAGATCTTGGACTCCTGGTTTGCAAAATGAAGAGAGCTCCTATACCTCCTGGGGTAACCTTGAGTGTTCATGTCAGTTTCATATTTTATTCTTCTTCTAGCCCACTTGTTAGGGAAATTTAAAACTACACACATTCTCCATTCACACACACACACCTGTTAACTATTTGAATGCATGGCTGTTTCCTCCACACCCACAACATGCCCAACATGCCATTAGGGTATATATCAAAGAGTGGAACATCACCCAATTTTTGACTTTTCTCTGATTCACGAGAATTCTATCTGCATGATTTCTAGGATAATGAGAAATAGTAAGATAAGAAGGGCATCGCTGAACTCCCTTCCCTGAGCCTCACTTTCCTCATCTGTAAAATGGGTGGGACAGGAGTGGTACAGTAAGCTAGCCTCCCATGGACCACATACTGCAAATTAGGACACCTCCTCAGGCACAGACTGGACATTCTGTTGGTCCTGGAAACCTTCAGTGTGCAGCCGCCTTAGCTACCCCATGACTGAGAACAATTCTGGAATGAAATGGGCTAGAGACAGCGAGCGAGAGTGGAAAGCAGAAAGAAGGAGAAAGAAGAGTGTTGAGGAGGAAGGAGGCAGGAGAAGGGAGAACAGCATGGAGAGTACAGGAGTCGGGAACCTGCCTCCAAGGCTCAGGCTGAGACAGGAGCACCATGCTCCCTGCTGGGGACTGAAAAGCAGGTTGCTTTTGTTTTCATCAGCAATTTTTTTTTTTTTTTTTTGAGACAGAGTCTTGCTCTATTGACCAGGCTGGAGTACAGTGGTGCAATCTTGGCTCACTGCAACCTCTGCCTCCTGGGTTCAAGTGATTCTCCTGCTGGAACTATAGGCACTCATCACCATGCCCGGCTAATTTTTGTATATTTATTAGAGATGGGGGTTTCACCATGTTGGCCAGGCTGGTCACAAACTCCTGACCTCAGGTGATCCGCCCGCCTTGGCCTCCAAAATGCCATTTTTGAATGTATCTATTTATATAGATATAAAATTTATCTATAGTTCAGAAAAGCAATGTGGAAAGATATGCACACCAATGAGGAAATTACATTTAATTGATTATAACCGAATCACATGTGTTTAGACCTGGTCCTGAGGAGACACTCGAGACTCTCTGCGAAGTGACCTCTGTGAAGGCTGGGGCGGGGCAGGGGGCCTCCAGGCTGTGGGGTGGGAGCGCTTGCCCTGGGTGCCCTGCCCTCACCGCCTGCATGCCTGGTGGAGTCATTCATTCAGCCATTGCTAGGGGCTGCTTCCTAGTGTACAGGCATGAGATGAGTCCCGGGTGTAAGACAGCAAAGGCCTGCCACTCAGGGGCTTTTCCAGAATGAGAGGCGGGTCATAGGTAAGTGAGTGCACATGACTTACACGGAGATGAGGGCTACAGAGGAAGACAAGGCAGGAGAGCTGCAGCGAGTGGGCATGCTGCAGGGGGTGCCGGCAGGCGCTCTTCTGAGGAGGTGACGTGTGGATAAGGACCAAAAGGAAGTGAGATAGGAGGGTGGGGAGGCATCCAAGGGCGAGGCATTCCTGGATGAGGATGCCGAGCAGCGGGGATGAGGCGCCCTCCATGCCTGAGGCTGCTGGAGCAGCATCGGACAGAGGATCGGAAGCAGGCACTGAGCCCCACAAGGAATGAGAAAGCTGGGGCCTGGGTCAGCAGACTGCGTGGGCAGAGGGAAGATCAGCGTGGCTGGAACCAGCCCCCAAGGCTCAATGCTGCAAGGGGGTGCTCAGAGTGGATGGAGGCAGCCAGGGGGAGCCCGGAGGCCCCTAGTCCCCACCCTCAGTGGGGGAGTAGCAGGGCTGGGAGAGAGAGAACCAGCTCTGGGGCAGCAGGGACCTCCCCAGGGCCAGGGTGTCCTCAACATGAGAAGGTCAAGGTCAAGGAACCATCAGGGAAGAGCCCAAACAGCTGGACTCTACAGCCTGCCCTCGAGAACACACAGACGCCAAGCAGAAACCTAAGATGGCCTTTGTGGTTTGTGACCAGCCTGGCCAACATGGTGAAACCCCCATGCCCAGGGCCACAGGTAGCCACGCCCCTCCACGACTCTCCTCCCTCTTCCCTATGGAGAGGCAGAAGGCAGGGCGGAGGAGAAGGAACATCCCCTCAGCTCAAGGAAGTGTTGGGTGAAGCTGCTAGCTGGAGCCAGGGACATTGCTGACTCCTTGGTGTCCCGAGTCAAGGAGGATTCTGAAGCTGCGTGCAGGCTCCCTCAGAAGGAAGTCCCATGATCTATTAGCAATGTCTGTCATGAGCACAGGAGGGGCCATGATCTATTAGCAATGTCTGTCATGAGCACAGGAGGGGCCATGATCTATTAGCAATGTCTGTCATGAACACAGGAGGGGCAAGGAGTGGCCTGAGTGCTACTTTCCCCAACCCTGTCTTAAAACAAAGCCACGACATTTGGCATAACTTAGTTCAAACCCAAGGCCAAACAGACCAAGGCTGAGCACAGCTCATGAAGCTAGTTGTGGTGTGCGAGTGAGGCGTGGGCACTGGCCCTGCCACCAAGAATCCCAGACCCTGCTCTGTACTTCCAGGGCTCTTTGATGATGGCTGTCCCAGCGGAAAGTGGCTGGAGCTCCGGTGTATCCTTAGGACTTATTAGCAGGAAAGCAAGGAAAGGAAACAAAAGAGAGACTCCCAGCTCCCCTGTCCCTCCAAGCCTGCCCCACCCACCCCAAAGCAACAGAACGTGAGCAGGAGACAGCCCAGATGCCAGCACCATGGATTCATCCACCTCCTCAACCCCCTGCCTGGGCCGCAGACAAGTCTGGACTGGTGCTCAGGCTCAGCTCCCGCCCCCACAGGTCACCTGGTAAAGGCGGCTGCTTACCAGGGAGCTGGGTCCAAACGTGGGTGGGGAGAAGGAAGTGCAGGGACCCAGTTTCTCAACCCCAAACTGCACCATCTGAAGAGCACGTGAAGCCCCGGGGAAGGGGGCTGGTGGGCAGGAAAGCGAGCTCCGCGTGGGGTAGCGTGCCAGAGCATGTGCCCCCGCTCCGGCACACACAAGGCTGCCGAGATTCAACTTGTGTGGCCCCACGGCAGGGCTCCAGCCCATCACAGGGGTGGGGGGGCAGAGGGGAACGAGCGATTCAAAGGGGCAGGCACACAGGCACACATACTCACACTCACACTCAGGGACTCTGGCCTAAGCCTAGGGTGGGGCCGGGCCTCGGTATTTTTTATTTTTACTTTTTTCTTAACTTCCAGGCAGGTTTTAGAAGAACTTCAAACAGGGCCACGAGCGATCCGCGGGAAGGAGGCAGGTTCCCAGCAATGAATTTCTGCCACGGGAAACAGTGAGAGCCCCGTCCTGGGAGCTGTGTAAATGGAGACTTGGTGGGGCTTTGATGAGGAGGTGGTGGGGAAAATCAGATTGAATTCTAAACCTGCGAGGCCTAGTTCCTCTCCCCCTCGTTACCCAGGTGCGTGCACCCGATGGAGCTCCAAGACACGGAAGTCTTCGCCGGGATGGAGTTTGCTGCACTTCCTGCCTGGATGATCTGTAAAAATCCTCTAGGGAGTCTCCAGGCTCCGAGCACCCCCTCGGCACCTACCCTGTTCCTCACCTCTCTTAGAGCAGCCAGAATGATCTTATCACCTGCACCGCACACCCCAGCTTGAATCTCTGCAAAGACTTCTGAACATGCTTGGCATGAAGTTCAAATTCAAGGCTCTCAAGAGAAGGCCTGACTCACCACCCTCGCTCCCCTCCCCTGCTTCAGCCCCCACAGCCTCCTGCCCCCTCCCCAAAGCTTCCAGGAAACCCCACAGCACAGGCCTCTGCCCCTGCAGGTCTCACAGCCCAGAGCAACCTCTCCGGACCAGCCTGGCCTCATGGGCACCCACTGGGCCCAGAGCTCTCAGCTCACTCACCACAAAATCTTGTCTGCATCCCTCGGGATGGGCTGGGTTCCCTGGGCACCACCCTGACTCTGGGCTTGTTACTATGTATGGATGTGAATGGCAACCCCCTCCTTCCTGTCCTAAATTAACACCCCTAAGGGCAGCCTTTGTGTGGGTGTTCAGCATTGAACCCCAGCCTTCAAGAGTCCAGCATAAAAGAGGCTTTAAATACAAATGAAGAAATTCAGTTGGTTTTTGATTTGGGAGACCACAGACCCCTCTGAGACACCTGGAAAAATGGATCCACCTGCCAGAAAAGAAAATACACAGAATCCCTACACACACTCTGGGCCACACAGACGCACTGAGGTCCATCTGGGGGCCCCAGGACATCTGCCAGGGGTCAGGAAGCCTTGTCTGAAAAAGGCCACCAACGCTGCTGACCTGCCTTCTCCCTTGAAAAGTAAAATGAACATAAATTTCAAGCTAGGCTAGGTGAGGAGGAAGAAGCTTTTGGCACTAGAGGGTTAGTTTGGGGGTGGGGCTGCTGCTGTCCTCTCGCCAGGACCTTTCTCGATAGCCCCTTGCTGCCCTTAGGTGCTTCCTGGGACCAACCGCAGGCCCCAGAGCTGATAAGCAGATAATAGCTTCCCACATAGCGGCAGGGCAGGTTTGCACCTCAGACCTTTTTCTGCCTTGTGATCAACCTGGAGCCAAGAAGGCTGCAACTCCTCCTGAGCCGGCCCCCAGACGGCTGTGTCCCAGCTCCTTAGCAGGATGAGAGAAGCACTCTGAGGAGGCCGGGAGCACTAACTTGCCTGTAATCTCAGTACTTTGGGAGGCAAAAGTGGGAGGACAGCTTGAGCCTAAGAGCTCCAGACCAGCCTAGGCAATAGAGGGAGGCCCCGTCTCTACAAAAAATAGCCAGCTGTGGTGGCATCCATCTATAGTCCCAACCACCCGGGAGGCTCAGGGGGGAGGATTGCTCGAGCCCAGGAGGTCAAGACTGCAGTAAGCCATGCTCACACCACTGCCCTCCAGCCTGGGCAACGACGCAAGACCCTGTCTCTAAAAAAAAAAAAAAAAGAAAAGAAAGAAAGAGAAAGAGAATCACTTTGCCAACAAAGATGTATTCTTTCTTATTACTGCTTTAACAAATTACCAAACAAATTATCAAAACAATACAAACGGATGACAGCTCTGTGGCTCTGAAGTCCAACACCAGTCTCAGCAGGTAAATGCAAGTGTGGGCAAGATGGGTTCCTTCTGGGGGCTCTAGGGGAGGATCCCTTCCTTGCCTTGTGCAGCTTCTCCAGGCCACCCGCATCACAGGGCTGGTGGCCCCGCTCATCTCCACCCCTCTGTCCTCTGTGCTCACATGGCTCCAACCACAGCTCGCAAAGGCTCTCTCCTATAAGGACTGATAGGGCCACCCTGCTACACAGAGCCCGCGTATTGGAAGGCCAGCTGATTAGCACCTGTGATTCCAAGGGCCGCCTTAACTCCCCTTCGCCCTGGAGGGTGACACGTTCACGGGTTCCAGAGATTAAGACACTGGCATCTTGGAGAGGCTGTTGCCCTGCTCATTGCAAATGGCTTCCTGAAGAGCCAGAGAAACAGCACCCCCAGGCAGCAGCTCCCCTGGCCGGCAGGATGGGACTGGGGATAGGGAGCAAACTGGGTTCCTTGGATCTGGGGGCGGGTGTCACCCCTCCAGTCCACTGGAAAATGGTTTGTTGTGAGGTTCATTGATTCGAAGCTTTGGTTTTGGTCTGGGACGAGTCCAGATGCATCTTCTGGCAGACTTGACACTGCATGTGGTGGGGCGTGAGCCAGGCAAGGGGTGTGGGAGGGCTGTCCACAGACGCCCACAGTGCCAGCAGGGCTGGTCCAGGCCAGCCCGCCCCCAAAGCCCAAAACCAGAATGCACCCTCTTGGGACCCCAGCACCCGCAGGCCACCACAGGCTGTCAATGTCGGTTCCCCAATCAGCCTATGGGGAAAGGGATTGCACCCCAGCCACAGCCCCAGTGCCCGGGACAAAGCCAGGCTCCTGTGGGGGCCCCACAAATGCCTGGTGACTTGTCAGAAAGCACTCAGTGGGATTGTTGGGGACACTGAAGCTCATCCAGGCCAGGCAGATGGCCCTGGCAACATCCAACAGGAAAGAGGGCCTGGGGCAAGGGACAACCCAGACCCCAGAGACCCAATCCCAGGGCTGCCACTTACCTACACCATGCCCTTAGACAAACCACTTACCCTCTTCGAGCCTCAGTTTTCCTCTCTGTGAAGTGGGAGGCCATCTACCTCAGAGCCTCAAGAACCACACAACATGATGGGCTAAAAGCTGTCTGCTCTAGAGGACCTGCAGAGTGCGACCCCCTGGAAGTCTCCTTCGCACAATGCGTTAACTTTACTTATATTTACTGTTAATGTTTGATTTGCTTGCAATGAAAATATTAGCTTTAATTTTTTAAAAATTTATTGTAAAGAAACATTTCAAACAAACTGAAAAGTATTGCAAATCATATATTCTTTTTTTTTGAGACAGAGTCTCGCTCTGTCGCCCAGGCTGGAGTGCAGTGGCACAATCTTGGCTCACTGCACGCTCCGCCTCCCAGGTTCATGCCATTCTCCTGCCTCAGACTCCTGAGTAGCACAAATCATATATTCTTTAAACACCTACCACCTGGCCGGGTGCAGTGGCTCACACCTGTAATCCCAGCACTTTGGGAGGCCAAGGCAGGTGGATCACTTGAGGTCAGGAGTTTGAGACCAGCCTGGCCAACATGGTGAAACCCTGTCTCTACTAAAAAAATACAAAAATTAGCTGGACACAGTGGCGCACACCCGTAGTCCCAGCTACTCGGGAGGCTGAGACTGGAGAATCACTTGAACCTGGGAGGCAGAAGTTGCAGTAAGCTGAGATCGCACGACTGCACTCCAGCCTGGGTGACAGAGTAAGACTTTGTCTCAAAAAACAAAAAACCATATATATATATATACACACACACATACAGATATACATATATACATATATATTTATCAAGTATTAAAGTTTGCCATGAATTTAAAATATGTTTCATTTTATGAAATAAAGAAACAGCAAATTCTACCTCCCCATTTCTTCCTCCCCCTCCTTCCATGGGGTAAGCTCCCCGGGGGTCTTCCCATCCATGTTTCAGAGTCTTCCTTCATCTCTGTGTAGCTGCAAGCGCTGCCATTGTTCTGTCTATTTAAATATCTACACGCTTGGCATTGTATTATACTAATGTTTTGCAACTTGCATTTTTAAGCTAGTTTATTACTTTTACAGAATTAAGATGCTCTGTGTAGGGAAGGATTTGGGGGTTTTCTTCCTGAGCCATCTGGCGAGCACCTGAATGGATTTTGAGTCGGTCCCCTGCTGGGTCCCGCTGGGGCCCTGCTGGGTTCCTGTGGTGAGTCTGTGATCCCCCCTACCTGGGCGTACCTGCCACATTGGCCATCCGCAGGGCTTCCTGGTTCTTGGGCGTCTTGGAGCGGTTCTGGCTGCGCTGTTTGCTCCCCGTGGACCGGATGCTGCGGAAGTGGACCTCCGTGGCCTTGAAGAAAGCCACCATGAAGGGCTGCTTATTCTGGGGCCCGTGCCGCCCAATCAGGCCCGCCAACTTGGGGTTGATGCTCTGCCCTGGACAGGAAGCAGCCAAGTGCACAGAAGAGTAGTTACAGGAGGGCCACGAGCGGGACAGGGCTGCAGAGACGCTACACCTCCCGGTTCATTCATGAACTCTTTATTCCTCCATCCAGCAAGTATTTATTGAGTACTCACTCTAGGCCAGGTACTGTTTAAGGAACTTGGAACACAACTGCGAGAGCAGCCAAGAAAACGTCCTGTTCTCTGGGTTTCCATGCAAGTGGGGAAGGCAGGCAGGAAATATAAGGGGTGGGGAACCAGGCTGAGGGCTGCGGAAGGTGGCAAGCTAGCGAACCCCATAAGTGCCACTCACATTCCATTGGCCAAAGCAGGTCATGGTATCTGCCTAATATCAGGGAGTTGGGGGGCAATCTTGCTCTGTGCCAGGGAAGGTGGGAGCAACTACAAACAACCCTAATGACTACAGGGGCCATCTCAGTAGAGATCTGGGTAACAGTGAGTGAGGGGGCTCAGTAGATGTTTGGGAAGAGTGTATTCCAGGCAGAGGGAACTGCAGAGGTGAATGTATGGAGGCAGGAGCGAGGAGGGTGTGTTAAAGGGGCAGGGGCAAGTAGCAGGGACAACTGGGAGGGGCAGAACGGGCATGAGTCAGGTTGGGTCCTATTGGCAACACGAGCACCTGCCTCAGCCCAGTGGCCTGCATTGCTGGTGTCCCCTAAAATTCACACCCACAAGCACCTGCCTCAGCCCAGTGTCCTGTGTGGCTGGTGTCCCCTAAAATTCACAGCCACGAGCACCTGCCTCAGCCCACTGTCCTGCATTGCTGGTGTCCCCTAAAATTCACACCCACAAGCACCTGCCTCAGCCCAGTGTCCTGGGTGGCTGGTGTCCCCTAAAATTCACACCCACACAGAACCTCAGGATGTGACCTCATTTGGAAGCACGGTCTTTGCAGATGTGCTGTCGTCAGTTAAAATAAGCTCATACTGGATTAGGATGAGCGTTAATCCAGTGACTAGTGTCCCCATAAGAAGGCCACATAAAGACACAGATGCAAACAGCCCGGGGCAGACAGAGGCCATGAAGCACCAAAGATGACCAGGAGCCACTGAAGCTGGAAGAGGCAAGGAGGGATTCCTCCCTGGAGCCTTTGTAAGAGGACAACCCTGTGGGGCACCTTGACTTTGGACTTCTAGCCTCCAGACTGTGAGAGAATAAAGCCCTGTTGTTTCAAGCCACCCAGTGAGTGGAACTTCACATCCAGGGCCCTGGTTAGGACACCAAGGCACTCTGCAAGAAGTGAGAACCACTAGGGTGGGACTTTCAGTGGTTTTTATAAGGTCACTCAGGCTGCCCCTGGAGACCCAACTGCAGGGGTCAACCTGGAAGCAGGGAGACCAGGTGGAGGCAACAGAATGGTTCAGGTCAGAGGTGACGTGACACTGGACCCAGGGTGGTGGGGAGGGAGGCTGGTGAGAAATGGCCAGATCCTCAAGAGTTCATTTTTAAAATCCACCTTTAGAATTTATTTTGGTTTTAACTTTTTGCTGTGAAATGATTACAGATTCACAGGAAGTTGAAAGACAATGTACAGGGAGGTCCCAGGTGCCCTTCATCCAGTTTCCCCCAAAGGTGACATCTCAAATAACGAGAACACAGCCTCCAAACCAGGAAAGTGGCAGATTTAGGACTGAATTTGGGGAGGGATTATAAAAGGTGTGAGATAAAGGGGAGTCTCATGAGACTGGCATGCTCTTGGCTCAAGCCCCTGGAAGAGGAGAGGGGCTATTTACCAAGGTAGGGAAACTGAGGCAATGGAGCATAAGCTGGGAAATAGAGGGTAGAAGACAAAATGCAGTTTGCTTTAGCAGATATTATCTGAAATCCCTACTTGACACCAAAAGGAAGGTGTCAGGTGGGCAGCAGAGGTCTGGCCTAGGCTTGATCAATTGATCAATTGGAAGAGATGAGCTCTGGGCTAGTAAGGGAGGCAGCCGGGCCCAGGCCAGACCGCCTGGGTTCAAAGCCCTGCCTCTGTCACTTAATGCACAGCTGGGGCTCAGGGCAGAGCTTTGTGCACCCTAAGTGCTCAATAAATGCTAGCTCAAGGCAGGGCTTTGCACACCCTAAGTACTCAATAAATGCTAGCTCAGGGCAGTGGTCCAGATAGTAATGTAAGCTTGGGCATCCCCAGCATAGAGATGGGATTTAAAGCCAGAAGACTGGATGAGCTCGCCTGGGGAAAATGTGCAGCCTGAGAAGCAATGTGAAGACTGAGCCTAGGTGGCCTCTGTCTTCCACTGAGAGGTCAGGAGAATGCAGTGGAGACTGTGCAGGAGTACCCAGTAAGGAAGGATCTGAAAGAAGCTTGGGCAGGAAGAATGGGGACACCAGCAGGGTATGGGGTCCCGGAAAACAGGGGAGGAAAGTGGAGGGAGCAAACTCCATGTCCTGTGCTCTGCAGATGGACCCAAGAACACACTACCTCTCCGTTGGCCGACGATGATGAGGTCATTGGCAATATATATGTAACACCATGCCTGGGGGTGATGAGTATTTCAAAGCCAAAAAACAAAAAAAGCATCCACTGGAAACAAAGCCTATTTCACACATGACAGCACAAGCTCAGAGACGCTGAATAACCCACCCAGGGATACCCGGCTTGGAAGCCACAAATCAGAATCTGAACCCAGATGAGGACAACAGGGAGTTGGGGGGGCTGAGCCTCTGCAGATACAGTGCCCCCAAGTTGGGTGGGAGGGGTCAGAGGCCAGCAAGTGATGGGCCCGTTCACATCTGGAATTAACTTCACCTGGAGTCCCCCAGACGGGCCAGAAGTCCAGAAACCCAGCCTCCCAGGACCAGATCGGCACCAGGGGGTTCACTTTGGTTTTTTAACAACTACCATGTTTAAAAGAACACATTTCCCCCCACCCGCCACTATTTTACCTTAACCCCCTTTAACGTTCGGCTTCCCTGCATTCTTGAGCGGGGTTTCCCCGAGTTCACCCATCTATAATTTGAATGGTTCTATAAAAGAAACCATTAAAGCTGAGCCCCTAAGAATTGTGTTTCCCCCCTAGAAGGCTTTTAGGGCAAAATAAAAATGCCTGGCCTGAAAAGCTGATGCTGTTCCAGATACCTTAAATCCACGCGCTGCAAAA
Organism: Macaca thibetana thibetana; assembly: GCF_024542745.1. Lineage (NCBI taxonomy): Eukaryota > Metazoa > Chordata > Mammalia > Primates > Cercopithecidae > Macaca > Macaca thibetana. The sequence goes on along the minus strand of NC_065587.1, from coordinate 42,727,260 downwards.
ACTCTCCGCGCCTCTGAGCAGAGGCGTCTGGCTTGCTTTGGGCAGCTGTCAGAACAGCCACATCCAGGGAGCCACAGCCTCAGCTGAGAAGTGTCAGGACAGAGGGGCAAGAAGTGGGTCTCAAGGGTGTTTAAACCCACGTCTGCCACTAACCAGCCTATGCGGGCTGAGAGAGGCAAGTTGTATGCTGGGGCCTGAATTTCCTCATCTGTAAAATGGGGATGATGCCATGAGACACATCTGCCCCCCCTTTCCTTGGTAGCCAATCGGATTTTCATTGAGGCAGTTGTGGCTTACACAGCCTCCACGCTGGCCTTAGAGGAGGGGCCTGTGGTTTAATAAAAGGCAGCTAATCCTCTGGCTACAGTGATTAGTTCAGGGATGAGCACATGACCCATTGTGGCCAATAAATGAAGGAGAGGTATCCTGGAGGTTTCTGGAAAAGAAGCCTCCCACTCCGGTGTCCAGAAGGAAGCCCCCCGCCCCCTCTCCCTGCCCCCTCTCTCTCTCTCAACAGGATTGAGGGAGGACGGATGGATGCAGCCACAGAAACGGCCACCATCTGGCAATCACAGGTGACCATGTTTCCAAAGAGGCCACGCTGGTAGAAGGCAGAGCAGAGAGACCGGGTCCCTCCCGACATTGCTAAGTCACTGGATCAAGTCAGCCCTGAAGCCCGCATTCTCACCCCAGCCACTAAGATGAAAAACCCTTTGACTGCTTAGTCTGAACTGGTATTTTGGGTTATTCTTGTCCCTTTCCTAGAGACTTGGGGACAGGGAGCATGGTGCCAGCCATCTGGGACCTGACATGGAACAGGTGCTCTGAGGGCAGGTATGGAATCTTCCCCTCTGTCACCGAGTTTGGGAAAAGGTTCAGGATTTTAACCTAAAGGCTGAACAACACCACGGCAGACACTTATTCACCTTCAACAACAACAACAGAGGGATACAGAAAATACACTGGCAATTCCTAAAAAGGGTTTAATATGTAGTCTTCACGTGACCCAACAATTCCACTCCTAGGTGTGTACCCACGAGAACTGAAAACACAGGTTCACACGAAAAACTTGTACACGAGAGTTGGCGGCAGCATTATTTATGGTGGCCAAAAAGTGGAAACAACTCAATGTCCATTAACTAATGAAGGGATAAACAAAATACGGTGTATCCATACAGTGGAATATTGTTTGCCATAAAAAGGAGTCATTTTCTGATCCATGCTACAACACGGACAAACCTTAAACTCGTTACACCAAACGGAAGAAGCCAGATGCAAAAGCCACACATTGAATGATCGCATTTCTGTGATATGTCTGGAACGGGTAAATCCATAGAAGTAGAAAGTAGCTGACTGGTTGCCTAGAGCTAGGGGTTGGGGTAGCAGGGAGTGGCTGTTAAGGGATATTTCTGTGGGAGTAATGGAAACGTACTAGAATTAGACAACGAGATGGCTGCACAACAATGAGAATATACTAAAAATAAACAACTGAATTGTTCACTTTGAAATGGTGAGTTTTATGTTAGGAAAATTAGATCTCACATTTTTAAAAAGCCGAAAAGCAAAAAAGGGGTGGGAATGACCCACTCACTGTGCCTTAGAGGGACAGTTTTTATGAATAACTGTAAGGATGCCTACCGCACAGTCTGGCTATATACTCAATGAATAAATGCCTGCCTCACCAACAGCAGACTGGGAGCTCACGGCCCACCCCATCCTCAACACAGCCCCAGGGCAGATGCCGCAAGCTCACTTTGCAAAGGAGGAGCAAGACTGAGTGAGGAAGGCCTTTGAGCTGGTCCATGGCAAGGCCAAGATTCGAACCCTGGTCTGTCAAAACCAAAGCCTGCATTCTCTGCCATGATGGCTACAAGCCCTCGTGCTGCAAACACACCCAAGGCCTCCCTTCCATCTGGGTATACAGTTGGTACTCAACTAGGATCAAGGCTCCCCAGAAGGGCATGGGGCCTACACATGAGCTTGGAGGTCAACACCCCAGGGGTGGGGAGGGGACAACTTCTCCCAACAGCTAGGTCTTTTTGTCCCTGGTATTCCTTGAAATGTCAAATGCCTGACTATAGTCATTTGGAAGAAATTGGACTGAAATACTCTAAACTCAGTTATCTGACTTTTTCTTGGGGTACAGGGGGCTCTGAAAACAATACCTGATGACTGCAAACAGAGGAAATCACAGAGAACGTAGGCCCTGGAACGTCTTGCTCAGAGCCCATGTGCGGGCAGCGACCTCCCATCCATCTCCAGGCGCCAGCACCAGCTATACAATTTGCCAGGCCCAGTGCAAAATGAAAACACAGGACTTCTTGCTCAAAAGTGATTCATCATTTCAATGTAGGGACAGCAGAAGCAAACCCAGCACAGGGCCCTTCTAAGTTCACCCGCACCCGTGAGGCTTGCCCTGTCACACACGCGTGACGCAGACACAGGGTGCGATTCCACGTGATTGGGATTGCACCGTCAATCCTGTTTCATATAACTCTGCCCTTTACGTAATATATTGCAGACATATTTCCACGTCAATGAAACACGCACTGACCTCCTCCCTGGAGGCCACAGAGGAGCTTCGCATCTGGAGACGCTGAGATAGAAGCATCCTTTGCCTCGTCCTCTTCTCCTAATGTAGGTTCTGTGTCCCAGGCTTGAACAACTAACTTGTTTTTTCATTGATTCATTCAGCAACTATTTCTTGAGCACCTACTATGTGCCAGGAGCTGGGGCACATCAGTGAATGAGAACGCGACCACCCAGGGAGCTGACTGGAGAGGGAGATCGGCTCAGGGGTGTAGAGTGCTGTGTCTGATGGTGGCAAGCACTAGGAAGGACCCAGGACAGGGTAGCAGGGACACGACAGTGGGGCACAGTGGGGAAGGTGTCTGGGAGGCACCTGGAGCACAGGGCGGAGTGAGCCATGGGAGGTCTGGGGAGGGAATATTCCTGGCAGAGGGAATGGCACATGCCAGGTTCATGAGAAATACAGTGTGTTTCAGCACAGTGAGGAGGCCAGCGAGGCCGGAGAAAGTGAGCCAGGATCCAGAGGGGGTGAGGCTGGAGAGAGTGAGGAGCCTGAGGGGGTGAGGCCGGAGAGAGTGACCAAGGAGGCCGAAGGGGTGAGGCCGGAGAGAAGGAGCAAGGAGCCCGAGGGGGTGAGGCCGAGGTGGGTAGGGGCTGGGTCATGCAGGGTGTCCCAACCCAGCGAGGGATTTGGGCAGGGGGCGATGTGGCCAGGGTTCTGTGGTGGGAGACCCATTCTGAATGCCATGTGGGGAACCAACAGGGCTGGCAGAGAGAGTGGTGGTCCGGAAGCGCATCCCCTCCTGCCCGCCCCTCCTCCAGGCCCCACCATGCTCAGGGCCGGCCTCCCTGGGACCCTCACACATACTACCCTCCTCCTTCTCCAAGCTCAACACCTCAGGGAAAGGATGGTCTCCTTCACCCAATGCTCCTGCACAGAAGCCAGCTTTAATGCTGGCTCCAAAGCTTGCTCACCAGACAGGCCACAGCCAGCATGGTGGGCCTGCCCACTCGGGCACGGTGGGCATCGGGGCTGCCTCATGCATGGTGGGATGTTTAGCAGCACCCTTGGCCTCTTCTCACTAATGCCATCGGCACCTCTCCATTTCATGACCACCAAAAATGTCTCCAGACATTGCTACATGTCCCCTGGGAGGAAAACCGTCCCTGGTCAAGAGCCGTGGCTGTACAAACACACTCCCTAAACAAGCCAAGAAAGGAAGGTGTGTAAAGGTGAGTCATCGCAGCGGAGTCCGACCTACAAAACCCGAGAGAGAATGTAGTGCTTTATCAAGATGAGATTAATGAACGTAGAAGGTGCATCATGAAGCAGCAACCAGTGCCTGAAGATTCATTTACCAAACACGTGTTCATGCCTCGGGTACTGAGCCCAGCACTACCCTGTGCTCTGGGGTGCTCCAGCGGCAAGACAGGCCCAGGCTCTGGTGGGGCCAAAAGAAGGAAAGTTCCCTCCCATGGGGAGCTGCACGCAAATTAGCCTGATTACACCTAGGAAGAAAGAAATGTAGGCCGGGTGTAGTGGCTCACGCCTGTAATCCCAGCACTTTGGGAGGCTGAGGCAGGTGGATCACTTGAGGTCAGGAGTTTGAGACCAGCCTGGCCAACATGGAGAAATCCCATCTCTGCTAAAAATACAAAAAAAAATTAGCCAGGCATCATGGTGCATGCCTGTAATCCCAGCTACTTAGGAGGCTGAGGCACAAGAATCGCTTGAACCTGGGAGGCAGAGGTTGCAGTGAGCTGGAGATCGTGCCACTGCGCTCCAGCCTGGGTGACACAGCGAGACTCCACCTAAAAAATATATACATATAAAATATACTATGATATAAAAATGTATATTATATATAGTATATATATCATGGTATATAACAGTATATACCATATATAATATGGTACATATGGTATATTATATATAATATATATTTATAATATTTATAAATTTATATATTTATATATATTATATTTTATATTATAAAGTTATATATTTATATATATTTATATATATTTTATATTATAGTTATAGTTATATATTATATATGCTATAATATGTATTATATATTATATATAATATATACTAATATATATAACATATACTATTATACATAATATATTATAGAAGACATATTAATATATTATATATATATAAAGCACATACTAACGTAGGTGTTTGCATATGTAACATCTATTTTGTTCTAATACCCCAGGAAGGGCTGAGAAAGGTTATTTTGCAGGAGAACAATTCCTTTTCATTTTATATTATAAAATATCAGATTTAGTCAGTGCGTGTAACTATTTACTTTGATTATTTGTATTTAAATGTCCTGGACAAGTCACACTGGCTAGGGAGCCAGCCCGCATCTGTAAGGCATAGGGGTGAGGTGGGTGAACAAACTGATGTAGGCAGGGAGGCAGGACGTGCATCATATTTTAACCATAAAATCTGTATGTTTGAGAAAGTTGGAAAACATATTTTAGCAGAGGTTTGAGAGGTTTTTTTTTAAAGCCTGCAGATTTGCCCAAGAAGAGCAGATATTGCAAAAAAACAAAAAACAAACAAACAAAAAAACACACAGGGTGCCTGATCGAATTTGAATTTCAGATAAACACATAATGTTTGCAACATGGGGGACATGCTGAACTAAGTGATTCTTCGTTGTTCATCTGAAATTCAAGTTTAACTGGGCATCTTGTATTCTATCTGCCAAGATATTCTCCTTAAGGCTGGGACAGAAAGGCTTTCCTGCGGGGTAATGGCATCTGAGCCCTCTGCAGCCTGCAGCAGCCGGGTGGGAAAGAGGTCTGGCCTACCTGAGAGGCAGGTAGAGGGGCCCAGAGGCCATGGCTTGGCTGGTTTCTTCACTGGGACTCAGTGCTTGTCTCTCTGTGGTGTGTTTTGTTGCTTTTTGAAGTCTTAGTTTTTAAGTTACCGTACAGTAAAATCGACCCCTTTTGGTATGCCCATCTGTAAGTGCTAGCGCGTGTATAGATGCCGGTACCCAGCTTCAATGGGGATACAGAAGAGCTCCACGCCACAAAGAACTCTCCAAGCTGCCTTTTAGCTCAGTGGCTCCCAACTGGGGTGATGCTGCTCCCCAAGGGACATGTGGCAATGTTGGAGACATTTTTAGTAGTCGTAACTGAGCAGTTGCTACTGGCATTGAGTGGGTGGAGGCCAGGGAAGCTGTTAACATCCCAAGATGCACAGGACGGCCCCACAACTGAGAATTACCCAGTAGTGCCACGGCTGAGAAACTCCGCTTTGTAGTCACGTGGCCCCCACCGCCAGCCTCTGGCAAACACGGACCCACTCACATCCCCATGACTGCATTTTCTAGATATTTCATACCAATGCCACTCTTTGGCACTGGCTTATTCCAACCTGTACAATGCCTTTGAGATCATCCGCGTAGCTGCGTGTTTCAACAGTTCATTCTTTTTTTTTTTGCTGTATGTAAGTAGCACAATTTTTATCCATCCATCTGGTGGTTCCAGCTTTGGTGATTATGCATATAATGACAGACACAGTGTACAGGTTTTGGGGTGAACTTACCTTGGCATTTTTCCAACATAAAGCAGAAACTGAGTCCTTCACATTGCCAAAACTTCAGCCCTTTGCACACTGTAGGCGCCATCTGTTCACAAAGCATCACAGCTACTATTGTCTGAAGAGGCCAGGAAAGCTGTCTGACCACACCTTTGCTCCAATGGTCCAGAGCAGAATGGAGGAGGCCCAAACCATTCTCACCCAACCCTCACCAGGCAGGTGAGGCAGAAGTGGCTGGTGTGGACCCCACAGTCATGCGCGGCCCCCTCATGCCTGGCCTTCCTCCATCCATGAAGGTTGCACATTAGACCCTTTCCAGCCTCCCCTGCAGCTCCTGCTGGGGATGGATACTGCAGGCTTCTCAGAAGTGTCTTCTTCCCAAAAAAGGCAGGCACATGATGAGATAAACATTCTTCCTTCTTGCCCACTGCATTTTTCTTCCATGCTTGGGGACATGGAGGCAGCCACGTTGCCAACCATGATGAGAGAGCCTCAGGACAAAATGTCAACGCTGTCAAGGTGAGGGGGCCGGAAGGAAAAAAGCCTTGAGCCTATTGATACTCTAGCCCAGGGGTCAACAAACTACAGCCTGCAGGCCATATCCAGCCCACTGCCTGTTCTTGCAAATAAAGTTTTATTGGAACACAGTCGATGCACAGTCAGGAACACATGACCTGTGGCTACTGTCACACTAAACAGCAGGCAAAAACAAACATCTGACCCTCAAAGCCTAAAATATCTACTCTCTGGTACTTTACTGAAAACCTTGGCTGACCATGACTCTAACCAACCCTAGATCCAATTACTTCCAGACTTGTAGGGAAAACCATCAATATCCTCATGAGATAAGACATCATTATCTTCAATTATTCGCTAGTATAAGTATTCTGGGTACAGCTGATTCCATCGTTGCTTCTCAACAAAAATGAAAGCCCACCAATGTGTGCCAAGCACCGTGCTGAGCCCGTTCCATGCATCGCTACTCACTGGAACTTCTCAAGGTAGAATCGTAACCCCACACTTACAAAGGAGGAAAGCAAGGTCACAGGCGCAAAGTCACCCACCAGGGACCCAATGCTAGGGAGTGCAGAGATGGAGTCCACACCCTGGCCCAGCCAACTGGAGCCTGCGAGCTTGACCCCTGCACCATCTGCCAATCAGTCCAGGTGATGGCAGGGAAAAGGATCCCCCAAAACTCAAGAGAGCCTGCCCAGGCATGGACATAGGTGACCTACGGGGACTCCAAAGGTAGGAGGGATTCGCTGAGGAATAGAGGGAAAGGCCTTCCAAGAGGAGCCGGGCGGAGGCAGGACTCAGAGTGAGCTGAGGACAGGGCCCAGCCAGTGCATCCCAGCACCACTGGCAAACCCCAGGCGACCTGAGCAAAATCGGCGTGGCCAGCCCGAGGAACCCAGCGAGCTCTGCAGAAAGACCCTGAAGAGCAGGCAGGGAGCACAGTGGGGCCCCTTGGTAAAGGAGGGGATGCAGCCCACCCACACTGCACAGGGGTGGCATCTGGGTTTCCTTGTGGCTTCTTTGTTTTCCAGGCCCAGGGCTATAGGCTACCCCTCCAAGGCCCACACCACAAGAATGTTTCTCATTAATTGTGAAAAACACATTCACTCCAGTCACTTCTCTCGATGGACCAAGGCCCAAGTGACAAGTGAGAACGTAGTTTAACACTTGTGACATCTGCCTGGCCCCAGTTACCCAATTCCGCCCTCCCCATCCCTGCCGTCCCAGCCCTGGAAGGACCGATCCCAGCCACTGGGTCATCAGGCCTTTTCTTTCCTCTCCCTCTCCGGCTTCTGGACAAACAGGATGTGAAGCAATCGCATGGAGCGAAGGCACCTTGGAGCCAGCTGCACTGTGGGCGGCATCGCTCACCAGCCTTGGCTTTGTGGGGCTTAGTTTCTGCAGCCGCCGCAGGCGAGTGGCTCACCTCCTGGCTCCTTCCTCAGCTGCCACAGCTGAGCGTCACACTTGGACAGCACATGCCCTTCAATCCTTTAAATGCTCTGCAATCCCATCCAATTCAATCTGGAATGAGCATGAAGCGAGACACGTGCTCTCGTGTCACAGGAGAGACGCTCGGGGTTCTCTGCATGCAGATAGCCAAAATGCACATGCTCCTGACCCCCAGGCGACTGCAGGAAGCAAAGATGGGGTGCAGGAGGGAGAGAAGGTGCCCTATGGCCTTGGAGCTCAGGGGATGGAGAGCCAGCGCTCACAGGAGCTGGAGAAATGGGTCCCCAACGAGGGAGTATGATATGAGGCAGACAAGGCCTCCCTGGTCATCTTCTTGGAGCTGAGAGGCAGGGCTGATTGACGTGGCCCTCCTGAGTCCCGAGTGATTTCTTCTGCAAACAAGGAAGAGAAGGGGTACACCATGAACCAGGACAAAAGGGTGCAGTCCCTTTCTTGGGACAAATGACCTGCTGCTTCCATGTCTGCAAGGATGAGAGTCTCCCCAGCCCAAATCAGTCTTCATCTCTCTGCAGCAGGCTTTGCGGGTGGAAGACAGCACAAGGAAAATGGGCGTGTTGGTTTGTAGAGCAGCAGGAAGCCCTTCTGAACCATACTCAGAGCCTCAGACCTTATCTGCATGGCTTCACCCCTGCCCTTCAGTACACGGTCTCTCGTTACTGGTGGGCCTCCTCCTAGAAGAATGTGAGCAACACAACAGCCAAATCTTCCTTTTGTTCAGGCTGTACCCCTGGTGCCTAGAACAGTCCTTGGCTCACTATAGGGGCATGCAAATGTTTGTTGAGTGAATAACTGTACTTCCAACATAAGTGGAGAGGCTGTTTGCTGTAGGAAACTTGTTCTAACAGTGGGGGCGGGGGAAGACCATCATTCATCATTCACTCCCCATGCTGGGATGCAGGGCCCATGAAAATGCAATAATGTCTCTTATAATCGGAAGATAAAACATGAACTTTTAGTATCTGAGAATGTTTTGGGTTTTAATTCAAAGCTGGGCACCTGCGATTCCAGCTACTCAGGAGGCTGAGGCCAGAGGATCACTTGAGCCTGGCCAGCCTGGGCAACATAACAAGACCCCATCTCAAAAATAATCTTTAATTTTTAATTCACCAAGAATTATAATATTCATCTTGAGACCAACATGACCATAAAACATACTTTAATTTAAATTTTTTTTTTTTTTGAGACAGAGTCTCACTCTGTTGCCCAGGCTGGAGTGCCGTAGTATGATCTTGGTTCACTGCAACCTCCACCACCTCCTGGGTTCAAGTGATTCTCCTGCCTCAGCCGGGACTACAGGTGTGTACCACCACACCTGGCTAATTGTATTTTCAGTAAAGACGGGGTTTCACCATGTTGCCCAGGCTGGTCTCAAACTCCCGACCTTGTGATCTGCCCGCCTCGGTCTCCCAAAGTGTTGGGATTACAGGCATGAGCCACCGTGCCCGGCTCTAATTTTTTTTTTTTTTTTTGGTAATGGAGGGAGGAGCCCATGGAAGTCAAGTGCAGCCCTGGCCACTTCTGCAAAGGGGGCTCCTACAGTGGTTCCTACAAGAAGACTACTGTCTTCTGAGTTCTTTCTAGAAACACTTTCCTTCCCAGGTGAGAAGCCAGGCAAGACCTAACATGGTAGAGGGTCCTGACAGCTCTACCTCTGGATGGCCAGGCTGGGTCCCCTGCAGGTGCTCATCTACCTTCCAAACCCCATCCTGAGGCTGCAGCCTGGTGAACACACTCATTGGAAGATTTTCCAGCAAAGAGGAAGGGGGCTGGAGTCACAGTCCTCTGGTCAGAGCCCAGGTCTACACCCGGGAGTCACGAGAACGTTTCCCCGCCTTCTCAGTTTCTATTTCCTCATCTATAAAATGCTGATGATATCAATTGTGTTACCTGGGCAGGATTATTGTGAGAACTAAATAAATCAACAATTAGAACATCTAACATTCATGAGCACAGACAGGCAGCTGGGCCCAGGATTCAGCATGTTCTGTGAACTCACTTCCTTCTTCCAGCTGCCTACAGAATCCGTGATGTTATTATGTTCATGGAGCAGACAAAGGAACAAGACCCCAAGAGGTTGGAGCAGCTGCTGAGACTACACAGAGGTGACTGAGGAGCTGTGCTATGACAGGGCCATGGGTGCCAGAGTATGTATGTGCAGGGGCTGCTCGTCCATCCTGTTTCTAGAAGCTGCATGGACACTGGCAGCTCAGGGCCTGGCCTGCAGGGAGGGCTCCTCTGCCTTAAGGCCACAAGGTGGGAGGAGCCCCGAGCTGCAGGATTCCCTCTACTCAAGGGTGCCTGGCCTCTCCTCTCCTCTCACTCTCCTCTCCCTCTCCTCTCCTCTCGCTCTCCTCTCCCTCTCCTCTCCCTCTCCTCTCCTCTCGCTCTCCTCTCCCTCTCCTCTCCTCTCCTCTCCTCTCTCTCCTCTCTCCTCTCTAGCTCGCTATCCCTCTCCCCTCCCCTCTCCCCCATCCTCTCCTCTCCTCTCCCTCTCTCTCTCTCTCTCTCTCTCTCTCTCTCTCTCTCCCTCTCCTCTCTCTCTCTCTCTCTCTCTCTCTCTCTCTCTCTCTCCCTCTCCTCTCCTCTCCTCTCCCTCCCCTCCCTCCCCTCTCCCTCTCCTCTCCTCTCCCTCTCCTCTCCTCTCCCTCTCCTCTCCTCTCCTCTCCTCTCTCCTCTCCCTCTCCCTCTCCTCTCCTCTCCTCTCCTCTCTCCTCTCTCTCTCTCCTCTCTCTCTCTCTCCTCTCTCCTCTCCTCTCTCTCTCTCTCCTCTCTCCTCTCCTCTCTCTCTCTCTCTCTCTCTCTCTCTCTCTCTCTCTCTCTCCTCTCCTCTCCTCTCCTCTCCTCCTCTCCTCTCCTCTCTCCTCTCTCTCTCCTGTCTCTCTCCCTCTCCTCTCTCCTCTCTCTCCTCTCCCTCTCCTCTCCTCTCGCTCTCCTCTCTATCCTCTCCTCTCGCTCTTCCCTCCCCCCCCCCCCTCCCCCTCTCCTCTCCTCTCCTCTCCCTCTCCTCTCTATCCTCTCCTCTCCTCTCCTCTCCTCTCCCTCTCCTCTCCCTCTCCTCTCTATCCTCTCCTCTCGCTCTCCTCTCTATCCTCTCCTTTCTCACAGGGCTCTGGGCAGTGCTAGATTCACCCCGGGTCCCTGACACCAGCATCTAGTGTGGGGTGTAGGACACAGCCAGTCCATGGGTGGGAAGCACAGCCTGGGGGCTGCAACAAGTGGAGAGGCTGCCTCTCCTCTCTTCTGTACTAAGGGAAAGACAAACAGACTCCAGCCCTCATTCCTGCAGCGCCAGCCCATCCCCAGGGAGATGAGACCGGGCTCCCAGCTCGGCCCCTCCTGACGAGCTGCAGGTGCCTGGGAGTTATAGGCTTCTCCCCACGAGGGCACGCTGGCCCGGAGCGGAGCCCCAGCTGCGGCTGCTCCGCGTGGTGACTCACAGGAGGGCCCAGCTGGGAGGAAGAGGAAACAGACGCACGCTTCCTGGGTGGTCTCAGAAGGGCACCTCTGCACTTTGACCTCAAGACCCCCCACCCATGGCCAGCTGGGAGGGAAGGAGGGCGCCATCTGGGCTTTGGAGTTTTGGAGACCACTGGCAGGCAGGGGCTTACGTCGGGTCAAACACCAGGCTTCCGCAATAAGGTCTTTGATGGCTGCGCCCCACTAGAATGGAAGCACACTGGCCCAAATTACTCTCCTCCACATGCCCATTGTGTGCATGAGAAAAGTAAGGCCCCAGGAGGTGTACAGACTCCAAATTCCAGCAGCTGCCAGGGCCCCTTCTACATCCAGGCACAGTGTAACTGCCTAGTGGTTGCAAGGTTCAGGTGACCCTGTCTCTACCCCTTCTGGATGGTGACATGGGCATGGGCACTGCTGCCTGGGCCCCTGTCTTCTCTGGATGCTGGTGCAGGCAGATTATTCTCTGAGTTAAGGTCAGTAAGAAGTTCCCAGGGTAGGGACCAGGGCCTCTGCAGCCAGCTCGGGGCCAGGCACAAAGCAGGTGTGCACTGATTTGTCGGATGCACACCACCTCCCACAGGCCCTGCTGCCCTTCCCCGTGCAGGATCCGGCAGGGGAGGGTTGAGACCCAGAACCCAAGGGGCACCTGTCAGCCCAGGCACCATCTTGTAAACAGGCTGCCCCAGGCACTGTACACGACTTTGCCAGAGTGTTGTCACTGGCCAGGCCTCAAGTTACCCAAGTCTTATTTTAAAAGGTGACTAAGGAATAAAAAACTACATATTGGGTGCAGTGTATACTACTTGACTGACAGGAGCACTAGAATCTCAGACTTCACCACTATATGATTTGTCCAGGGAACCAAAACCACGTGTACCCCTAAAGCTACTAGGGAAAAAGGGCATATTCCTGGGCGCATCATCAGAGATCCCCCACTGTGGGTCTGAAATGGAGCCCAGGCACCCGCACGTGCAGTTTGCCCTGCAGGGTGACCCTGATGGACACCAGGCTTGAGATCCTCCACAGTAGGGAAAACAAAGCATTTTCACAGCCATGATGTCTCGAAAATCCTGGACTCACTTGCTCCTTAGCTCATCCCCAAAAGGTCCAAAACTCCACACAGCCAACTGGCCATTATATACTTTGCCCCTCCCTGACAATCTGAGTGGGTGATCCTCCCCTGACTTGGGCAACCACACCAAACTCACTGCTTGGGCACGCACAGCACCTGGACAAGCCAAGTCCCTGGGCGGTGGCACCACACCCGGCCCCCAGCGCCCTGCCCAGGAGGGGCAAAGAAGGTGTCACGGAGCCAGAGGGGGTCACGGACGCAGCATCTAATCCTTGATCTGACTCTAGATAGCAACTTGCAGCCTACGGAGAGGGTCTCGGGTGGGCTGCTGAAATACGGAGCCCCGGCAGGTTCTCAGGAGCCTCCATTTCCTGCCTGCACCACGGGGATGTGAACCATAGCATCTACCTTGCTGGGTAATTGTGATGATCACAAGACACAGCGGTGCTCCGTAGCAACCACACACTGAGCAATTACACTCTTCACTCACATGAGCTCATCTAATCCCTCACAACCACCCTTGGGGATGGAAACTATTATTAACCCCATTTTCCAGATGAGACACATTACGTGACTCACCCTGGGTCACAAGGCCGAAAACAACAGGGCTGGGATTTGAACCAGGGGAGCCTGGCTCGGGAGCCTGAGCTCTAACCATTGGGCAGCACTGCCTCCGCCAATGCTGAGCCTTTCCCCATAACCTGGACAATGGGGGGAGTAGGTGCTGGAGGCAAAAAGGGCAAAAGGACTCTGAATGTGTCTGGGGAGAATGGTGAAGGCAGGAGCGGTACTAGGAGGAGCTGGCCACAGGGCTGGCATCAAATAAGAGAAAAATCACCTGAACCAGCCGGGCAGGCAAGACAGAGAAGCACAGAACCCACTGGGGCCCAGTTGGAAGGTCTCCCCAACATCTACAAGTCCACAGAAACGGTTATTGTGAAGAAGGGAATTAAGTCCACCTTAGCCATATTACTTCATTTTTATCTTATCCCTAGAATGTTCCACAGGGGCTTCTAGGGAAAAAGAAGAGTCAAATGATTCTGTTGCTAGATGAGTTTGGAATTCCTTGAGGCAATATTTCCTATCCAGAGATTCATAATGGACACTGGCAAAATAAATGCTCTGATAAGTCCTGCAGAGAAATCTGTTTCATTTATTCAGCCTAGCATTCGTCATATTTAAATGACTGTGAAACTCTTCCTTTTTCCCTGAGGCACCTATTGGCCTTCACGGAACAGTCTGAGGATTGCTGGTATAGAGCAGGCATCACAAACTTTTTCTGTTAGTATTTCTGAAAATAATACATATTTTCAGCTTAGCGGGCCACAGGGTCTCTGTTACAATTACTCGACTTTGCTGTGAAAGCATAAAAGCAGCCCCAGACACAATGTAAACAAATGAGTATGGCTGTGTCAATAAAACATTAGGTATGGACACCAAAATGTACATTTCATGTAATTTTATATGATATTAAATATTCTTCTTCTTTCAATTTTCCTCAATCATTTAAAAATGTGAAACTATTCTTAGATCACAGGCCACACACACACACACAAATCAGGCTGCAGGCTGACTTTGGTCAGCGGGCTAGAGTTTGCCAACCCCTAAGATAGCAATGGAAAGCTCCAGTGTCTTCTAGGACCACTTTTAACTCTCAGGGGCATGGAAAGGGGAAGAAGAACAAGTTGCAGGGTGGGGGGGAAGTGGGGGACAAGCAGTAGAAAGAAGACTGATCTGGGATTCAGGGGACAAGAGCGTGTGCTAAACTCTTCAGTCCGCTCACACGGCCTGTGACTTTACGTGAGTAATTCTACAACTCAGGCAGAGCGCATGTTCTGGAGGGTCTGGGGTGAGGAGGGTCTCTATTTTCTCACTCAGACCTCCCGCAGGCCTATCAAATGCTGGAATTGTTCCTGCTACCCACATCCTACTGCCAGGCACCTAAGCTGGAGAAAGAGATAGGGCCCCTAAACTACACTTTGATAAATTATCCCCAAGATGCTGGCCAGGATGTGCCTCCAGCTCCAGACTAAGGCAGTGGCCTTTGATAAGAATTGAAAAAGAGACAAAGTCCAGGATCAATCAAGGAAAAGGTTATTACATTCAGCTCTATTGTCTTTTTTTTTCTTTTCTTTTTTGAGATGGATTCTCTCTCTGTTACCCAGGCTGGAGTGCAATGGTGCCATCTGGGCTCACTGCAACCCCCGCCTCCCGCGTTCAAGTGGTTCTTCTCCCTCAGCCTCCTGAATAGCTGGGATTATGGGTACGCACCACCATGCCTGGCTATTTTTTTTTGTTTGTTTGTTTTGCATTTTTAGTAGAGACAGGGTTTCACCATGTTGGCCAGGCTGGTTTCAAACTCCTGACCTCAAGTGATCCACCTGCCTCGGACTTCCAAAGTGCTGGGATTACAGGCGTGAGCCACTGTGCCTGGCCAAGCTCCACTGTCTTAATCCACGTGGCAAAATCCAGCATACGCAAAGTAAAAATTAAACTAAAAAACTGGGGAAATGTTTGCTGCTCAAACTGCAAAGAACCAAAATCATATAGAAAAAGACCAAAACTTACCAGAACAATGGGCAGAGGATATGAACACACCATGTGCAGGAAGAAACTGCAAATGGCACACATGAACAAAATGCCCCACCTCACACAGAATAAGAAAAAAAGCAAAGTCAGGCTACAAGATACCATTTGTTATCTGTTGGATTAGCAAAAATCTATGTTTGAGAACCTGAACTGACAACAATGGGAAAACAGGCACCCTCACGCATTGCTGGTGGAGACGCAAGTGGAATGGCCTCTAAAGAGGCCAAACTGACATTATCTATCAAAACTACAAATAGGCCAGGCACGGCAGCTCATGCCTGTAATCCTAGCACTTCAGGAAGCCAAGGCGGGTAGATCACCTGAGGTCAGGAGTTCGAGACCAGCCTGACCAACACGGTAAAACACTGTCTCTACTAAAAATAGAAAAAGTAGCCAGGTGTGGCGGCAGGCGCCTGTAGTCCCAGCTACTCAAGCAGCTGAAGCAGGAGAGTCGCTTGAACCCAGGAGGCAGAGGTTATAGTGAGCCGAGATCGTGCCATTGCACTCCAACCTGGGTGACACAGTGAGACTCCATCTCAAAAACAAAAACAAAACAAAACAAACAAACAAACAAAAACTACAAATAAACACCACCACCTTCAGGAACTGGTCCTAGAGTTACGCTCAAATGAAAAATGACCTACACACCGAGGTTTCCTACTGAAGCCCTGTTTGTGAGACCAAAAGACTAGAAAACACCTAAGCATCCATCCCAGGAGAGCTGGGTAAGTCAGTCATGATGATGATGGTGGTGGTGGTGATGATGATGATGATGACTGCTCTCCTTTACATGTATATGACAATTAGGTCCTGTTCTAAGCCTCATTACTCAAAGCATGGTCCAGGGACCAGCAGCTTCTGTTACCTGGTGGCTGTCTGAAAACACAGACTCCTCTGCCCCAGGCCAGCTGAATCAGAATCTGCATTTTACCAAGATGCCTGGGAAAATCCCATGCACATTAAGGCACTATTTTAAAAAACTCTTCCCATAATAACCCATTACATCTTGTAACAACCCAATAGCCCAAACCCTCTCATCACCTGCATGCTGGAGATGAGAAAGCCCAGGCTCTGACAGGTTAGGGAAATTGTCCAACGCCACAGTGTGTGTGGGTGGCAGAGCTACATGGACACAAAACACATGGAACAAGGAAGCTCTTTAATGGCTGACAGGACCAATCTCTGAGATAAGTCATCAGTTGGAGAACACTGTATATGCCAGGCCACCATTTATGGGAGGGGGAAAAACTGAAAGCTGAATCTCCATGTAATTTCTGAAACACCCAGAGAGCATCTCTGAAAAGAAGGAAACAGCAATTGTCCCTGGGAAGTGGAACTCAGCAGCTGGAGAAGAAAGTGGGAGGGAAACTATTTCGTGTTACAAATGTATCGCTCATAGCTCCAAAGGCAAACATTGTGAAGGTGTTTATTCAAAAATAAATGAAAAAAAATTATTGTTCATAAAACTGGTGGAAGGAAGAAGTTACACAGCTGGAAACCATCACCACTGAATTTTAAGCAAAGTCAAGCTACAAGATACCATTTGTTATCTGTTTGGGGTGGGGGAAAATTAGCATAGAGAAGCCCATTCCCACTTCCCCACTCACCATCCTTCCTTCTTCCCTTCTCAAAGGAGGCAGAACTGTGGTGGGAATGAGAGGTGTGGGGGAGGGCAGACTCACAATGGATTCTCCAGGAACTGGGGACTCAGACCCACATTCAGGTTCTAATGTGGAAGGGACTAATGCCTTGCATGAGGGCAACTTTGTCCCACAGGGGACAATCTGGCGATGTCTGGAGACATTTTTGGGTGTCACAACTGGGAGATGCTACTAGCATCTACTGAGTAAGAGACCAGGGATGCTGCTAAACACCCTGCAGTTCACGGACAGTCCAGAATGTCCTGTGTCCTGTGGTGTCACCTTGGAGCTCTAGTTAAAGTGCAGGTTCTGATGCTGCAGGTCTGGGGAGGGCCCGGGATTCTGCATTTCTCATAAGAGGGCTGCCCTCCCCCCTGCTGATGTGGGACCACCCTTTGTGTAATGAAGCCTTACCCAATTCTGCTATGGCCAAACATGTAATCTTCTCATAGAAAGGGGAAGGGGCTGCTTCCGGTTTGGATCAAAAGGCTGAACATGGAGTACTGGTTGGGAGGGGTGGGGAAGCCTGTTTGTAGTGAGGCAAGCATGAGCACTACTGAGACCCTCCTGAAGTCCAGGAGCACAGGCTGCATTAGGACTGGTGGTGGCAGTGGCCGGGGGACTCACCATCCAGTGTCTCCACTGAGAGCTGCAGGCCCAGGTTGTGCCGCGGATTGACCACCCAGTGGTTGCTGGTGGCTGTGATGTCGAACACCAGCCAGCCCTCCTCCGAGGCCCAGAGGGTGCGGCTGTCGAGCAGGAAGAGATCCGATTCCCTGCGAGAGAGGAGGAGAGACACAGGCTTTGCGTCAGCCAGGTCACAGCTCAGCTTCCCCAACAGATGGGAAGCAGAGCCTCATGGAAAGAGTCCACTGGTCCCCCACAAGTGGGAACATCAGACCAAGACCCAGGCACAAAGACCCCTCAGAAGTTGTGGTGAGGAAAGAGAGTGCAGAAGAGCTACAAAGAGACACATGTAGGGAACAGGCAGCTGTTACAAGGCAGTATCACCCCACAAATTGTTAGGGGCATCCCAGCGGGACAGAGTACAGGAAGACAGGGATTATGCAGCCTCCGTGTTGCTGGAAGAGTCTCAGAGAGCAGAAGTTGATAGTGACTGCACTATTCACCATGTGCCAGATACTGTCCCACAGGCTCAACACTACACTGTCTCATTCAATTCCCACAACCCTAAGTTCATTTCCAGGACGTGCACCATCTTCCTCAGCCCACCAAGGGGCAGGAGGTGAATCTCTGGACTGAACAGTATTAATAGTGAAAATCCTTTCATTCTCTCTTCCTCACTTTTTACAGTAGCAAAATGGGTACAATCATAATTAACTCGATAGGGGATGGAGGGTGGATGGATGGGTAGATGGATAGGTGGGTGGATGGATGGGTACGTGGGTGAATGAGTGAATGGACGGATAGGTGGGTGGATGGATGGGTACATGGGCGAATGAGTGGGTGGATGGATGGATGGATGGATGGATGGATGGATGGATGGATGGATGGGTAAGTGAATGGATGGGTAGATGAGTGGGTGGCTGGGTGGGTGGGTGGATGGATGGATGAGTAGATGGGTGGGCAGGTAGGTGAATGAGTGGATGGGTAGATGGGTGGATGGATGGATGAATGGGTAGATGAGTAGATGAATAAGTGGGTAGATAAGTGGATTGTTATGTTTCTGGATAGTAGAAATTTAGTATGAAAAATCTTCATAACATTTCTTGCACACCTTTAATAAGGATTCAAAGTTTCAATACTTTAAGTCCTTTAATAGTCAACTAGAATGTTTATACCGCTGTGTTGTACCAGAAACCAAGGCATAATGATGAACAACGTGACACTGGTCCCTGCCCCAGGGCAACAACAGTCTCTATCATACTTGGAGTTATCTAATCTTCCTGGGGATTACAGTGAATCTTCTCTGCTCACACATAAAGATGTCAGACATACCCTTTATGGAGCACTTACCATGTGCCAGGCTCTGGGTTGAAACGCCTGACCAGTCTCATGTCACTTAGTTCTTACAATACTATGTGGGGTAGATAATATTCCCCATGCCATTGTGCAGAACTCAAAACTGAGGCTCCGAAAGGTCGAGTTATTTGCCCAGGGTTATGCCACTAGGACAGTCCAGGCAGGACTGGAAACCAACCAGGCTACCTGCAAGCCCAAGCTTGCAACCATACACAAAGACAGTTCTTCTGGACACTGCCTTTTCAGAGCCTTTCACCAGTCAACCTCATTGGAATGTAACCCACTAAACCACGGGCAGGAGCCGAGCCACCGATGTCGCTTTGATGAGGCACACATCTCCAGTTGGCTCCAGCCCCCAGCTCTCCCTACTAACACTGTGGAAAACCACCCTTATTTATCTTCCTGTCTGACCTGGACAACTCTAGGTTTGTGAGGTCTGCTAGATCACCCTTCTGCTGCATGCCATAATCTGTCAGACATTCATCAGGCACATCAATGTGAACAAGGCTCAGAGAAAGCATACGGGAAACAGATCTGTAATGTTAGTGAGTGCTGGGAGATTAACAGACCCAGAGAAGCATACACAGGGAAGAAGAACCAGAGTCAGAAACCGACAGGAACCAAGGCAGGCGCGAGGGCACAGGGCAATTTTCTCAGGCACAAGCACAGAAGGAACAAATCGGAGCTGCTTTTCCCTCTGGGCCTCTCTCCATCCAAAACTCTGGGGGAGAGAATCCAGTTGGCCCAGTCAAGTCATGTGCCCACTCCTAGCCATAGAAGGGTGGGCACTCCACAGCAATGGACAGCATCACCAGGACCAAAGATGGGGGCAGGAGTCACCTCACCCCATGCCCCCCCAAACTCTCCTTTTTAACAACCCCAGAACCTGATTCAAAAAATGCTTAATTCTGTTATTGCTATGGTTTCAATGTTTTGTCCTTCCCAAGACTCATGTTGAAAATCCCCAATGCATCATTATTAAGAGGTGGGCCCTTTAGGAGGTGATTAGGCCATTGGGGATGGATTGATGTATTTATGAATGAGTTTGGAAAAGTCTGGTCCCTTTTTGTTTTTCCACCTTTGACCACGTGAGGACACGGCAACAAGGTGTCATCTTGAAGCAGAGGGCAGCCTTCACCAGACACTGACCCTGCCGGCACCTAGATCTTGGACTTCCCAGTCTCCAGGACTATGAGGAATGAGGTTTTTGGTTTTTGTTTTTTTTTTTTTTTTAAAGATTGTAAAGGACTCATTTCTCTCTCAAGCACAGAGAGATGACAGAAGCAAGGAAGTCTTTTTAGAGCCACACAGGACTTTGAAGACCCTAAGTTTGCCTTTCACATCCAAACTGAATTAAAATAATGAGATGATTTTTCATGACTCATTAACTTCTTCCCCATGCTCTTTTAGAGGTAGTTTCAGGCTGGCTTTGGGGATGTCTACACAGATTTTAAACTTATAAACAAGAATTTCCTGCTGTCTTATCTCCAGTTTGCCTGGATGACTTTCCTGGCTTTGAAAAGCTACCAAGGTTGTCAATGAACCATTAGCTATTCTCAACAATTAACAGATGAGACAAGAAGCACCACTCCAAGTTGAAACAACTTCTCCTACTGAATCAGGCTCCCAAGGCCCCTGTAGGAAATATCCACACCCCAGCACAGAAGTCACAAACCCAGGTGGTGATTTTGCTGGAAAATTGTTATTAGCAGGAAAATGTGACCAGATAATCTGGACAGGCCCTCGAAGACAGTGAAACAATGAATGGTAACCAGGGGAACAGAGTGAGATCTTTAAACAGAGAACGCCTCGCCAAACGATACTGAGCATTCTCTTATTGCAGGCTATGACACTGAGGCCAGATGCTACAGGCCAGAGCTGACTCATTCATGAATCAACGTGAACGCGTCGACTCCCCTTCTTCAAGTCATAGTTTGCAATGTGTCCCAGGCACGTTTAGGAGAGCCAAATCTTCATCGGAAGGCACCGGGAGACAGGAGCCTTGCTGAGATGGGTCAAGTGTGAGATGCTAACACGGGCTTTGCTTTCAGACTGAGAGTCCAGGTGTGAGGTTGGACCTCATGGAAAGGACAAGGAAGGAATTACTCAGAAGCCAGGTCCAGTCTGACAGCTGGGAGAGGGGGAATTTCTAGCTGCCACCTCGAGCATCATAAAAGAACACTGGTTCTTACAACCAGGAGAGCACTGAAGGAGCCCTTTGTGACGTTTTTATTTACCTTGAACACATTGGCCTCCCTGGCCCAGCCCAGGTGAGAGAAGAGGTAGGGAAGGCTCAGGGTGAAAGGCCTTGAGGAACCTAAATGTGTTCTTTCACCTTCGCCACTGCTGAGAATCTCGGTGCTTTCCACACTTTGGTTCTCCAAATCTCCCCACCAGCCCTATGAAATGGTCAAAGTCCTGTTACCATTTTACAGATGAGAAAAGTCGGGGTCAGTGAAATGAAGCCAATTGTTTGCAGTGACACACCTGATAAGTGGCAGAACCAGGTGACAGCGCAGGAAACCTGACTCAAGAACCTGAGTGCTTAAACCCTGCCACCTCCTTCACTCACCTGGGGACAAGAGACACATAGGAATATGTTGAATCCTGTATGATACGTGATGTCATCACAGACAGAGAAAATACTAGAGAGGGATGAAACCCGGGTGATGGAGAAGGGATAAGGCAAGGTTATGCCAGATAATTCCTGTGTCTTGGTTTCCTCTTATGTAAAATGAGAATAATGCCATCTTTTTCAATGATTAGGAAGAGCCAAGTTAAGACCAGCCTGGCAGCAAACTCCCAGATGCTCCTGGAATATAGTTATTATAAGGTATGTCAGTTTTGGTGTCTATTCTCTGCTAAACTTCAGGAAATCCTAGGATGGGGACTTTACATGTCTTGGCCCCAGAGGTTACGTGACTTGCCCACAGTTCTCCAGTCAACAGACTACATGTCCATTCCAAGCATGTTTACCTTGGACTCCAAAATTTGTCAGAAAAGTGTACTGTGTTCACAGTAGTGTTAGATTTTCTGCAAATACGGCCACCAATAATTCCTTGTCTCCGTACGCAGATGCTGCTGTCCCATAAACTTGTGGAGTCTGTTCCCCACCTCTGAAGTCTGGACTGACCATGTAATCTGCTGTGACCAGTAGGACCCAGTGGAACTGAGGCCCTGCCAGGCTCAGGACTAGGATTTAAGAAGCCTATCATTTCTATGTTTGCCCTCTGGGAAGCAAGCCACTGAATCGAGAAATCTGACTACACTGCTAAAGGAAGAGACCACATGGAGGGGAAGGAGGCACAGGCCATGGAGGATAAGGATCTATAAACCAGAGAGAGAGAGAGAGAGAGAAACCAAGTCAGTCCCCAGTGAGGCACCATCTCAGGCCTTCCAGACCTAGTCAAGCTCCTAGCTCCATCAGTGACCCCAGAAGACACCAGAAAGAGTAGAAGAACCACCCAGCTAAGCCCTGCCTAAATTCCTGAGCAATAAAACAATGTTGTTTTAAGCCACTACATGTGAGTGGTTAGTTTCAGAGATACATAACCCAAACAACAGTCACATTGTTTATAACAGAAAAACTGAAAACTAACCATCCAGTGAGAGAGACTGGTAAAAACATTATGGCACGTCTAAGGCAACAGAGCCCTGCACAGTCACTTCAAAGGACCATATAAAGCTACACTTGTTGACAAGGTGGAAATATGATAGGAAAGTACTTAAGAAACAGAATTTGTAGGATGTAAACTTCTGGGAAAATGCAAAATGCAAAAATTGGTGCAAAAAGAAATGAAAATTTTGATTTGCCCAAAAGAAATTGAAATAGGAAGGTCTTTCCCACCCCCATACCCCAGTTGGTTTTATAACCACAAATTTTGCAAATTATCAACAGATAATTCTTTCTTATATAATTTGATCAAGAACATGGAAGAGGGAGAGTTTAAAACCCATATTGTAAAGCTAGCATGCCACTGACTCCCAAAATAGAGAAGGCTAATTTGAACAGATGTTTTCCTAAAGAAGACGTGCAAATGGCCAGTGAGCCATGAAAAGATGCTAAACATCATCAACCATTAGGGAAACACAAATTGAAACCACAGTGAGACAGCACTTCACACCCACTAGGATGACCAGAGCCAAAACCACAGATGATAACTAGTGTTACTGGCAAGGATGTGGAGAAAGTAGAACTCTCATACATTAATGGTAGGATTGGAAAATGGGGCAACCACTCTGGAAAACAGTATGGTGGTGTCTCAGAATGTCAGATGTAGAATTACCATGTGACCCAGCAATTCGACTACCCACAGAAGCAATTAAAATACATGTGCACCCAAAATCTTACACATCAATGTTCATAGCAGGATTATTCACAACCAAAAAGGTAGAAATAGTGAAGTGTCCATCAACTCACGAACAGATAAACAAAATACAGTACATTGATACAACAGAATATTATTTGCCATTAAAAACTGAAGCTCTGATAAAGGCTACAACACAGATGAATCTTGAAATCATTATGCTAAGAAAAAGGAGTCAGACTCAAAAGATTGCATAGTGTATGAGTCCATTTCTATGAAATGTCCCAAATAGGCAAATCCATAAAGACAGAAAGTAGGGCCAGGTATGGTGGCTCACACCTGTAATCCCAGCACTTTGGGAGGTAAAGGTGGGCAGATTGCTTGAGCCCAGGAGTTCAAGACCAGACTGGGCAAGATGGCAAAATCCCATCTCTACAAAAAATACAAATATTGGCCAGGCATGGTGACTCACGCCTATAATCCCAGCACTTTGGGAGGCCAAGGCGGGCGGATCACCTGAGGTCGGGAGTTCAAGACCAGCCTGACCAACGTGGAGAAACTCCATCTCTACTAAATTGCGTCATTGTACTCCAGCCTGGGAAACAAGAGCAAAACTCCATCTCATAAATAAATAAATAAATAATATATATATAAAAATTAACCAGGCATGGTGGTACATGCCTGTAGTCCCAGCTACTCGAGAGGCTGAGGCAGGAGAATCGATTGAGCCCAGGAGGCGGAGGCTGCAGTGAGCTATGATCACGCTACTGCACTCCAGCTTGAGTGACGGAGCGAGACACCATCTCAAAAAAAAAAATAGAAAAAAAGAAAGATGAGTGGTTGCCAACAGCTAGAGAGGTAGGGAAAATGGGGGTAACTGTTAGTGGGTATGGAGTTTCCTTTCGGGGTGATGAAAACATTCTAACATTAGACAGTGGTGTTGGTTGCACAACTCGGAATGTACCAAAAACCACTGAATTATACACTTTATATCTTAATAAAGCTATTTTTTGAAAATGGATAAGACCAATCTAAGCCCCAAATAGAGCGCCCCAAATATAGGTGCCATTATGCTAATAATTGTTTAAAGTATACACACATCGGCATGAAACATTTATATGCATACAGACCAGAGGGGCAGCAGCAATTCACTGTGAAATATTTTGCTTCCCTTTACAAGCTAACACATGTACATCAATATTGTCTCAGTTTAGTAAGCACGTCCTATTTCCGGAAAAAGCTAGATCTGTATGGGGCAACATATTTCCATGTTATACTTGATCAGCAGAACGAACCTAGGTAAGGTGGCAAGCCTGGCTCTCACCTTGTTTCCTGGGTTCGGCCAGATTTTCCCCCTCCTCTAATCTCACAGAAAGGCAGCAGAGCCAGGGGACAGGCCACACGTCTTTTGTCTATAAACTTGATGATCCTTCCACTTTCTCAGGCTGTTTCTGATTAAAGAAATAGCAAGACCCCAAAAGTCATCTTCTCTTCTCTTCTGAAATTGGGTTCTCCCATGGCCCTGCTCTGCAAGGCATGAGCCACTGGTGACCCCGATGCCGCAGCACTGAGAGACGTTAATATTTAACCACCAGCCTGAGAACAGTGCGTTGCTGGGCTTTTGGGTGCCTGCTCCCAGGGACACCCAGGTGAACCGGCTGAAATCTAATTCTAGAGGGAGCAGGAGGAGGAACCGCACGTCCCCAGGCTCATTTCCAGTGTCTCTCAGCCCACCTTCCCCTGGAAAGTCCTACCACAATGGAAAAGGGGATATTTTAAAATCTCAAACGTGGGAAGGCAGGAAGTCCTTTTTTTGGCCTCTGGTTACCTTCCTAGAGGCTATTTAGAGACTGATCCTTATGGGCCTTCACCCACCACCCCACTCCCAGGGGAGTAAGACTCCCATGTGCGATGCAGGACCAGGGCCTCAGCAGAAAAACAGATCCAGGGAAGCTGGCCCTGAAACTCCCCCAGGGCAAAACACAGCGGAGTTGGGAGTCTGAGGATCTCTCTGGCCCTGAGGCACCCAGGCAGGCGTTGGAGCCACAGGAAACACAAATTCCAACATGGCCACGCAGTGCACACTGCCTCATTGCCTAGAACAGTCGGTGTCCTGTCTGTGCCCACCATCAGGGCTCCTTCAGCCTTCTGCCCCTGGGCCCAGCCATCCAGGGTCTTAGGAGCAGAACAGGCCCTTGGAAATCCATTCTGGTCATTTTAATTTTCAGCTTGGAAGATCAGAGAGCTTCTGTCTCACACATGGGCAGCTGGTGGCTGAACAAGGATTAGACACCAGTTCTGGGCCATAATTTAGGGCAGTGTAATGAAAAATCTTCTCACCATCACAGCCTGAGAGCCAGCCTGATCTCCCCCTCTGCTACCTTCAGACACAGCCCCCCACCACCTTCAGGGAGCTGGTGCAAGCCAGGGTTGGAAGGGCCGCATTTGGAATCACCTGGCTGGTGGATGGGGGCCCTCAGCACCCTGACACCTTGTCCTGGGCACCTACTGCACACTAGTCTCTTAAGGGACACTCTCCCACCTCCTCCTTCCTCCTCCAACGAGGTCAGTACAATCTGTAACCCCACTTAATATCACCTTAATACCACCTATTACATGGGGATGGGGATTGTACCAAAAACTGAGGGGCAGGGAGGCTCAGGACAGGCCTCCGCTGGGAGCAGCAGGTCCCAGGCCAGAGGTTACTCGAAGCACAGAAAGCTGTCTCCAGGGGCCCCACCCAAGTTAGAGGAGGCAGGGCAGGATAGCACAGGGCTGGCGCAGGCCCACCATCAAAAAAAGGAAAACACACTTCAGATGATACGGTAGGCAGAATAACACCCCCTCAGACACGTCCAGGTCCTGATCCCGGAAGCTGTGGGTATGCCACCTTCCAGGTCCGATTCTGGAAGCTCTGGGTATGCCACCTTCCAGGTCCAATCCCAGAAGCTGTGGGTATGCCACCTCCCAGGTCCTGATCCCGGAAGCTGTGGGTATGCCACCTTCCAGGTCCGATTCCGGAAGCTGTGGGTATGCCACCTTCCACGTCCTGATCCCGGAAGCTGTGGGTATGCCACCTTCCAGGTCCTGATCCCAGAAGCTGTGAGTATGCCACCTTCCAGGTCCCGATCCCGGAAGCTGTGGGTATGCTACCTTCCACGTCCTGATCCCGGAAGCTGTGGGTATGCCACCTTCCCGGAAGCTGTGGGTATGCCACCTCCCAGGTCCTGATCCTGGAAGCTGTGGGTATGCCACCTCCCAGGTCCTGATCCCGGAAGCTGTGGGTATGCCACCTTCCAGGTCCGATCCCGGAAGCTGTGGGTATGCCACCTCCCAGGTCCTGATCCCGGAAGCTGTGGGTATGCCACCTCCCAGGTCCTGATCCCGGAAGCTGTGGGTATGCCACCTTCCATGTCCTGATTCCGGAAGCTATCGGTATGCCACCTTCCAGGTCCTGATCCCGGAAGCTGTGGGTATGCCACCTTCCATGTCCTGATTCCGGAAGCTATCGGTATGCCACCTTCCAGGTCCCGATCCCGGAAGCTGTGGGTATGCCACCTTCCCGGAAGCTGTGGGTATGCCACCTCCCAGGTCCTGATCCTGGAAGCTGTGGGTATGCCACCTCCCAGGTCCTGATCCCGGAAGCTGTGGGTATGCCACCTTCCAGGTCCGATCCCGGAAGCTGTGGGTATGCCACCTTCCATGTCCTGATTCCGGAAGCTATCGGTATGCCACCTTCCAGGTCCTGATCCTGGAAGCTGTGGGTATGCCACCTCCCAGGTCCTGATCCCGGAAGCTGTGGGTATACCACCTCCCAGGTCCTGATTCCGGAAGCTATCGGTATGCCACCTTCCAGGTCCTGATCCCGGAAGCTGTGGGTATGCCACCTTCCATGTCCTGATTCCGGAAGCTATCGGTATGCCACCTTCCAGGTCCTGATTCCGGAAGCTGTGGGTATGCCACCTTCCACGGCAGCAGGGACTGTGCGGATGTGGTGAAAGATTTTTGAGTTGGGAGATTATCCTGGATTATCCTCATGGGCCCAAAAGAATCATAAGGGTCCTGATAACGGGGAAGGCAGGAGGCCAGAGAATAAGATGTGACAGCGAAAGCAGGGAACAGTGTGGTGTGACTGCGGCTGGGGACCTCTGTCTCCTAGAAGCCAGAAAAGGCAAGGAAACAGATCCTCCCCTAGGCCCCCCAGAAAAGATGCAGCCCTCTGGACCCCCTGATTTGGGCCTAGTAAAACCCATTTCAGACTTTAGACCTCCCAAACTCTAAGAGAATAAATGTGTGTTGTCTTAAGCCACTAAGTTGGCGGTCACTTGCTACAGCAGCTAGAGGAACGAACAGTTTCTCTCCTGAGATCCACACTGAAACGCCTCCTCTCCACAGGTGCTCTGCTAGGAGCAAGAGACACAACGGCAGCCAGAGATGGAGCTCCGGGTCCAGAGGCTGGGCGTGCGTAGCACAAAAGAGGGTCATTCAAACCCGAATTAAGTGGTGTGAAGGAGGGAAGAGTCCTCTGGGTGAGCAAGACAAAAGAAAAGGACTAGATGTGAGGTGTGAGGGTGTGCGGGAAGGACGTTCCACAGAAACATCTCCTGTCGGGGGTCAGAGGATGAGTAGAGCTAACACAGCTAAAAGGGCAGGGAAAAGCGTTCCTGGCAGAGAGAACTGAATATGGAAGTCACGATGAGAAAGTAGCGAGGAGAGGGCACAGGTACATGATGTCCCCTGCAGGGCCTCTGGCCGGGGGAGGTCAGGTCTTGCTGAGCGCTGGGAAGCCGGGAAGAGTTCTAAGCAGGGGTGGAGATCACAGGTTTTACCACTCGAAGACCCAGCTGACTCTCCCCGACCCCTAGTCTGACTCTCACCCTCGCCTCACCCTGCTGCTCTTTGGAAAACTGCAGGCCGGACATTCTGAAGGCCTGTGTGTTGTGAATGGTTGCTGGGCCGCAAGGATATTCCTCAGAAGAAAAGGAGCAAGAGAGCGAGCCAGCGAGCACAGCCAGAGCATTCCCAGGCTAGCATGATGTCATGGAGGGAGCACAGGCTTGTGGCTGTGGTGTCAGGCCGGGAAACTGCAGCCTGCCACGCACCTGGAGTCAACCCAGCAGCAACCCCGGCCTGCAGGGAAGCCTGGGAAGGAGATCAAAGGAGCCCAGGAGGAAGCTGGCTCCACCCTGGCAGCCAGCTCCCGGGTCCAAGGGGTGCCCCTCCTGAGCTGTAGGCTGGGGAGGACCCAGCCCGGGCCCCAGGCTCCCCCACCTCAGCTTCAGGGAATGCCCTACTTTCCTGCCAAATCATAGAACAGTCCCTGGCATCCCCCAGACGGGAAGATGAAGTCAGGGAGGTCCAAGGCTTTTTTAAAACACACTTCCTTGAAGACGGTGCCTATCCAGGAAGACTAAAATTAAAGCTCTGGGGAGTAAGGTGGAACAATACACAAAGAGGCACAATATCCTCCTGCCCCAGACAGAGCTCAGGTGGCCACCCACGGCCCTCTCACCCACCCCACGGCTGTCTGTCTCCCTCTGGGCAGGGCCAGCTGACTGCGGACAGCACCCACCCAGCCACTCATGGGAAGGTCAGGAAGACGCCCGTCCGGCGCCCGGAGGCCAGTGTTGTCACAGTCAGAAAGCGAGTCAGTGGCCCTTATGTTCTAGCCCTCGGTTTCTCCACCCACAAGACAAAGGGTTTGGAGTTTTTCAAGATCTCAAAAACTGCAACTTATTAATAGGATAGCTAAGAGAGGAAAATGGGAGGGTCAAAAATCCAAAATGCGCTTTGGTGAAATAAGGTTGGGAAGCGCCGCACGACACATTGTTCCTTAGAGATGTCGTCACGCACCTTAGCTCTTTAAAGGCTCTGAGAAGTCTGCTGCAAAGAAATGTCTGCTCCGGCAATGGAGCACAGTAATGAGTCGTTCAAACTTGTGTCTAGGTGCGGATCACAGAGGCAGGGGGTCAAGAGGGACGAGGATCATGGCGACAAATGGAAGGCTCTCCCTCATTTGAGACACAGCCATCAGCAGAGACAATCAGGAGGTCAGGGGCCCGGAGTCCTCTCTGTGATGAAATCCCCAGAGGGGTCCTCTGGTCCCACAGTGGGTGTTCAGGGATGTGGGCTGTAGGGCTCCAGGCTCTGGGTTGCGGAAAATTGGAATTAAATCTCAGTGGAGTAACCCTGAGCAAGTCAGCCTCTGCCCATCAGGTTCTTTTGTTTATAAAATGGAGGTAGCCATGAGGATTGTTCTGAGAATGAGTTAAATGGAAAGATATGCTCAAGACGCCAGCTCAGAGCCAGATACTCAAGGCTCTCAGCTGGTTGGAGCAAACCTCAATGTCAGTGTGAATCTTCCACCATGGGATTCAAGCTGCCTCGGCTTTTAAAGCAAGATCACAACTGCAGCAAGCTGACCCCAACTCAGGATGGAACCATCTCAGAACAAGGCCCCGAGCGAGCCCACTGAACCCTATGGCACCTGAGAGGCAGGCACCGTTGTCCCCTCTCACAGGTGGGAGACTGAGGCTCAGGGAAATGCAGGTAGTGAATGGAGCCAGCCCAGAGCCCCGTTCCAGCAAAGTGCCAGCCCTGCACGGTGATGGTTTGATGGCGGAGGGAGAGCTGCCGCCCAGCAAACCCCGGGGGTTCCACTTCCACCCTTCTTACCCCGCACTCCCCCTGCCCCAGCAGCCTGCAGGGGCTGAGCAATTCACTTCCCTGCTTCAAACCCTTTAGCAGCTCTTAGGATAAAAAGCCAAAGCTCTCGAATGTGTTCTGTGACAAAGAAGACTATGGTACTGACAGTCCAAACCGAGAAACTGGGGAGAGAGAGGAAGCATTATCATCAACTCCAGGTCACCCAACCTGTAAGGCCCTGGATGGTCTGGCCCCTGTCTCCACAGTCTCCTCCCACCCAGCCGTCCTCATCTGTGCCAGTCTCCAGCCCACCACAACCCTTCACACATGCTGTTCCCACTGCCTGCAACACTGTTCCCTGCCTTTTCACCTCCCTCACACCTGCCCGTTCTTGAGCTCCCCAGGGAAGCGTCCACTGATGCCCTCCTACTGGCGCATCCACGTCGGACACCCTCCAAGCCCAAGTCCTCTCCCCTGCGCCATCTGGGCTGGAGTTTCCGTTTGTTTGTATAGTTTTTTGGGTTTTCCTCTTTCCTCGCCAGGTCTGAAGCTTTCTGTCAGCAAGAACCAGCCCTATTTTGTCCAGCCCTGGAGCAGCCTCTGCGCCGGTGCTCTGCACCAAGCACACAGCTCAGCACAAAGCAGGCCTTGGATGCACACTGGACAAACGTGCTGGCATCCTCTGCATCCTTACAGCCAGTGAAGTTTTCTGGTTTCACTTCCAATAGTTTATATTATTAAAAGAGAAATGGTAAATACTTTTTCAGATTATTCCAGTAGCTCCAGAAATGGCTCTGACTCACAGTTCACTGGGGCCTTAGCCCACCCTATGCCCCACTAGGTGCCCACTCCCAGGCCACGGGCACCCAGCTGCACACGCTAGTTGAAGGGAGACCCTCGTCAGCCCCTGGGCACCTCCATACCCTCCACCTTCACAGGCCTGGCTGTGGAACCAGGGGGCGGTCAAATTACCTCAAACTGACCTCCCGCTGGAAACTGCCAGGTTGCACGGCCTTCCGGTTTAGTGCCCCCATTTCCTGTCCCCGTCACCTCTTCAGAGCCACCTTCTTTCCCCACATCAGGAAAAAATCAAGAGGACTCAGGCAGGCAGAGAGCAACAGCTGGGAAGAAAGCATGTCTCACATTTCCTTTTGGACCCGACTCTTGTCACTCTTTGCTTAAGATACCAGGGTTTCAGCCCCAGAGTTTCTGGAAAACTGGAGGCTCTACCATTCCATTCAACCCAGGCGTGATCCATCCGGAAACCCAGTGGAACTGAGCCGCGAGCTGGCTTCCGGCCCACAGAACACATCAAGAACTCTGGTGAAACGTCAACTCTGGGGGGTCCCCCCAGAAAAACTTGGGGGGCACTGCAGAGCTTCTGACGCGGCTCTGGGGGAAATCCCACACGGATGGGCAGCTCCCTGCGTCTGGCACTGTGGAGGTGGGCGGGCAGCCATGGAGGATGGGGAGACTCATCTTTCTAGACTTCCCCTGGGGGCCGCATTTCCTCCAGCCTCCAGGTCCAGACCAAAATAGAATGAGGTAAATTCAGCCCCTTTCATGCAGC
This sequence comes from Macaca thibetana thibetana, assembly GCF_024542745.1. NCBI lineage: Eukaryota > Metazoa > Chordata > Mammalia > Primates > Cercopithecidae > Macaca > Macaca thibetana. The sequence goes on along the minus strand of NC_065587.1, from coordinate 42,695,912 downwards.
ACACTCAAGGAATAAACAAGCACCACAAATACAGTCTTCGAGCTGGGTCATCTTTCCAACCTGTTGTTTTTTTTTTTTTTTTTTTTTTAAGAGAACCACAGGCTCTTTTAAGATTCCAAAGCCAGAGACAGAAAAAGTGCAGCAAAGCAGGGAGACAAGGGGAGAGAAACTTGACAGTGCTTTGCAGACAGAAACAAGTAATGCAATTTCCAAATTCAAGAGTCTCAAAAACAGAGGCTGGGTTGGAACCTCCAGAAAAGGCCAGAGCGGGGTGTCTAAGACTTATTCTCATGGTAGCATCCTTAAGCCAGGGGGTCCAGGAAGGGGGCAGGCTGAGGATGTCGGCTTGCACTTAGTAGACCCTCACCGGGTCCCAGGAGCTGTGCTGGTGCCAAAGCTGCCCCTTGCCAGGGAGCCCTCCCAGCTGCCCTGTATGGTTGACACTTGGCCTCTGTCATGCTTCAGTGACCCCAGAGGCAGATCCTGAGTCAAGGACTTGAATGCAAGTAGTTTGTCTGAGAGGTGACCCCAGGAACCACCTGGAGGGGGCGGGGAAGTGAGGCAGGCTTGGAGATCGTTAAAACAGAACACTGTGGGCCTGGGACTCAAGCCGGTCAGAACCTCCTGGAGACTATGCTCCTGAGGGGTGCACCTGAGGGTGAGGGCTGTCTCCTGAGGGCGAGGGGCCGTCTCCTGAGGGCGAGGGGGCCGTCTCCTGAGGGCGAGGGGCCGTCTCCTGAGGGTGAGGGGCCGTCTCCTGAGGGTGAGGGGGCCTGTCTCCTGAGGGCGAGGGGGCATCTCCTGAGGGTGAGGGGCCTGTCTCCTGAGGGCGAGGGGGCCTGTCTCCTGAGGGTGAGGGGCCTGTCTCCTGAGGGTGAGGGGCCTGTCTCCTGAGGGTGAGGGGCCGTCTCCTGAGGGCGAGGGGGCCGTCTCCTGAGGGTGAGGGGCCTGTCTCCTGAGGGTGAGGGGCCGTCTCGTGAGGGTGAGGGGCTGGGGAATTCTCCATGGGCCTTGACTCCGACTCCTCAGTGGGTCAGAGAAAGCTCCCAGCAGAGCTCCGCATAGGGAAAGGTGTGTGGGGAGGGGAAACCTAGAGGTCTGCGGCTCAGCCGGTCCATTTCTCCGAGGAGAGGTGGAGACCCTGTCCAAGGTCGCAGCTGGTGAGGCTGACGTGGCGGGAGTCACCGCCTGAGGAGCCAGACATGGGCTGGAGGAGAAATGCAGTTTACACGCATGGCAAGGACCCCTGCCAGGACAACCTGTGGTGGCATCTGCAGAGAAAAGGCTCAAACACCAGCGATGCAGGGGAAGCTGGAGGATCCCTCTTATGTCAAGGAGCAAGACGAGGGCTTCAGAGATGCTTTTCCTACTGCACCGTGGGCCCCTGCACGTGGAACCCCCAAGGGGAAAGGGATGGAGGCAGGGCTCAGCTGGAGAAAGCTTTCCAAGGAGAATGACCATGACAGGTTTCTTGGGAGGCTCCTGGTTCCAGCCCTCAATTCCACTTGCAAACCTGACTCCCAAACCACCCCCACCCACCCTCTCCCACTTCTGGAACCTGTGGGTTCAACCCCAGAGCAGGAGGCTGAGCCCACTCCCTAAGCCCACAGCACGGAGGGGAAAGAGCCTGCTGAGGATACCTCAAGTGCCACCTTTAAGCACCCCTACCTAGGCCCTGGGGAAGAGTTAGGAGACAAAGAACCCTTACCCCAAAAAGGCTCTTATAATCTAGTTTCCACTCAAGAAGCAAAGCCACGTGGAGTGCTCTGTGCCAGGCACTGGGGTCACCATAGCTGAAAGCCCAGGGGTTACAAGGACTCCCCATCTGGGGACCCCATGTGGCTGTGACCCAGGTCACCCAAGCTCAGAAGACAGCGAGCCACAGCCAGAGCGTAAGGATTCGGGTTGAATTTTAAAATAGGTGGGGCTGAGATAGACGGAACACTAGTGGGAGAGGATTCTGCATCAACTCCCTAGCAAACGCCGGGTGACTGTCACCTTCAGAAACAAGCAAAGCCAGAGAAACACACAGGCAGGAGGAGCCCCAGGAGATGTGGCCACTGAAGGGTAGGTGGCGTCCTGGACAGGACAGAAGGACAAGAAGTAAAAGCAAAGGGGTCCAGAATAAATGACTGACTTTCATTAATAAAAATGCAGATGCTGGGTCCTTAATTATGAAAACTGTACCCTATTTGATGTAAGGTGTTAAAACAGGGAAACCAGGCGTGTCTGCGCGTCCGTGGGCTGTATCTGTGTTTCCAAGGATCTGTCTGTGTTTCCACATGTTTACGTGTACAGGAGACAGCCGGAAATGAGGCTGGGGCTGAAAGGTATCTGTATAAAGATATCTATCAACACAGATATCAACAGACATCTATATCCAGGGAGATGGCAAGGCCAGGGCTGACTGCATGGGCGTGTGACCCATGCAGTCACACGGGGCCCAACACACAGAAGTACTCCGAGCTTGGTTTCATGCTGTGCTGTTGCTGTCTTGAAATCCTTTATACATTTTTGACAAGGGGCCCAACATTTTCATTTTGCAGTGGGCCCCAAAAGGGACACAGCCAGTCCTGGGAGCTTGTTTTCAAACGTTAATGATGAAAACTCCATGCCCTACATCTGACTAGTTGGGGTTAAACATGGGAACCTGTATTTTTCTCTTCCGATGTATTTCCAGGAGGTTCTGACAACAGCCGGGTTTGAGCACCACCCCAGACAGATGTGTGTGAGGGGCTGCACAGCTGGTGTTTGGTGGTAGGTAGCAGTGAGCAAGGTGAATGGGAAGGTGGGAAAAAGACAGGGCGGTCGAAGGACTTCCCACTTAAGTATGTTCAGCTTCGGTTGTGTCACCCAGAGGCACTTGACATCCCTCCCTCCACCCTGTGCTTCTCAGTCAAGGCCATTCTGCACTGTCTCCTAACTCTTCCCCAGGGCCTAGTTAGAGACCCGTTAAAGATGGGACCCTGACAATGTCTGCTGACATTTTTGGTTTCACAACTGAGTGTGAGGATGTGTCACTGGCATCTGGTGGGCAGAAGCCAGGGCTGCTACTGAATGCCCTACAATGCCCAGGATGGCCCTTACCCCAGAGAATGAGCCTCCCCCAAAGGTCACTACTGTGGAGGATGGAAAATAGAAACCCTGCCTCAAATGACAGGGTATAAACACTTCAGCTCTCTTGATGGGACTAGGGTGAGGGTGCACCTTTGTCTCCAGAACCTCTAGCAGGAAGTGTGAGCCAAAGTCACCCTATAGGGTGCTCTGCAGCAGCACCGCTCCCTCACCTGGCCTTCCCACCTCCCCACCGTCCGATGCTCTAAAGGCCGTTCTTGGAAACATTTTCTAATCCTTCACTCTCATAGCCACAGAATCCTCAGCTAAGGGTCAGCTTCTGAGAAACCTGACCTGAAACCAGTTTCACTTGATGGCAGCTTCACTCAATTGGCAGTGGCTGCCTCATTTAGAGATCTTTACCAAGGATCCAGGGAAAGGGAGTGCTGGGATCCATTAGCAATGCCTGCCTTGGTCACGGGAGGAGAAGGGTGGCTTGTGTGCTGGAATGCAAAGCCAGGTGTCAGCTTTCCTTCTTCCTTTCTTGGGGTGGCAAAATGGAAAGCCATGGGCATTATTGAGGAAAAAGAAGAATATTGCACTGACAGAGGTGGCAATAGGAAGACAAAGGAAGAAGCAGGGTTTGGAAGAACCTTGAGTATTTACCCACATGCCTACTTCCAATCTGAACTTGAACTAGCTTCATTAATTGTGGTTGTCTCCTTTAAAACATCATTTTCCTGGTAAGCCTGTATTCCTCATCCTTAGAGTTAATATTTGAGCAGACACTTTTCTTCCCAGCTACAGATGACTGCTTATGACCAAATTGAAAAATATTAATTCTCTTTGTCTCCTGCCAAAAAGGCTAAAGCGATTACAGATCCTGATTCGAAACACAGATGTTAATACATTTGGAAAAATGAGCTTCTATAGGCAAGCAGAGGCCCAGGGCCAAGCATGAAGTGCTTTTGGAATCAAAGTGCCAAATCAAGTTATCCAGAGAGCTGCCTCCACGAAAGCCTATTCTCCCCAAATGCATTCCAGTGTAAAGAACCCCAGGCTGCCGCACACATGCTGATGTCTCCCCTATTTGCAAACAAGAACTGACCTACCCCTGGGTACCCACTGGCACACAGCTCTAAATAACGTAATTATAATCATCACAGGGAAACATCCATAGGATCAAAAAGTATCATAATTACAAGCAATTTTCACTTTTCGGAAATTGGGCTCAGATGCTGAAGGAAAAAGGCATTCTCGAGTTTCAGTTCTGGAAGAGAAAGCATGTTGGAGTGTTTGCTAGGACGGACTAGCCCCAGGGCAAAGATACTGTGGCCAGCACCTGCTCATCCAGCAGGCATCTGCTGTGCGTGTGCTCGGGCACACAGGACCAGACCATGCGGTGTGTGAATTCAGGAAGCCCACATCCTCAAAGGAGAGGCCGGGTCATGCTTTCATCCTTTCATGCATTCAGTGTCTTACTGAGCACCTATTATGTGCCAGGCTCTAGGAAAAATGGATACCACAGTGAGCAAAACGAACGAAACTCCTGCCCTTGTGGAGCCTCCGTCACTGTCTCTGCTGGGCCCCACTCAGATCCCGCTCAGATCTTCACTGTGCAGCCCACGCTGGCTCAGCAAGGGTCCACATGCTGTCCAAGTCCATGCAACTTCCAAGGGGTAGAATAAGAGGCAGCTCCAGGTGCATCTGCAAAGCCTCACTACACACTGCTGGGACAGGCTGGGCAGGTCACTGGTCTCTGCCTCAATTTCCTTGTGTGGAAAATACGAATTGCCCCACCATTTCCCAATTTACAGGACTGGACTGCCATGAGGAGAAAGAAAAAAGTGTATCCACCAGCCAAGGAAGAAAAACATATGTGACTGGGGAAAGATGTAAGCTTCTCATCCTTAATCCCCAACCCAGAATTGTGCCTACATTTCCTTGTCTGTGAAAAAGGGTGTGGGAGCAGGCACGGTGGCTCATGCCCGTAATCACAACACTCTGGGAGGCCAAGGCAGGAGAATAACTTGAGGCCGAGTTCGAGATCAGCCTGGACGACATAGTGAGACCTCATCTCTACAAAAGTAAAAAACTAGCCAGACAGTGGTGTGTGCCTGTGGTCCTAGCTACTTGAGAGGCTCAGGTAGGAGAATCGCTCCAACCCAGGAGGTCGAGGCTGCAGCGAGCTGTGATCACTCCACTGCACTCCAGCAGAGCAACAGAGCAAGACCCTGTCTATCTCTAAAAAAAAAAAAAAAAAAAAAAAAGAGGGCTGGGCAGGGATAAGGGTGCCTCCATGGAGGGTTGTTGTGGGAAGCAGTAAAGAGTCCCTGTTGCATACAATTAGCTTTTGTCATCATGACTGTTTCCAAAGGCAGACATCCCTTCTCCCAGTATAGACAAGCATCATGGGAGAGAGGAGGCTCCAGGATCGCATTGTGGACCCGGCTAAATCGATGGAAACATAAAGGGAGCAGACCTTTCCCACAGATGGCCTACAAGAGGGTGGGACTGACCACCTTGTGGGGACACCTGCTCAGCTTCACCGCACATGATATAACACCTATAGGGAATCAGGGAAAATGCGGGCAACCTGCTGAGCCCCCGCCCGCCATAAACACTCAGCGAACAGAATCTGTTGCTGTTGATTCCCAGCCACCACCTGTATGCTCCCTGTGAAGCCAGGCTTGGGATGAATTATGGGAAGAAATAACAGGGACAGAGATCAAAAAGAGCCACCAAGGCCCACCAGATGGCCTCAGACCACAGGACAGGAAGCCAATGGGCATTTGGCCCCCAGATGCTGAATAGGAGATGCTGGCCGTGTCTCCAGCATTAACTGGATTGAACACAGTGGTTTGCTGTCTCTGCCCAGCTGGGTGGTTTTTTCCAGAGGGATCCCTGCAGATCCATGAGAGGACCCCAAGTGGAACCAAAAACATTAAGGCCTGCCACTCCCACTCAGGCAGCTTCAGCCTGGGTTCTGGAGTGGGGCCCAGAGAAAGGGGCTGCGAGGAAAAATGCCAAGGCCCCTTGGTGAGGACTGCTTTCCTCTGACCTTCTAGGATATCCTGGAAGTTCCCAGTAGCCAGAAGGAATCCTGCTTGTCTTCTGAAAAGGCTACTCAGGAAGCTGAACTGGCACATCCTGAGAAGGCAGCTCAAAACCAGAGCTCATGCCCTGGGGCTGAGGTGTAGTGGCAAGAGGTTGAAGTCAGGAGATGAGGAAACAGGCACACAGCCTTCAGGAGCAACAAGAAGCTCCAGAGGCTTCCAGAAGCTTCCAGAAGCCTCTGGAGCCAGAGTCCAAAGGGATCTTCACCCTTAGCCAGTCCCTTTCCTGTGCCATTGAGACTGACAATTGTGTTCTGGAATATACTTTGGGCTCACTCTTACAGCAAGAAAAACAGTCTTCTCTGAGACACCAAGCTGAAGGGAACATGGAATGTGTCAGAGAAGGCCAACATGGTGAAACCCCACCTCTATTAAAACTAAAAAAATTAGCCAGGCGTGGTGGTACACACCTGGAATCCCAGCTACGTGGGAGGCTGAGGCAGGAGAATCACTTGAACCTGGGAGGTGGAGGTTCCAGTGAGCTGAGATGGTGCCATTGCACTCCAGCCTGGGCGACAGAGTGCAACTCCATCTCTCTCTCTTAAAAAAAAAAAAAAAAAAAAAAAAAAAAAAAACTATTTCCTTCCTCTTGGGCATGTAAGACAGCTCATGGGTGAGAAATCAGAGAGATCTTACCCACCTGTTCATACCCTAGCACACAGGGAGCTTTTAAACCACACCAATGACAGTTCAACCCCCACGGATCAGGACTTTTAAAAGGCTCTGTAACTCTAATGCACAGCCAAGGCTGAAAACCAACTCAGGACTCATCAATGGACCCATGTGAGCCCCAGGTGAGGAAACCAGCACTATGGGAATCACTGAGGCACGGCCATGGCTAAGACGGTGAGTGCTGGAATCTAAGAGCCTGGGTTCGAGTCCCACCTCTGCCACTTTGCAGCTGTGTGCTCTCGGGCAAGCTACTTCCCACCTCTGAGCCAGGCTCTGCACCTGTAAAATGGGGATGATATGTCTTCATAGGAAACTTTGCAAGGCGTGAAACAAAGCTGAAATGTCCAGCACAGTCATAAACCGTAAGCACCACGCAACGAGAAGCCTCAACCACAGGGTGGAGACGTGCTCTGGAACGTGACCATGGCTCTCTGCCCAAACACACTCATGGGGGCTAACGGCAGGGCAAAACCCACCCAGAGTCTTGCTACCAAGTCATGAATCTGCACATCACAAGTTGCCGCCACCCCAGCATCCCCAGGAAAGGACTGGGCAAGGAGCCCTGGCCCACTGCCCAAGGGCTGTCCTGTGAGGGGGCTGCAGCATTCCTCCTACCACATCCAGCCCCATCTACCTTCTCAGGTTCAGGGACCAAAATCATCAGGGCGTCCCCAGGGAGCTTGTCAGAAAGGCAGAAACTCAGGGCCCCCATCCCAGGTCTGGTTGAGGGCAAGAGCCTCTGCCTAGGCTGAACGTACCCAGGAAGCTGAGCCCAGGCCTCCTCTGCCAATCCATCCTGTGCGGTGGGGACAGGCAGGGGGCAGCTCCCTCTTCCTCAGAGTGACTCAGACTGCAGCTGATCCAAATCTTGGCCCTGGAGACCACACTGAGGTCACCCTCCTGGCAGCCGAAGTTGCTGAGATGAACCAGAGGACATTTTCATCCAGCTGCCGACATCATCTCGACCTTGGTGGCAGCTGACTCCCTTGGAGCAGATTCTGCTGCCCTGACTGGCCTTGGCCTCCCAGGGAGGTTCTCATAGGCCAGCTCCCAAAGCAGAGTGTGTCGCCTACATGTGGGGCAGTGCTGCGGAGCAGGGCAAGCCTGGGACATGCTCAGGGAGAGACGGGGAAGGCTGGGATGGAAGATGCCAGGTCCCAGTTCCACAGTAGAAATAGGGCAAACAGCATGACCCCTACCCCAAACATCCTCACCTTCACCTGGAACCAAAGTCTGCACCAACGGGGAGAGTAGCAAGTCCAGCTCCTGGAATTCAGGCCCCAGCTGGCCTGGCCTCAGGCCTGGGGTTCAGAAAATGAGGATAAGACTCCGATCCTTTAGCAGCCCCCTCTCGCCCCGGCGAGGCCTCTGGAGCCAAGGCCACTGTCCCCAGACCTGCCTCTTAGCCCCCACTCGCTCCACAGCCCGCCAAGGGCGGATCCAACTTGTCTTTCCAGCTGTCTGGGGCTGCGCTTTAAACAGAGCCACAGGGCTGTGGAAGGCCTCCAGCTCAGCTCATTATCGGAATTTAATCTGGATTCCGAGAGATCAAGAGGACTCAGTGGAAAGTGACTCCCACAAGGGGAGAGACGCTGAGGCCGACCCAAAGCCAGCTAATCCCCGGCACCCCCGGGGCTTTCCTGGAGCTCAGGCACAACTTGTCAGATGTCCCAGCCCTGCACAGCTGGACGGCTGGCGGCACAGAGACCGAGGCAGCCACACGGCGGGGGCAGCAGGGCAGGGTCTGGGCTCCCCTGGGCTGAGATCTGCAGGAGGCCTTCAGCTGGAAGAAGCCTTGCGGGCCCAGGTTGGGGACACGCAAAGAATAGCCCCATCTCTGAACAGGCGAGCTGGCAGAAGCGTACGGGATTCAAAGAGCATTTTCCAGCTCAGGGCTTTGTTCCCACCGGGAGACTGCAGAATTAGGGGAACTGGCTCAGTGGACATACACAGGAAGGCAGTGCCACAGCCACCACCCAGGGCTCTTATCTTCCCAGGGAGGTCTTGCTCCACTTCCTGCCATGATGACGATGATACTAACGCAGGTGACCATTTATTGAGCACTTCCTGTGTGTGAGACACTGTTGTAAGTATGTCACCCCCTCCCATCCACAGCACAACTCTGGAAGGGAGATCCAGTTATTATCCCCATTTTACAAAGGAAAAAACTGAGGCTGTGAGAGATGGCTCTTTCCCAAGGTCACACGGGCACCTGGTGGCAGGATTTGAATCCATGCTCTCAGTAGCTGGGGAACTACATAATAGGGGTATCTTGGTTCTAGATTCAAAAACAAAACCACCTGTCCAAAAAAATGAATAAATAATATTTTTTTAATTTAACCATTTAACGTCTGAAGAATGGAGGCTTTGCTGCAGGAGGCACAGGAAGAACATGTAGAAACCTAAAGAAAGCAGCTCGGTCGTTCCCTCCACTGCTTCTCACCCTGCTCCCTTCCCTGCTCAATGCTCCCACCTGCCATGTCCTCTCCTCTGCTGGAACGTGAGCTTCCAGAGGGCAGGGACTCATGTCTAGTTCGTTCTGGTCGATGCCCTCAGGCATGGCATGCAGCAGGTACCTGTGCTGAGCGGGGACTCAGCCACCCAGCAGCCCAGAAGCCCCCAGGAGCAGGACCCCAGCACCAGAATGGGCATCCCCAGCCCAAGTTGCTTGTTGCCAGCAGCCTGGCAGGGAGGACGCCTGGAACGCCCATCCCTGCTCCAAACACACTGCTCAGGCCTGCTGCCCAACCCTGCAGCCCTCAGGATCCACCCCGTGGATCTCAGGCAAGACAGCAGAGACACCTCAGACCATGATGGGACCAGGTACCCATGAAGCCAGCAGGAAGGACCAAGAGCTGCCAGAGCTGAGTGGAGAATCCAGATAACAGCCTGGACGCAGAGGCTGTGGTTTCACCCTAAGAAAGAAGCTCCCTGGCTGCTGGGAGTAGATGCCGATGTCACCTCCCAGGAGAGCTGCTCAGCAGTGTCTACCAAAGCCACCCACGTGTGGGCTCTCTGACCCCACAATTCTACCTCTAGAACTTTATCGGACTGATAGACATGAACAGGTGTGTCAGCGAGGGTACCTGCCCTGCGGCACCATCCATCATAGAACAGAGGGGCCAGCGTGCACACATGAAAGACAGCACACCCCACGCTGTGGAACAGTGAGGTGACTCAGAGGACGAGGGCACCCCGCGTGAACCACTGGAAAGGGCTGCCAAGGTTCATCATCCAATGATGAAAGCCAGGGGCAGGAGTGAATGCACTGTGGGGTGCCACAGGTGAAAACAGCAACACAGATCCCTTCGCTGATTTCAGGAGACTCAAGTAACTGGCAGCAGGAGCTGCCTCAGCAGGAGCTGGGAGCCTTCATTTTCACTGTGGTTCCTTCTCTTTCCTTTTGATTTTATACCATGACCATGTCTTGCTTACTCAAAAACTTTTTTTTTTTTTTTTTTTTTGAGACAGAGTCTCGCTCTGTCACCCAGGCTGGAGTGCAGTGGCACCATCTCGGCTCACTGCAACCTTCTCCTCCTGGGTTCAAGCAATTCTCCTACCTCAGCCTCCCAAGTAGCTGGGATTACAGGCACGTGCCACTATACCTGGCTAATTTTTATATTTTTAGTAGAGACGGGGTTTCACCATCTCTACTGGGGTTGGCCAGGCTGGTCTTGAACTCCTGACCTCAAATGATCCACCCACCTTGGCCTTCCAAAGTGCTGGGATTACAGGCGTGAGCTACCACACCCAGCCTAAAAACAAATTTTTGAAAGAAATATCGTTCATAAGCGTGGGCTCCAGCTTTGCAAACCTGGGCTCATGTCCTAACGTGGCCACGTTCTCTCTGGGTGGCCTCATTCTTTGGCTTCGGGCCACTTTAGTTCTCCCCGTTTTACAGATGAGCCACCACTTCTGAAGGCTACTGTGAATGTGAAACAAGATATCTCAAGTGCAACACACTGGAAACGCTCAAGACAGTTTTGTTTTCTTGGTACTTAGATGACCATCCCCCCGCCCCCGCCAAATAGCAGTGCTTGGCAAACGTGGCTGTGATGGTTCTTCTGTCCCTGTCTATGGTAACAAGTCCCCTTTCTAGCTGAAGATGCTAGGCCTGCACATCACAAGGAGGTGCCCACAACACCTTTCTTCCATTAATTTCCCTGCCCAGTGTGGACGGTAGACGTCTGACAGCCTGAGGGGTCCAGTAACCCAGCCACTAAGTAATAGGACCTTGGTCATTTCCGCCTCCGGACTGTCTGAATAGAATGCACCTGCTAAATGTCCCAGCCCTTTTTCTTAGCCTCCTTACCTCTCACAAGACCTTGAAATTAATGCATCTCGATAAATTAAAGACTTTCAACACACACGTTTGGTTTCTGAGCTAGTGATTCTTGGAAGCTAAGAGTTCTCTGTTTATTTTTGGTTTGGGCTTTTTTCTTCCCCTAACATTTTATTTTAGATGGCCACCTTAATTGGTTGCCTGACATTGTGCACTGGGTTTCAGAGTAAGGAATGGGAGAGAGGTAGCCCTTCAAAAATGTTTCTTCCCCTTCCCCTTTTCTTCTATGTCCCTTAGCACCCAGCCAGATCCAGACTGCCTATATATACCCATATGGCACCATGCATCCTCGGGCTCCCTGGCCTTCTACTATTCCTGAATTCGTTGTTGGTCATGGTTTTAAGAAAGTGACATACACCATACACCTTCTTTAGAAGGGATAATCTGGTACAGGACCTGGAACGTGGCTGCACCAATCTGTCCCATCCTCTGGCCATCACCCCCTTTTTCCTCTGCCCCCAGAGGAAACTCAGCACCTCTCCCAGATACTCATACAGCACCCACCTGCCCAAGTGCTCCTGGAGCACCTGATAAACGCTGATCCGGAACGTCTCATTGTCGAAGCGTTCCCGGATGTAGTCCTTGTAGATCCGGAATTCGGCTGCTGTGACAGCTTCCCCTTCTGGGATCTTGGAAAGATCAAACCGGAACTCTCGATGGTGGTAGCGTGGGTGGAAGAATTCCTTGTCATGTTCCACTGGAAGAGGAAGAGAACACACACCAACACCGACAGCTTATTAGTGTCTGGGTTTCACTCTCAGGCTCTGAGTTCAAGCATCTTGCCTAAGCTAGATGGAGGCATTCCTGTTGCCAGTGACCCCAGTGACAACTGCTCCTTCCACACTGACACACTGCAGACTGGAGGGTCACGGGCTCAGACCCCACGGCCCCCATGGTCATCCTGAACGACAAGAGCATGATTTTGCGTCTAACCTGCTGGGAAAAGTAGAGCACTAACCACAGCCATCCAAGAGGTCCTGGCCAGACTCAGGTCCCAGGGGCTCAGGCCTGGGTTGGAATCTGGCCTTAGCTGATAACCAATAGAGTGGCCCTAGATAAGGTAACAAAAAACCTCTATGGAACCCAATTTCATCATCTAAAAAATGGGGATCATAATCCTCCTTCATGGGTTGTGGTCTGGGTTGAATGATCTCATTCACACAAATAGTTTAACATCTGCTAGGGCTGGGTAACTGTCAGCTATTGTTGGTAAGCAGAAACCTTACTGTGCCTACTACGGGACATCTCTAGGACCAGGGGTTCTCAGCCCTGAATGCACATGAAAATCATTGTGGAAACTTTTAGAAAATATCGATGTCCTGGCCCAGGTGTGGGCTGGTAAACATTTAACAACCGGCTCTCTGGGACCTGATCTGAAGCGCCTGCTGACTCCACAGTGTAAATACCACCGTCTTGGCAGATTCCAAGATACCAATGTGAGGTTGCTGGACATGGATGGGAAGAGAAGCACACAGCGGGCTCCAGCACACAGCTACTCCTACCCCCTCCTGAACCAAGGGAATCAATATCTTTTTAAAGCACCCCCAGATATTTCTAATGAGGTGCCAAGGTTTACAGCCACAGCAGTAGACTAACAGCAGTAAAAGAAGTGAATGGCAGCGTGGGGGTGGGGGTTGAAAATGACTTCAAGACAAAATAAGGCAAAAGACCTCCACCCTTCTGCCTTCTCCTGGCAGCAATATTAGACTAAGATGTCATTTCCATTTCATGAATGATAAGCACCAGGATGAACGCCCAGGAATGGTGTTTCTGGGTTGAGAGCTGTGGCTCCTGTGGATCATGCCCCCTCTGGACCAACACAGAGCAGGAATGACACTGGGAGCCACAGAGTGCTGGAAGGGACAGGATGACCACACTCGGGCCAGTGGGCAGAACCTCCAGACACCTTTCATCTGCTGAAAAATACAAGCCCATCTCCACTTCCTGTCTGGGGGTGGGGAACTGGAGAGAGAAGGAGAAAGAGCAGAACCAGTTTGGCCACCAGATTGGTCAGAAGAAAGGAGAAATACGATCAGCAAGCTCCAGCTCTCAGGCTGGGTTATGGCTGCCTGGTTCCCGGTGGGACAGCAGGATGGGAACACCAATGAGGAAGAAGTTCACAGCACTGGCAGCCCCAAGACCCCGGCTGCACTGCTCCATTAAAAATAATCTCGTTTAAACCTTAACAATAGTCCAAAAAGAGAGCAGGGTGAGAGCAGGGAGCGTGGGGGAATGATCCACTCAGGCTGTTTCCATCAGGAAGAAGGGGCAGATGAAGTCCCTGAGGCTGGGGGCTCTGGCTGGGCACAGCAGCATCCCTGTCTTTGGAGACACCTCAGGAAGAGGACCTTTGAACCACAGGTGCTAGAATCCTGGGCCATATATGGAGAGCTGGCAGGAGGGAAGGACTCTCCAGAAACTGTTCCAGGGTTCCTCCAGATGACAGTTCTCCTTGTCACAACACGCCCCTCATGCCCACAAGGAACCCTTCTCTCCTGACTAATCTATGGGACAGGCCATGACTCCACAATGTAAACACTGCCATCCTGGCAGACTTCAAGCTACCAACGTGAGGTCGCTGGACACGGATGGCAAGAGAAGCACACAGCGGGCTCCAGCACACAGCTACTCCTACCCCCTCCTGAACCAAGGGAATCAATATCTTTTTAAAGCACCCCCAGATATTTCTAATGAGGTACCAAGGTTTACAGTCACAGCAGTAGACTAACAGCAGTAAAAGAAGTGAATGGCAGAGTGGGGGTGGGGGTTGAAAGAGAGAAGAAGGCCATGGGGATGTCACCAATCCCCCCCTTTGATTTACAGAGAAGGCAGGAGTCTCTGTAAAGGGCAGCCACTTGGAAACCAAGTGAGCCTCCGGAGGTGACCCCAGGTGGGAAGGCAGGGCAAAGGGTCTGACTATGTACGGTGGGACTGCCCAGGGCCAGTCCTCTGTCACCTTTCCAGTTCAGTCGACCCTCATGCCAGCCCTAAAAGGTGAGCAGCCCGAGGAGGTGAGTACAATCCCACATAGGTAGGTGGAGCATGCAGCTGAGACCCAGGAGGTGTCCAGTGACCTCCCCAGGGTCAAAGACCTGGGATTCAAGCCCAGGTCCTGCCCAAACCAGAGGCCTGAACCACCATGCATCTCTGTGGCTGCATGAACAGCTCAGCAAGGGGCGTTCCTTTGCTTGCTTGCTAGAACTTTTTAACTGCACTGCTGCATACATGTAGCGTGTGTGTAAACCAAAGTAAACCCAGTCATGGAGAATCCTCTGGGTCAAGAGACAGAACACCCATTTCCCTTCCTGGACTTCTCAAACTATAGGTTAGTTTCGCCTGGTTTTGAACAGTCCCTGCAGGGCCTCATACGCTATACTCTCTTTTGTATCTAGCTTCTTTCATTTAGCAGTGCTGGTGTAATTCATCCACGTCACCGTGCATGCTCGTTCATCCTCACTGTCGTATGATAGGCCATCGTTGTATTAGACCACAATTCATGTATCCATTCTACAGTTCATAGGCATTCAGGGAGTTTCCAAATTGGGGCTCTGAAAGCAGTGCTGCTATGAACATCATAGGGCATGTGTTTCATGCCTAGAAGTGGAATTGTGTATGTACAGCTTTAGTTACCCTGGAAGCTGTTCTCCCAAAGCATTGCATCTAAGAGGTTTTGAAGAGTGTGCTAGGAAAGAGGTGGAAGAGGCCAGGTCTGTCCATGAAGGAGGTGACACAGTCTTGGGACAACTCATGGCTTCTCAAGTGCTTTTCTCCAGGGGACCAGGAGAGGTGAAGCACAGATGAAATCTTGTTCCAACCATCTCTGTTCTCCACCGGAGCACGGCCAGGCCTCCAAAGGCCAGGAGGAGACTTTGAGGTGTGCCGTGATTCAACTTTCAGCAGAGAGGGTTGCTCCTGCAATCATGCACAGGAGCAAAGTACAATGCCTTGAACACAGTGGGTCCCCAGCAAACCTCAGTTCCCTGCTCCCAGCGCTGGATGAACCCAGCTTCAGAACAGCCCCACTGGGAGATACACAATCAGACTGAGCAGAGAAAGGGGCTGGGGAACATCCGCTTCACAACTGAGGACGGCTGAAGAGCCCAGAAGTACAAAGCGCATGTTTCCTGAGTGCTTACTCTGTGAGCCCCACACTGAGCACTCTTTGCCAGCATCTGATGGAACCCCACGAGGGAGGATTGATCCCCATTTTACAGATGAAGAAACTGAGGCTCAGGGAGGCCAGGTAACTTTCAAAGGTCACAAGCCAGGTGAGCGGCTGAACTCCAAAGCTCACCCTCTTGACCTTCACTCTCTAGAGCCAGGTGGCCTGAGTTTGACCTTGGCTGTGCCACTTACCAGCTGTGTGACCTTCCCCAAGCTACTTAATCCCTGTGTGTTCCCCTCTCCCTAGAGATAGTAACAATGGCCCTTTCTCATGGAGTTGTTGGGAAGATCACAGAAGCCATTTGCTCACAGGAGAAAGCCACAGGTGAGCCATTTGAGTTTGCCATTGTTACAGGTCCTCCAAAACAATGAGCCAGAAGAATGACAATCAATGCAGAAGAAGCAACGTGTGCTGTGGGCATTTACACAGTGCACTTATGATTACATTTGAAAATAAAAAGTGCAATAGACCGAACAATAAAGATATGTTTGAATAAGCATGACATAAATACAGGTACAATCATTAGAGTCATGCCCAATGAAGAAAGAAAACACTGATACATAATCACAAACACAAGGTTTGTTGCAACAGCTGCAGGTACAACTGTTTTTAATATGCAAGATAAACTGTATCTTAACTGTTAAGGTATCGGGGTTACAAGGTTTCTCTTCTAAAAAGCAACTCAGGGATAAAGTGAGGAACTATATTTCTTGCAAACATTTGTGGGCTCCTTGGTATGGCTTTCTGAGAGGATTTCCTTCATTAATTAATTGGAGACTATGAGAAGCAGGAGCCACAATATTACTCTATTCTCCCTGAAACCCACATTGTCACATGTTCTGAAAATAATTTTGTACCCTTTATCAAAGAAAGAACAGTCATGAAGTACACACACACACACACACACACACACACACATACACACACACACACAAATAAGCAGTGGATAATTCAAAGTCCAAACCAAATTCCAAATCTCATCTTTCCAAGGTTTTCCTTTTCTATGGAAGCCACTCTACAGCATGGAATCTGCACCATTTCAACTCAAGTCTCAAGACGATTGAATTGTTACCACTAAAATAGGTAGAAGCTTGCATGTATTTTTCAGGTGAAAATATGTCTTTATACTTTCTTCTCAAGTTACTGTATATAGTTGATTACCCAGGACTTGAGTTTTAAACTAAATGTCTAGAGTTGACATCTCCCCATGCCCACAGGGAAAAGCTTCCTTAGGAAGCCAAGAGCCTAGGATTCCAGCTTTTCCTCCCTCTACCTCGTTACATCCCAGCACCCCAAGAGCTGAGAGAGCTCACAGGCATTAACAAAGGACTTTCATCTTCAAAAAATTAAAAGAGCCTAAATCCCCAAGACCAAAAGATAAGTCCAAAGAAAATGGGTTCCAGAAAACACCATCCTGACAGAAAGCAGCCCCGTCGCTGTCCCAAAGACAAGACCGACAAGACCAGTGTCTTTCTTTTACAAAAACCCGAAATAGCCCCAGAACAGACCCCAAGAGGGGAAATTCTGGGCTGGAGGGTGTCAATAATGGGTTAGAGGCAGGTAGGAACAAGAAGCTGCCCACTTGGGCGCCCCCCCACCGCCACGTGATCCTTTGCCATGTCAGGGAAGACTTATGTCCCAGATAGGAGTCACACCTGCCCCCAGCATCACTCAGGAGTACCTTGCCTCTCCCTAACATCTGGGGTTCTTCCTCCCACCTACAGTTATGAGAAATATTCAGGCAAACCCCTAAGTTATAGTTGTCTGATACAAAGGGAGGGCCACAACCAAAGAAACTGGCAACCCACTGTGTAGACTTGCAAAGGGCAGCTCATGCTTAAACAGAACCTGCAGTATTCAGAGTCGTGCTTTATGGGACAGTATTTAACACCCTAAAAATTAGGGGTATGAACCCAAATATATGCATATGTACAGCTGTACATCATAATACACAAAACTAAAATGAACACAATAAATGGTTACCGACACAAGAAAACAGTACAGAAGATATATTTCTCCTGTTGCCTGGGGGTCACTTTGTGCTGGGCATAGCTCACCAGGATGAGCAAAGTTGGGGCATGGTTCACTGCGATGCACAGGTGATAAGGAGCCTTGCCCATGTCCCCCCACCCCCACTCCCCATCCCTCGTGTGTCTGTCTCTCTTGGAGAATCCATCATCACTGTCCCGGTTGAGCCATGGGACTCCAAGGGAGCCACCACCTTGTTCCATGACCCTCTTCTCCCCAGTTGAGGGACAGGAGGAAGCCAGTCTTAACCTTGGCCACACATAGGCCTTCTTTTTATTGGAACCTGGTATGAAAGAGCCCCTGTTCACTCTCCCTGCCTTGATTTCTAAGGATGTAATCCAGTGCGCTGGGAAGCCCCTTGCCAGCACCCTGCAGGGATGCCTGGTCTGTGAGAAAGAAGCTTCCAAGTACAGAGGACTGAGGCTGGAATTGAGGAGAGAGACCTGCTGGGTTGATCCCCTGGTCTGGTAGTCTCTGCCCTTCCTGAAGTTTGGGTTTCAGCTCTTCCAATCTACGAGTTATGTTGAAATCCTTCAAAGAAGTCCCCTTTAAGCTAACTGTAGTCAGGCTGCTGCCTGACTGCAACCAAGGCAGTTCTGAGCAAAACACACACAAGCCCAATTGTATATACACCCAGAAGTGGAAACGGATGGGCAGGAAACACTCCCAGGTAGCTGTGTTCTCTCCAGATGACCATTCACCATGAAAACTGCTTTCTTCAGACTTGTATCATTCCCAAATGTAAGGCATCCCCCTTGACTGAGCTCTGTAAGAACAGGACCCATGACTGTCTCAGCTCTGGATCCCATGCCCTGCACAGCCTGATGCTTAGCAGGGTCTCATAAATCTTCCACACTGAACACATTCCTCTTCACGCAATTCCTTTCTAGTTTAAGTAAACTACTTTGTTGATAACGTACACACAGTAAGGCACACAGACAAGCGTTCAGGAAGTGTGATGAATTTCCACAACGTGAATACACGTAGAGCAGGACACAAAACATTTATTACCAGCTCTGAAGTTTTCCCGATAGGGGCCCCTCCCAAACACCAGTCCCTGCTCCCCTAAGGCTGACTGCCTTCCTAATACCCAAAACCGCAGACTGGCTCTGCCTCCATGACACCTGACTATGGAATCACAAATGTGTTCTCTTCTGCGTCTGCAGCTTTCGACAGCCTCACTCATGTGGTTCTGTGTACCAGTGGTCCCTGCATTCCCACTGCTGTCTAGAACCCTGTCGTATGAATAGGACACAACTCATTTTTTTATAGTCATTTGGGGAGTTTCCAGTTGGAGACAAACCGTGCTGCAATGCATACTCCTGTGCATGGTTTCTGGTGAACACGTGTCCACTGGGTAAATGTCTCGAAGCAGGACTTCTGGGTCAGAGGGTGGGCACGTTCAGCTTTAGTTCCACATCTGACTGTTTCCATGGCAACAATTTTGGGGAAACAGGGTATGAGGCCAAAGGAGACATAGTCCCTAAAGAGATCGTTCATTTTCGCTGATGTTGGCAAATCCCAGTGCCTGTGTTTAGGTATGAGGAAGGTGGGAGGCAGCTCTGCAGGTGGTGGTTCTTCCCAAGAGAGGTGCTGAATGGACTCTTAAGGAAGAACGGAGGCCCACTAGCCCCAGAGGACAAGGAAGCGCACTGCAGGCAGAGGGAACAGCGTGACCGAGGGCCCAAGAGACAAGAAACGGCATGCTGGAGAGTTTGGGTGACAAGTTTGCTGAGAATAACAAGAAAAAAGCAACAAATTCCTCATTGGGAAAATGCCTGAATGTCAAGCTAAGGGGTTGATCTTTGATGTCATCAACCATGATGGCTTCCTCCCTTGTTAGACACAAAGCAGTGCCCTGACCAGATCTATTTTAGATAGAGGACTGGTGACCCTGTGGAAAGCGGATTGGTTATAGGGAGTAAGGACAGAGGCAGGGAGCTCAGAGGAGGCTCTGGATCAGAGATGATGCATACCCAGTACATGCGCCCTGCTCCTGCCTCCTGGCACCTGAGGCAGGCATCACTAAACAATCGCAACACTCTTCTTAATTCTGGCACCCAGGCAGCCACTATCAATCCTGACTGGCTCAAGAGAAAAGATGTTAGCATTTCCCGTCCCTTGTCAGGACCCCAGAAGTGTAATGGACCAGAAGTGCTTCTCTAGGGGAAGGGACAAGACAATGGATCAAAAGCAAGCATATGAAGAGGGGGAACTAGAGGATGCTGCCCACTGCTGGCCTGGAATGCCAGGAGGGCGATAACACCATCAGTAGATGTCAGTGCAGGAGAGACTGCTCAGGTGAAGTGCTAGGGAAGAAAACATGTGTGGCTGCAGACAGGTGAAACTTGAGATGACCTGCAGAAAATTCAACTGGACAGTTGAAAAAAGAGGTTTAGATAACCCTGGAAAGAATGCTCAAGCTCGGAGCTGTTGAATTGGGTTTATGGATAAAGTTATGCAGGAAAAATGCATTTATGATGAGAAAGACCAGCATGGCCTTGAAGCAATATTTTGGGACTGCCTGGGAGAGGGAGAACCATGCCACCAGAAGGACTTGGTCCAAAGGAAGGGCAGGACCAGAGGACAGGCAGGGCAAGACGGCCCAACAGTGGCCAGATTCAGAGAAAGGGGGCAGGGAGATTCCTCTTCCAGTGACCATTCACTGGATTTGGTCACTGGCTGCTCAGAGACCTCAGGAAGCAGCACTCATGGGGACAGCCATGCAGAAAAAAAACACCTGACGAGCAAGACTGTGGCCAGTTGCATATGAAAGATATTTGTATCCATGAAAAGGGAAACCATCAGCCCAGGCAAAGCCGCCTTCATTTCCTCCTGAAGCCGCTCTCCCAGCCAGGGCTGGAAAGAGTTGATAAATGGATAGTAAATAATCACCCAGCAGCTCCTTCCAAAACTTTATGGTCTTCAGAAAAAAAATCGGTTAACCTTCCAGACTATGCGGTCTTCTCACTGCCCCCAAAGATGCTGCTAAACTATGAGGCAGGAACAAATATTTTATGAGCGAAGGGATGCTTTCCAGGCAAAAACCACAAGTCCAGCATTAAGAGTTCCTCACTCAGAGTCTGGTTTCTGTGAGCACAGACTAGTCCTAAGTGTTCTTCAGCTCCAGTTAGGGGCTGGGGACAGACACCTGCACCCCGCTTTAATGAGGATGAGGCTCAAGGAACTAAAAGAACTTATCAAAGTCTACATTATAACCAGAAGTTAGAACTGGGTTTTCACAGACCCGAGGACTGCTTAGGGCCCCATATCCCGGCACTTCCCGGGTGCCCATTTAACTCTGAAACTACCAACCCTGGCTCGCTCTTTTCCTGGGGGCTATAGCTCATCTGGAAGGTTCTGGCACACACCAGAACTCACTGGAGCTAACTTATCCTGGCTGCTGTTAGAAGGCAGTGTACGGCCCGCAATTTCAGGGATGTGAAATTTGATGATGACCATTCATTCATTCAAAGATTTCCATGGCAAGATTAAGGAGCCTGAAAAAGCCGCCAGAGGCATGCAATAACTCCACTACTCTAACAGGAAAATGTTCTCTTAATAACACGAACAGCCTGGGGAGGCCACACTGACATACGCAGCTTTTGGGAGAAGGGAGGAGAATGCCCTATGCCCAGAGAAACAACATCGCCTAGAAGTCGACAATGATACGCATTGTCCAGATAACACCTCCACTGTACTCATTCAACAAGGACTGTCTGGCTACCCCAGCAAGGACCTGAGAGCCCTCAGCTGTACTGTAGCAGAGCAGTTCGTAGAAGCTCACCTAGATTGCAGCTCTGACAACCTATGGAACCCCTAAGCCAGGTAAACAGTCACCATTTTTTAAAATTTTATTTTTAATTGTGGCAAAATACACAGGATATACAATTTAATATTCTAACCACTTTTATGTGTACAGTTCAGTCATTTTAAACACAAGGGATGCCATTCTTGCACATCCAGTCTCCAGGACTCTTTTCATCTTGCAATGTCGAAACTCCGTCCCCATTAAACACTAACTCCCCTTTCTTCCTCCCTCCTCCAGCCCCAGGCAACCACCCTTCTACTTTCTGTCTCTATGAATCTGACTGCTTTGGGCAACACCTATAAATGGAATCACACGGTATGTGTCCTTTTGTGACAGGCTTATTTCACTTAACAAAATGTCTTCAAGTTTCATCTGTGCTGTAGCCTGTCAGAATGACCTTCCTTTGTAAGACTGAATAATATTCCACTGTATGGATGGGCCACATTTTGTTTATTCATCCCTGAATGGTGGGCTTCCATGTTTTTGCAATTGTGAGGAACGCTGCTGTGACTACGGGTGTGCAGATATCTCTTGGAGACCCTGCTTTCAAATCTTTTGGGGATATACCCAGAAGTGAAATTGATGGGCCATGTCGTAGTTCTATTTTCATTATTTTGGAGGAAGCACCATACTGTTTTCCATAGTGGCTACAGCATTTTACCTTCCCGCCAGCAGTCGGGAAGAGTTCCAATTTCTCCAGATGTCCACCACCACTTGTGATTTTCTGTTCTGTTTTGTTTCATTTGATGGTGACTGTATTAGTCCGTTTTCATGCTGCTGACAAAGACATACCCGAGACCAGGAAAAAAATTAAAAAGAGGTTTAATTGGACTTACAGTTCCACATGGCTGGGGAGGCCTCAGAATCATGGTGGGAGGCAAAAGGCACTTCTTACATGGCAGCAGCAAGAGAAAATGGGTAAGAAGCAAAGCTGAAACCCCTGATAAACCCATCAGATCTTGTGAGATTTATTCACTATCGTGAGAATAGCATGGGAAAGACCAACCTCCATGATTCAATTACCTCCCCCTGGGTCCCTCCCACAACACATGGGAATTCTGGGAGATACTATTCAAGCTAAGATTTGGTGGAGACACAGCCAAACCCATTTCACCCCTGGCCCCTTCAACTCTCATATCCTCACATTTCAAAGCCACCTATGCCTTCCCAATAGTTCCCCAAAGTCTTAACTCATTTCAGTATTAACTCGAAAGTCCACAGTCCAAAGTCTCATCTGAGACAAGGCAAGTCCCTTCTGCCTATGAGCCTATAAAACCAAAAGCAAGCTAGTTACTTCCTAGATACAATGAAGGTACAGGTATCGGGTAAATACGGCCATTCCAAACGGGAGAAATTGGCCAAAACAATGGGGTTACAGGGCCCATGCAAGTTTGAAATCCAGAAGGGCAGTCAAACTTTAAAGCTCCAAAATGATCTCCTTGGACTCCAGGTCTCACGTCCAGGTCACGCTGACTCAAGAGGTGGCTTCTCACGGTCTTAGGCAGCTCTGTCCCTGTGGCTTTGCAGGGTATAGCCTCCCTCCCAGCTGCTGCTTTCATGGGCTGGTGTCGAATGTTGAGTGACTGTGGCTTTTCCAGGCACACAGTTCAAGCTGTTGGTGGATCTACCACTCTGGGGTATGGAGGACGGTGGCCCTCTTCTCACAGTTCCATTAGGCTGTACCCCACTAGGGACTCTGTGTGGGGGTTCTGACTCCACATTTCCTTTCCCCACTGCCCTAGCAGAGGTTCTCCATGAGGGCCCCACTCCTGCAGCAAACTTTTGCCTGGGCATCCAGGCATTCCCATACATTTTCTGAAATTCTAGGTACAGATTCCCAAACCTCAGTTCTTGACTTCTGGGCACCCACAGGCTCAATACCATGTGGAAGCTGCCAAGCTTTACCCTCTGAAGCCACAGTCCAAGCTGTACATTGACCCCTTTCAGCCATGGCTTAAGTGGCTGGGACACAGGGCACCAAGTCCCTAGGGTGCACACAGCAGGGGGACCCAGGGCCTGGCCCATGAAACCACTTTTTCCTCCTAGGCCTCCAGGCCTGTGATGGGAGGGGCTGCCATGAAGGTCTCTGACATGGCCTGGAGACATTCTCCCCATGGTCTTGAGGATTAACATTAGGCTCCTGCTACTTACGCAAATTTCTGCAGCAGGCTTGAATTTCTCCCCAGAAAATGGGGTTTTCTTTTCTATCACATAGTCAAGGTGCAAATTTTCTGAACTTTTGTGCTGTTTCCCTTTTAAAACTGAATGCCTTTAACAGCATCCAAGTCACCTCTTGAATGCTTTGCTGCTTAGAAATTTCTTCCACCAGATACCCTAAATCAGCTGTCTCAAGTTCAAAGTTCCACAAATCTCTAGGGTGGGGGCAAAATGCCACCAGTCTCTTTGCTAAAACATAACAAGAGTCACCTTTGCTCCAGTTCCCAACAAGTTCCTCATCACCACCTGAGACCACCTCAGCCTGGATTTTATTGTCCATATCACTATCAGCATTTTGGACAAAGCCATTCAACAAGTCTCTAGGCAATTCCAAACTTTTCCACATTTTCCTGTCTTCTTCTGAGCCCTCCAAACTGTTCCAATCTCTGCCTGTTAGCCAGTTCCAAAGTCACTTCCACATTTTCGAGTATCTTCTCAGTAACGCCCCACTCTACTGGTACCAATTTACTGTATTAGTCCATTTTCATGCTGCTGATAAAGATACACCCGAGACTGGGAAGAAAAAGAGGTTTAATTGGACTTACAGTTCCACATGGCTGGGGAGGCCTCAGAATCATGGCGGGAGGTGAAAGGCACTTCTTACATGATAGTGGCAAGAGAAAATGAGAAAGAAGCAAAAGTGGAAACCCCTGATAAAACCATCATATCTTGTGAGACTTATTCAATATCACAAAAACAGCATGGGAAAGACCGGCCCCCATGATTCAATTACCTCCCCCTGGGTCTCTCCCATAACACGTGGGAATTCTGGGAGATAAAATTCAAGTTGAGATTTGGTGGAGACACAGCCAAATCATATCAGGGGCCATTCTGATGGCTGTGAGGTGGGCAGCCAGCATTTTAGAAGCCCTCCCACTGGCCTGGCTGCCACTTCACATGTCCTGTAGATCATCTCATTGAATCTTTATGAAAACCCCACTCAGAGGCAGGGGCACACATCATGCCCACTTTCCAGATGAGGACACTGAGGCTCAGACCGACTCTTGTCCAGGGTCACACAGCTGATCTAAATCCTCAAAGGTCCGTACTCTTCCCCACTCAGCCATACCAACTCTCTTCCTCACACGGGAGCTACCAGCGACCTCTTAGCTGTGGTGATGATTCGACAAGGACACCTCTGAGCTGAACCACGCTCTTGGCACACTTAATGTGCTCGCCACATAAATCTCCAAAGCTAAACTCAAAGTGAAGGCTCTGCATCCGACTCAGCTCCCTCCCAGGCTTGTAAATTTTGCTCCTGCCTAATGCCAATCCTTGAGGGACAGAGGCTGATGGCCTGAAGGTTTTGTAGCATTCACCCATCTCCTCATCACCCCTCCCCAGGCCCCCAGACTGGGGGGCAGGGCCCTGCCTGGCAGAGGGCACACAGGCAGCATTGTCTCCCCTGTCCCTGAGCTGCTTCACCTCTCGAACTTTCCACCAAATGCTTCAGCTGCCAGCAATACCACCTGGAGTCCTACCCGCCCGGCTCTCCGAGAGGGTCTTTGGAGACACTGCCGCCTTGTTAGGTGCCAAGGGGCTGCGTCCAGAGACATGAGACCCGGAGGCGAGACCACAGGCGGGCCAGGCATCTCCCAGGCCATCCTCTAGTCATGAGCCCTGAGTCTGCAGCCTGCACAGATGTTGGGGTAGGGGCCAGAGGGAATGATTGTACCACAAGATTAAACACTTCAATGTCAACATGTGTGCAGTGTTGCTTGAACAATGTTATCATTGTGAATTGAATGAACCAAAGAGTTTAGGGGATGGGGCAGGGAGAGGGAGAAAAGATGGGTTTAATTATCTCTAGAGCTGAGGCCAGTTCTTTGCCTAAAAAAACCCAGACGCCCATAGAGCTGAAAAGAAAAATGGGCTGCAAGCACATGCCGCTCCTTCTACTACAGACCCAGGCAGCCCCCTGGCCTATGGCTTCCCACCTCCCAGAGGGAGGAACGCAGTCCCCAGGGATTTCTGAGTTCCAACCCCATCCTCAGCCCATTGAAATTGAGGGAAAAGAATGAAAAGTAGTTACTATCTTCACCTAAACCAGTGGTTCTCACCCAGAGCTGACTTTGTCCTCCCCTCACTCCCATGAAGGCACCTTGGGCAATGTCTGGAGTCATTTTTGGTTGTCATAACTTAGGAGGGCGTGCTCCTGGCATGTAGTGGGTACAGACCAGGGACACTGCTAAACATCTCGCAATGCTCAGCATGGCTCCCCATCCAACCCCAAATGTGACTAGTGCTGAGTTGAGAGTCCTTGACCTGAACAGACAGGCAGAGTTCAAGAGGGTCAAGAAACCTGGGGTTTGGTCTCATCTGAACTGTGAGCTGGCTGGTATAACCCCAGGCTCACTGGGCCTCAGTTTCCTCCCATAACAAAGGAAAGGACTGAATTTCTCTGAAGTCCCTTTTCTGACCTATTAGACTGTACCATGTAAAGCTGCTGATACTTTACCAGTTTTGACCTGTATGCGGTTCACCCTAACACCTCGGGGCAGCTTGGAGGCTCTATCTGTGCTGGCTGGTAAGGCACACTGAGACATGTGGGGCTACTAAGCGCAGGAAATGTGGCCCCCATGACTGAGATCTGAATGCTTAATTGTATTTCATTGTAATTAATTTAAATCTAAATAGCTGCCAGGCACAGTGGTTCACACCTGTAATCCTAGCACTTTGGGAGGGCAAGGTGGGTGGATCACTTGAGGTCAGGAGTTTGAGACCAGCCTGGCCTGGCCAACATGGTGAAACATCGTCTCTACTAAAAATACAAAAATTAGCCAGGCATGGTGGCACACGCCTGTAATCCCAGATACTTGGGAGGCTGAGGCACAAGAATGACTTGAACCTGGGAGGCGGAGGTTGCAGTGAGCCAAGATGGCACCACTGCACTCCAGCCTGGGCAACAGAGCAAAAATTCCATCTCAAAAAAATAGAATAAAATAAAATCTAAACAGCTGCATGTGGCTCATGGCCTTCCTAGTGGACAGCCAGATCTCAGGTGTCCCCATCACTGCAGAGGTGCTGTTGCCCACACTGCTTTGTTGCACCAAGGGCTTGCAGGGGGCCACTGCAAATAGGGGTCCTTGCCTATGTTCTCAGAGATGCAGGAGAAAGTTTTTCTTTAAAACCTTGGGATTGGTGGCTCATGCCTGTAATCCCAGCACTTTAGGAGGTCGAGGCAGGTGTATCACTTGAGTCCAGGAGTTCAAGACCAGCCTGGCCAACATGCCGAAAAGCTGTCTCTACTAAAAATATAAAAATTAGCTAGGCGTGGTGGCACATTCCTGTTGTCCCAGATACTCGGGAGCCTGAGGCACAAGAATCGCTTGAACCTGGGAGGCGGAGGTTGCAGTAAGCTGAGATCGTACCACTGTATTCCAGCCTGGGTAACACAGCAAGATTCTGCCTAAAAAATATACAATTAATTTAAGAAATAACGAAATGGCGTTCCCAGTGTGAGAAATTCTGTGGAAGCAGCAGGAATTCAACTCCTGACTTGCGGGTTTGAGGCCTGGCATGCGGGCTGTTCAGGTATGAGGATCCGCACTCTGCTCATGGGGTCACCTGGGGAGCAAACATTCCCCATCAAGCACCTGGCGAGTGGTATCCTGCTGATAACTGTCAGACATGCCAAGTTCAAGACGGCAGAGGCTTTGCTCCAGGCCTGCCCGGGCACCGTGGCCCCTCCCCACAGCTGAGTTGGTCTCACCCCCACCGACACTCTCCCTGGGCCTCCTTCCCTCTCAGCCTCTTTCATTTCCCTCCCATAGCCTAAATACTGGGATTATTTTGGTGAGAGGCCTGCTGACCTGTTTCTCCGCTGTCCTCTCTTCTAGATTTTAACTCCAGGAGAGTAAGAACTGAGCAAAGGAGCAGGACTCAGGTTTCCAGAGCAGAGCTGGGCAACAGGGCGAGTCTCGGCTCTGCCACTTGCTGGGGCGTGTCACTCCTCTTCTGTAAAATGCAGGTGGAGCTAGTAATAGCACTGACTCCACTGGGCTGCCAGTTAAAGCCCGGGAGTACAGTAGACCAGGCACGCTCCGCCTTCAGGATGCCCAGAGTCACACGCGAGCTTATTAAAGCACAGGCCACTCGGCCCTACTCCCAGCATGTCTAAGGTGGGTGGTCTAGGGTGGGCCCAAGAGCATGTCTAACACATGCCCAGGTGATGGTGATAACGCAGGTCTAGAAACCCCACTTTGAGAACCAGAGGAAAGGAGAGTGTCCGTGGAGTGCCTGGCACATGTAATAGTCTTGGAAGCTATTCGCTCTGAATGCTCCGTTGCTTAGCACTGTTCACACACCACCTCCCACACTCACTTGCTGGGCACTCAGCAGCTTCTCCGGAGACTTAGTGAAGTGGGTTTTGAAACTCTCTCCATGAGCAAATCAGGAGGAAGACACCTGCTCCTCAGCCTCACTCAGCCCAGGATGCAGGAGAGAACTGGGGTTGAGCATGGGCCGTGGGGCCTGGAGGTCTGGTTCACACGCAGGCTCTGCCAATCACCAGCAGTGACCCACGACAAGCTAACCCACCTCCTCTGGAAGGCTCAACTTTTTCTCCCTATAAAACGGGGACGGACAGAGGCCCCCAGTTCTGGGGCTGTTGGGAGAATTCAAGGACATGGAGGCTGGCCACCAGGGAGGGCAGCAGAGACCTGTGCCTTGCCTGCTCCCAGCCAGGCCAGAGCAGGCCCCAGGAGCAGCCAGGTGGGGGAAGTGAAGCTGCCGTCCTCCCTCCTTTCCCCAGGACAGGAGGGGCCTGCTCAGACCTTCCCCCAGAGCAGCCAGAGACGCTTGGGTCAGCTGGGCAGACACAGCTGGTTTAAGGTATCTTAGAGGCAAATCAAATCAAATGAGAATTTATAATCCTTCCTGAGGCCTGGGTTCCATCAACCTAAACTCATTAGGCCCAGGAGATGCAGGTGCAGTGAAGGAAAAGATGGTTCTGCCTTTCCTTCATGCCCAGCCCTTGTCTCCCTTTCAAAATAAGAGTCTTCTTTAAAGCCACACTCTGTCCCTGGACCAGAGTAATCAGCTTCATTTCTGAAAACAGGATGGTGCAGAGACATACAAAAGCCACCCCAGGGGCTGATGGGGGAGATTTGGTGGGAACTGGAAATCTTGGAGAGCCTCACTCATTTCAAGTCCACACTGTAAGAACTCGAACTTAAATTCCTAAGCTAAACTATCAAAACACCCTTAAAATTGCATGGTTGTCCTTTGAACCTATTTCTGGTGTGGGAAGCAGAAGAATATGAGATCAAACCAAAAAACTGGTGTTTTTTTTTTTTTTTTTTTTGTAAATAGAGATAGGGTCTCACTCTGTCACCCTCAGCTGGAGTGCAGTGATGTAATTACAGCTCACTGAAGCCTTGGACTCCTGAGCTCAAGTGATCCTCCCGCCTCAGCCTCCCAAAGTGCTGGAATTACAGGCATGAGGCACCCCACGAGGCCCAGAGAATGGTTTTTAAATGACATTTTGTATTCTATATGAAATGTAATTGGAAGAGTTGCAAACAGACTCCCAAAAGTTCTACTTGGGGTCTTCTTTCCAAATAATTGCTCCTGTGATTCGTGATTTAAAAGTATTATTGTACAATTAAATTTACATAAAGCTTAGAAACAGGCAAGATTAATTTATGCTACTAGAAAACCGGACAATAGTTACCCCTGGGTACAAGTACAAGGGGGTTCTGGTCGATTCTGTTTCTTAATCTACACACTGGTTACCCTGTGTGATTGCTTTGCAAACACTCACAAGTATTCTTGATTTCTATGCTATTCTGCACATGTTACACCTCAATAAGCAGTTTTATTAAAACTCAATTAGCAGTTTTATTCATAAGTGTTGTTAGCTTTACTCACTGCCAGCTCTACTCAACATACACGTCACCATACTAAGAGGCACAATCAATTCAACAGCAGCTCTTTGGGAAAAGATACCAATATCTTAATCAATTTAAAGACATCCTGGTTTTCAGAGACTTTGATAAGCAAATATATGGAGCATTAGGCCTGACACACATAACTGTAAAACCCCAAATGTGGCTTCCTCCTGCCCTCATGTGAGACTCTCCAATTAGCATTGCTGTTGACTGGTCTGCTCCAAACCTATCCTTCAGGCCTGAGAAGCAGTTCAGGATCAAGTGTAAGAGGGAAGGCTCAGGAACTGGATCTCCAAATCCAATGACGCTTAACTGGGTATGTGTTCTTGGGCCAACTACTGCTCTCTGCTCATTTATCTGCTAATAATAGCCCCCACCTGAAATGGCTGTCATGAAAATTAAATAAGTTAATATTAACTAAAGAGGACAGGCTGGGTGCAGTGGCTCATGCCTATAATCCCAGCATTTCGGGAGGCCGAGGTGGGCAGATCACCTGAGGTTGGGAATTTGAGACCAGCCTGGTCAACATGGTGAAACTCTGTCTCTACTAAAATATAAAAATTAAGCCAGGCGTGGTGGCACGTGCCTGTAGTCCCAGCTACTCGGGAGGCTGAGGCAGGAGAATCACTTGAACCCAGGAGGCAGAAGTTGCAGTGAGCCTCAAGATTGTACCACTGCATTCCAGCCTGGGTGAGAGAGCTAGACTCCATCTCAAAAAAAAAAAAACCAAAAGAGGACAAAAGGGTGCTTGGCACATAGTAAGCCTTTGACAAATATTCGCTACTGGGATGATTATTACAATGGCTAACACAGCTGCAATCAGACAGTAGCCACACCTCCACACCCCAGCCCAAGCACAAAGGGCCAGAGGCTGACTCCAGCAACTGTGTTGATGTACCCTGGTCTACCCTCTAGACCCAACTGATTCATGAGTGAACATGTGATTCAAACTGCTTAAGTCCCCAAAAATTGTAGCTGAATGTAGTAGTTCAACCATATGACTAAGAACCCCAATTTCTTCTGTCTTTTTTGCTCTGTCATTGTCTGCATGTTGACTTGTCTCACAGTCACAAGATGGCTGCTGTGGCTCCAAGCAACATGTCTTCACAAAACCACATTCGAGGCAAGAAAATGGGAAAGAGAACAGAGACTTCCGTTTGCTCAGCGGCCACTTATTGGAAAGCAAAAGATTTTTCAGAACCACCTCTCAGCTTCTCCCCTAATCATCTCTTCAACCAATAGGCTTAAGGAGGCACCCAGACCTATCACCTCAGTCTCCCATGGGAACAAGCAGAAGGAATATAGGTGCCCAGAACCCTTTACTAGAAAACATTTGATCAGGCTCTCACTGTAAGCATGAAGTTCCACCATTTCGCCAGGGCAGGCAGGCGTTTCTTTCAAGCAGCTCTCCACCCTTGGCTAACAAACACTGACACAGATTCTTAAAATGCTTTGAGTCTCTTGATCTGTTCATCCTCCACTCAGGGGAAACAGGAGCTGCCTGTCTCACAAGCAGAACTCAAACCAAGCTCCACCCCAGGCTTTGCTTCCTCCCAGGGGACAATAATTCCTGCCCTCCTCGGGTCATTTTCAAGAAATTTTGGGCCGGGCGCGGTGGCTCAAGCCTGTAATCCCAGCACTTTGGGAGGCCAAGACGGGCGGATCACGAGGTCAGGAGATCGAGACCATCCTGGCTAACACAGTGAAACCCCGTCTCTATTAAAAAATACAAAAAACTAGCCGAGCGAGGTGGCGGGCGCCTGTAGTCTCAGCTACTTGGGAGGCTGAGGCAGGAGAATGGCGTGAACCCGGGAGGCAGACCTTGCAGTGAGCTGAGATCCGGCCACTGCACTCCAGCCTAGGTGACAGAGCGAGGCTCCGTTTCAAAAAAAAAAAAAAGAAATTTTGCCCTTATCTCAGGAGATCAGGAGGGTTATGTTAATAAAACAAAGCTTGTTTTCAGCAAATAACTGGCTGTTGGCTAGAGTTCTATATAGTCTTCAAAGTTAGAGCTAATGTTGTACCTACTTGTAGGTAGGTATGAGTTTAAAGAATAACTAAAATCTCTCTATGGGCTACAGAGGGTCTGGTTAAATTAATGTCAATGTGCAACCAACTTTTGGATATATTCACAGTGGAACACTATCGTCTGGAGGCTTTGGAAGCTTGCTTAGGGCCTCTATTTATCTGTGCATACAGTGGAGCCACACCACATGTACAAACACCTTTTGTAAATCTAACTGTATACAACACAGGAAATAACAATAAAGAGGGAGAGAGAAACCATTTCAATCATTTGCACGTGGCCACCCAACAACCACTTCCAACCCACTTTTCCCTCCCCTATCTCTCACTGTGCTGGCTGGACGCCAGCTGTATACCTTCATACCTTCCCTCAAAGCAACAAGACGGGGGCTTACACACAGTTTAGCCCAAGAGACTTAAGGAGAAGTCTTCCAACAAACTTCTAGGAAACCAAGAGGCAGGCAGGCAGGCAAGGAGAGCTCTTTGCACCATTCCCCATCCTCCTGCCTTGAATGTGAGATTATATGAGGATGAACTGGCTGGGGTGGGAGCAGCCATTTTGTAAGCATGAGGTAAGAGCCATGAGGAATTTGAGGATGGTGGTGGGGGGAGGTGGGAAGCTCATGGATGCTTGGATGGTATCACTGAGCTGCCCCCGCAAACGTGAACTCGCCTCTCTGAAGACTTGCTGTTAGGGGAGATAATGACATGTTTTTGTGCTGAAGCCATGCTAGGCAGGTGTTCTGTGAACTGCAGCTGAACAAGTTCTAAGTGAAACACCATTCCTCTCCACGGAAGTAGGTAGTGACCATTAGGATGTGTATCTCTTATAGTATCTGCTGTCCCAGAGGGTGTTATAGGTCCTTAAGTGTTAAGTATAACACCAGGAGGGTCCTTAAGTATAGGACCTGTATTGTACCAAACTTCTTACCTTCTAGTGTTTGAAGGTAAGTATTTTGGTACAATACACGTCCTACACTCAAGCAGGTTATTTCATCCCATGTGCAATGGAAGAAGCAGCGATCTGCTGCAATACTGGAAGAGAAACCGGGAGAAGGGACTCAGCCATACAGGGACACTGCATAACGAAACAGCTTCCCATGGGAAGTGGGGTAATTCCCACTCTGCCCAATGTCTGCCCTACCTGCTGTCTTTAGCCTACGCCTGATGCAGGGGTGACTGCATCACACTTTATCAAATTCCCGAGATTCTTTTCAAAATCTATAATAAGAATTGAGTAAAATACATATAATGTTTGAAATGTGAAGGTACTTAGGGAAGTGTATAGTCTTGGATAAGAGGGCTGCATTTGGTCACGAACTTTCAGGCATCTCCAATGAATTGCAGCAGGTAAACAAAAACATCATCAGGCCATTGTCATGTTCCCTAATGACATCAGTCTACTGTCATGTTCACAGATGAGCCTAGAAGAGGCTCTGCAGCGAGACTGGACCCCCAAGGCAGCCAGGAGCAGCCCTGTTTACTGAGAGTTTCCTGTAGGTGAGGACTGAGCCCCTTCCTGCCACAATCTCATTTAATCCCAGTGTCCTGAGCCTTGAGTGGCTCACCATAGAGGGAAACTGAGGCCCAGAGCACTCCGACCCTTTCAGTAACTTGCCTGAGGACACACACCAGTGATCTGGACCCAAAGACAGACAGACTTGCCGTCCCCAAAGCTGGGAGAGTGATTTGTCATTCCTGATCCCATTTTCACATACATAAAAATAAATGTTGAAATCATGCTATTTAATGAACAACTGGCATGGGCAGGTCCTCACTTAAAATGAAGAAATAGGCCAGGTGCAGTAACTCACACCTATAATAACAGGGCTTTGGGAGGCCGTGGCAGGAGGACTGCTTGAGCCCAGGAGTTCGAGACCAGCCTAGGCAACATGGTAAAACCCAATTTCTACTCTCTCTCTCTCTCTCTCCATATATATAAAATACATTTTTATAAATATAAATACATATCTATATTAAATATATATATACATATATATACACACATATATACAAAAAAAATTCACCAGGCATGGTGATGCACACCTGTAGTTGCGGCTGCTCAGGAGGCTGAGGTGGGAGGGTCACTTGAGCCCAAGTGGTAGAGGCTGCAGTGAGCCAAGATCGTACCACCGCACTCCAGCCTGGATGACAGAACCTGTCACCCTGACTCTGACTCAAAAAAAAAAAGGAGAAATTCATTTATCCATATCAAAAAGTGGGGGTAACATAGAAATGCCACCCACTAAGTCTGACATGAATGGTATTCAGATAAATAAAAGAAAAACATACAACTTTACTGTGAAAGTTTTATTTATGTGCTTTTTTTAGAGTAGGCCAGCCCACAGTCAACTGTCTAAACCCAACAGGTTGCCTGTGCCCCCAGCTGGCAAGGGGGGGTGCAGATCTGGGTGTCTCCTTAAAACTCTGCACCAATAAACACAGATCTTAATCAGCAGAAGGCAATTTTCTAGTATAACTGGATTCGTCATAATACAGCCAGTTTCCTGTTTTGCCTGTGCCCAGTCGACACCAATAAGCCTCCAATTTCAGCTGGGGTATCATCACAAAGAGAAGGCCAGCTGCCCTGATCCAAGTCCTGTGGAGACACGGCTTGGAGGCCACCGTGCCCACAGCCTGCTCTGGATCCCAGCACAAGCCAGCAGCACATCCCACCACGGTGGGTAACAGAGCAGCTGAGCAGAGGGCACAGGCAGGTCCCGTGCACGATGGATCCTGATCGGCTATGGTGTGGCAAATGACAGCATCGCTGCCTACCACTGGCATCCCCAGCCACCAGCGGCAGGCGGCCCGAGGTCAGCCCTCCTCCCGTCTCCCCACGCGGGATCTTCACAGCAGCCCAGGAGACAGGCACCCACATCAACCCCAGAGTAGGAAAACAGGAGACCCAGGGTTTAACAACCTGCCTGAGTGAGTCAGGGAGGTGGGGGCAGAGCGGTGGGGACAGAGCGGTGGGGGCTCTGCAGTCGGATAGTCTGACTCAGACCCAAACTCTTAACTACCATCTGAGACATTTTAGAACTTTTTCAAAAACAGAACACAGGAGAACAGCGTGCTGGGACCAGGCAAATACAGGAAAAGCCTCACTGTGTTCACACCACCCTTGTGGGGACTCGGAGCACACACCTCATGTTAAAGACACAGAGGAGTCTTCAGAGGGGACATCCTTTAACCCAGAGCTTTCGCAGACTCAGAGGAGCTCCATCGAACATGGAGGGGAGCAGGAAGTGTGGCTGACTCACTGTCTGCAGAAGGACAAAAGGGACTGATAAAAAACTCAGGCTTTTGGCCAGGCACGGTGGCTCACACCTGTAATCCCAGCACTTCGGGAGGCCGAGGCAGGCAGATCGCTTGAGGTCAGGACTTTTGAGTCCAGCCTGGCCAACACGTTGAAACCCCATCTCTACTAAAAATACAAAAATTATCTGGGCATGATGACCAGCACGCCTGTAATCCCAGCTACTCAGGAGGCTGAGGCAGGAGAATTGCTTGAACCCAGGAGGCAGAGGTTGCAGTGAACCGAGATCGCATCACCGTACTCCAGCCTGTGTGACAGAGCAAGGCTCTGTCTCAAAAAAACAAAGCAAAACAAAACAAAAGTCAGGCTTTTTTACTTTTTGTACTTTCCCAGGTAGGGGACACAGCCTGTGGAAAGCAGGGCTCAACAAACTCCATGAAGAGCCAGACAGAAACTACTGTAGGCTTCAGTCACCATCGTGTCTGTGGAAACTCTCAACCCTGTCGCAGCAGCAGTAAAGAAGAGAGAACGAGTAAGTGGATGGATGTGTTCCAATAAAACTTTATTCATAGACCTTGAAATTAGAATTTCACGTCATTTTAGTGTCATGAAATATGATTCTTCTTATTTATCACACTTTTTAAAAATGTACCAGCCATTCTTAGCCCACAGGCTGCACAAAAACAGGTGGTGGGACTGGAGTTGGCCTGTGGGCTGGGGTCTGAAGCAAGCAGGTCTCCTGCTCCAAGCAGCACTTAAGTCACAGGGAGACACGAGAAAATACAGCTTCTGTGCTCACCCTCCCTCTCCCAACCCCGAGTAAGTTACCTGCCAAGAGAGGGGAACAAGGTGAGAGAGAGATCTGCCCTATTCCTCCCGAGGAACGTCCAAGGAGAAAAATAAAAGAGGGGCCAGTCCTCAATGTGTGTTTAATAAACTTTTAGCATCATCAAGCAAAAGGTGCAGTAAAGTATTTTGGTTCCCAGGAGACGATGCTTGCTCTTTAGAGACCTGAGCTCCATTTCAGTCTCCAGGGTGTTTTAAAGCCAGGTAGAGCTGTGTTCCCAGGAGGAGGCTTGAGTTTTGATCGCAATCTGTGCTCCTTTCAGCCAGAAAATAACCCGCCCATCTAGAAATGCTGTTTTTCCCACTCACCACTGTGGGCCAATGGGTTTGAGGCTAAGGCTCCCAGAGGAATTCCCAGGGTTGAGGCAAGTTATCCTAAACCAGTGGTTCTCAAATGGGGGCAACTTTGCCCCCAGGGTACAGTTAGCAATGTCTGGAGATACACTTGGTTGTCAGATCCTGGGGGAAGGGCCAGGGATGCTGCTAAACATCCTATAATACACAGCACAGCTCCCAGCAGAGAACTATCTGCTTAAACACACCAATAGTGCCCAGGCTGAGAAACTGTACACTAAACGTACTAAAAAGGGGCGCTTCCAAGTTCCAGAGGCGCAGAGATTTCTGGGTCCCCCCTTCCATCCCTGCTTCCCGCCAGTATATTAAGATAATTAGGAGCTCAGGGTCTGAGTAGGCATAAGGCAAGTAGCTTCATTTATCGTTTCCTCCTAAAGGAAATGACCAACCAGTGCCTCCATCCCATAAACATTTACTAGCCTGGAAGGTTCTGAGGCCCTGCTGCCATTTTTAAGGGCTTCTCTCTCAAGAAATGTTAGGTCAGGTCAGTCAAAAACTGAAACTTGAGAAGGGGGAAGATTGGGGAATGGAGTAGGGGGCATTTTACAAAATTCAGGACCAAGAAGAAAATAGAAAGATCTTTCAGATCTGCTCCCACCCTACCCCCACTTTCTTGACCATAAACAAACAGCTGCTTTATATCGGGCACCTTATGAATGAGGAAAAGAGAGTTTTAAAGTTCTCAGGGCACTGTCCTGTGGGTTTTTCTTTTACTCGCTGAGTCCCTGTCGTGTTAATGGGTCTGTAGATTGATTCGTTATTGGCCTTCGGGGCATCGTACTGAACAGGCTCTGGGACTGGCTCTCCTGCCCCCAGCCTTGGAAATGGCAGGACCACCACAAACAGCAGCTGGTGGCTGAGCTCGTGGACATCCATGCACCAATAACAGAGAAATGATGAGAGCTTGCATCATAGTTGCTTCCTTTAAAAAATAAATAAACTTCTTATTTTAGAATAACTTTATAAGAACATTGCAAAGCTAGTACAGAGAATTCTTGAGTACCCTTCACCCAGTCCTCCCAGGGTGAACATCTTCCACAACCACAGGACATTTGACAAAACCAAGACGTTCACGTTGCTGTGTAACTGTCAATTCGACTCCAGATTTGTTTCAGACTATACCAGTGTTTCCACAGATGTCCTTGTTCTGGTCTAAGATCCAGTCCAGGACATCACATTGTACTTTCTTTCGGTTCCTTTTTTTTTTTTTTTTTTTTTTTTTAAAGACAGAGTCGCTTTGTCATCCAGGCTGGAATGCAGTGACATGATCTCGGCTCACTGCAACCTCTGCCTCCCGTGTTCAAGTGATTCTCCTGCCTCAGTCTCCCAAGTAGCTGGGACTACAGGTATGTACCACCACACCCCACTAATTTTTGTATTTTTAGTAGAAACAGGGTTTCGCCATGTCGGCCAGGCTGGTCTCGAACTCCTGACCTCAGGTGATCTACCCACCTTGGCCTCCCAAAGTGCTGGGATTACAGGTGTGAGCCACTGCACCCGGCCTCTTTTGGTTTCTTCTTATTAAAAGACAGAAAACTTGACAGAAATAGGTGAAATTTACTTGAAACTCTCATCACAACTATCCTTTCCCTCCTCCCCAGGGGCAGCTCTCACCCTGAAGGTAGGGAGTCCTTCCTGCACATGTGTCCACAGTATTACTGCAATGTGTATGAACCCACAAATAATACATTTATAATTTGAGTTGGTGCCCTGGTGTGGGAGGTTGGGGGTGCCTGTGTGCGTAATTAACAAACGGTTACATCCTAAACATCCTTCTGCTACTTGCTTTCTCCTTCTGACACTGTTTCCAGTCTACATTGATACAGTAAAAAAATAAAAAAATAAAAAAAAGAAGTCCCTGCTGGGGTAACTCCATTCCATATCCCCTCCCAGAGCTACACCTGCTTCTCTCTCGAATCCCCTGTTCATGCGCATTTGGATTCTGGGGACTTTACAGTATTACAGACCATACACAAAGGCATGCTGGCACATACGGAAAAGACTATTTCTGTGGTCTTTTTTATATGGCATCTTGAGGAATTGCTATTAAAATACCAATCTCTGGCTGGCTCTGGAATTTCCCCATGGAGGGGGTAGGGGGCACATGTAGGTGCCCCCCACAGGCACTCAGGGCCCTCTGCCCTGACAATTATTTTTAAACCATAAAGACCGAGGAGAGGGAAGGTATCACAAGCAGGGTGGATAACAGAAGGGAACGGTGTGTGCCTGCTTATCTCTATGTCACTCATCAGAACACGGGACCACACAGTCAAGCCCAGGGGCTCGGCTTCTGTTTTAATGGTCTCAACATCATCTCCTCCACGCTCCCCACTCCTTATTTGATACCCCACAGTTCAGGAGGAAAGAATGGGTAGCTCGACACCCAGCAGGAGCTGGACAGACATATCGGCCCCGTACTTCCTAGCTGTGCATGTTTGGGCCTCTTCGGCGTCCTCCTCTCTAAAATAGAAATGACACTGCTTCCCTTGCAGAATGCTGAGAGAATGCAAGAGGGCCCCAGAAAGATGGCTACTCTGAATCTATTGCTGCTACACAGAAAGATCTTAGCCCTCTGAGGTCTACAGTCCATTTCAGTGATGCATTTAGATGATGAAGGGGTCTCTGACTTTAATGTCTAGATTCAGCCATGCAAGATCCTGCCTGGACTAAGAAATGTCTCTAGGGGGCCAGGTGTGGTGGCTCATGCCTGTAATCTTAACACCTTGGGAGGCTGAGGCGGGTGGATCACTTGAGGTCAGGAGTTCAAGACCAGCCTGGCCAACATCATGAAACCCCATCTCTACTAAAAATACAAAAATTAGCCGGGCATGGTGGCAGAAGCCTGTAATCCCTGCTACTCAGGAGGCTGAGGCAGGAGAATCGCTTGAACCTGGGAGGCGGAGGTTGCAGTGAGTGGAGATCATGCCACTACACTCCAGCCTGGGGGATAATGAGAGACTCCATCTCAAAAAAAAAAAAAAAAAAAAAAAAAAAAAAGAAGGAAGAAGGAAGGAAGGAAGGAAGGAAGGGAGGGAGGGAAGAAAGGAAGGAAGGAAGGAAGGAAGGAAGGAAGGAAGGAAAGAAGGAAGGAAGGAAGGAAGACAGAAAGTCTCTAAGGCCCAGGAGAGAAAGCAAGCAGCTCTTCCATTGTGGACAAGATTTCATGGCAAAGTGATAACCTGCACCTTCCAGGGAAACACCAGCAGTCACCTCATTAGCCAGGAGCAGAGTAATGCTCCTTAATTCTCTAGGTAGTGAACTGGACAAAAGCTGAAGCTTGCCCTTGCTGAAAGACAAATCATAAACAGGGAAGTCATTTTACAAGTGGGAATGGAAAGAGATGTTATTCTTGTCAAACCAATTGAGTACTTCAGTGAGATGGAAGCTTCCAGAATATCAGTCTCCAAAATGGAGCACAAGGAGGGAGGAGGCAAGAGGAACCCATTGGGAGGCAGGGAAAGATACATTACAATTATAATTGTTAAGCAAATTCCAACTGACAATCATGGGAGTTCACTAGCTTCAACAAAAATATATGACAGGTAGGGTTGAAAAATGAAGGTCTGGTTTCAGTAACGCACCCCACAACCTACTTCTCACATTTCTGTCTTTGAATCTTGTAAGAGATGCTTCAGCCATGATAGCGTGGTGTCATCCGTGCCATTTCCTGGACACTCTCTGGTGCTTTGCCTTTCTGAGCAAGTGGTGGCATCATCATCTCCTTGCCCACCTTGGGTCAGGTTTGGCCACATGGCCCACTTTCACCCATGAAATGTGAGCAGAAGCTCTTTCAGGTGGAAGAGTAAATTCTGGGGTACATACCCTAAATAGAAATAAGTTGTGGCTGGGTGAGGTGGCTCACACTTGTAATCCTAGCACTTTGGGAGGCTGAGACGGGTGGATAAAACCTGAGGTCAGGAATTCGAGACCAGCCTGGCCAATATGGTGAAACCCCATCTCTACTAAAAAAATAAAAAATAACAAAAATTAGCCGGGCATGGTGGCAGGCGCCTGTAATCCTAGCGACTTGGGAGGCTGAGGCAGGAGAATCACTTGAACCCAGGAGGCAGAGGTTGCAGTGAGCCAAGACTGCGCCACTGCACTCCAGCCTGAGCAACAAGAGTGAAACTCCATCTCAAAAAAAGAAAGAAAGAAAGAAAGAGAAAGAAAGAAAGAAAGAAAGACAGAGAGAGAGAGAGAGAAAGAAAGAAAGAAAGAAAGAAAGAAAGAAAGAAAGAAAGAAAGAAAGAAAGAAAGAAAGAAAAGAAGAAAAGAAATAAGTTGTACAACTACTAGTTAGGATAGTTTGTACTTCATAAAACATACACAAAAATAGAAAATGTTGAAGTTAGAAAGTCACTTCCAGACAGAAATATTAAAAGCCAAGGCACAGCTCACATTGTCTTTCCTTCTGGCACCTTATTCGTGACATTCTGAGGACCTAAGCCTCTCCCAGGGACCCTGCTGCCACCAACGTGCAGAACTCCACACCGCAACCCTGAACCCATGATAGAGCTATAACCTGATACAAACGAAAAACAAACTTCTGGGATTTTTAACCCACCCAGATTGTGAGTTTCTTCACACGCAATAACTTCATGTATACTGACCAGATGAAGGGTCATCGAAATTTGGGACCAGGCCTTTAGATCAGTAATCCTAAACTGTCAAATCATGATTTTGAAAACATCAAAGAACAGTCCCTTGCCTTGCAAATTTTCACGACTGCAAACTTAATTAAATTATGTTAAAATTTAATTAAGTTTTAATTAAATGTATATTAAGATTGTTAACAATTAAAATTAAAATGATTCATTAGCTAAAATTTATATTAACACCAAAATTTTGTATTGCTTTAGCTTTAGTGTCTCCGACTTAAATTTCTATTTTTGTCTATGTTTTATGAAGTACAAGCTATCCTAGCTATCCTGCAGTAGTTAGACAACTTATTACTATTTAGGGTATGTACCCGAAAAGGTAGTAGTGGGAATTGGAGATCAAAAGCATTCAGAAGAGACTGCTTAGACTGTCTTCATGCCATACGTGCACAGAAACAACCAATATCTGAGCACCTTCTATACCATGAGAATTCTGCAAGGCTGTGCATGGGCGGGAGAATAAGGCTGTCTGAAAAAAAAAAAACAAAACAGAAAAGTGTCCTTTATTGAAGGCCAAAACACAAGCCACCAAAAAAACAAAAAACAAAAAACAAAAACAAAAACAAAAAAAAACACACTTGCCTGCCTTTGTGTGTGTAAGTTGCCAGGGGGATGAGTACTTGGACCATTATATGCCAACTGTCATGCTAAGAGCTTAGCTTTTTTTTTTTTTTTTTTTTTTTTCATGTAGTCCAAACTACATGAAAGCAGAAGAGAGGCTGGAAGCACAAGACAGGGCAGGCCTAAACCCAGTGCTTAGAAACATGTAAGTTCTCGATTTTGGAAATGGTGCAAGTTTTTATTCATGACCACATTTAATTAAGCCAGGCAACGAAAGACTGAAACTTGAAAGCTACTCCAGGGAGATAAAGATGTGATAGAACACGTGACTTCAGAGATGCAGGGCAACCTAATACTTGGTAAGTCGGATTTTCCAAACAGTATAGAAAGAGTTGAAGGGAATCTACGGAAAGTCTTGAGCGAGAAATGCCACCCCTCAGTATCTGGCCCTGGAGACATTCTCTTTCGTCCTCTGGTCTCCAGAGGCTTCTAAACACGCTGAATTCACACAGGGCTTTGTTGTTGCAGCCTAACCCCAGCTGCGGGAGCCTTGGGCAGCCTTGCACCTGCTCCAATAAAAAGTGGGGAAGTTGTGCAGTTCTGTTAATGAATGCTTTGGGCTTGTCACTCCCTTGAAGGGAAAGACAATTTGTACTTTGACCGTCTTCCAGAAAGGAGTGGGAAGAAATACTTCAGTAATGTGATTTTTTAAATTAAACATTTTATTTTGAAATTAATTTTTAATTCAAAGTTGCAAAGGCACTACAGAGAGTTCCAGTACACCCTCTCACTGAGTTCCAGTTTCCCAAGTAGTAAAATCATTAAATAACCATAGACGCTAAAATTGGGGGAAAGATTCAGCCTTAGACTCTATTCATCCTCAAATAAGTTTGGTGCGTTCATTCAAATTCCAGTGATCTCTGAAAGAGGGAGGCGCGTGCATATTCACACTCTGGAGATCCTTTTTTTGACATTTAAAGCAACATGGGCAGTTTAATCTCAGCATTTTAAGAGTAAGTACTTAAAAACTGAAATTTGGACTAATATACCAATGTAAATCTTCATCTGGCCAAAGCAGTAAAAACAAGAGCTACCATTTGTTGTACACCTACTAGGTGATGGCCTCTGCACGTGAGTGATATGATTTCTGTTTCTTCAGAATCTGTTGAGGAAGAGATTCTATTGCAGCCTTTATAAAACGAGGACACAAATGCAGAGATGTTAAGTAAGTTGCCCAAGGTCACACAGCTAATAGGCAGTCATCGTGGAAACAGACACATGGGTTTAGGCTGTGTCTAAAGAGAATCACTGTGGATGCCGTTCCAACCTCCCTTGCCAAGTCACACCCACTGCTGTCACCAAGAACTTCCGTTACACGGCAGTGAAGCCCCCAACCCCTCACTCCATATATCACCCAGAATTAGCTGCAAAGTGTCAGGAGACTTGGCCAGGCAGCCCCAAGCATCAGCGAGGGCTGGAAGCCTTCACTGTGAAGCCCTTTATAGAAAGCCGCGGTTGGCAGCCCCCGCTCCTGCATGGGAACAAATTAACATTGGCATTCCAAACACAGGAAAGGAAGGAAATTGGAAACACAGTTTATACTTGGCCAGCCCTTTGAAATACTGTACCATGCTACCGACATCAATTAATGAAAAGCAGGGTTGTGTGAGAGGCTCTGGTTTGGAAATGCATTAACACACGTTCAACATGTTTGCACAGGAACCGGATTATAAGCACCCTGGCTCCAAAACAATAAAGCAATTACCCTAAAGCTGGTGCTCTCGGAGTTGTCATTAATTCAATCCACTCCACGCGGATCAGCACAGGCTTTGCGCGGCTCCCCACCATGCCTTCCGACACAAATGTTGAAAAGGCAGTACTGCACATGCTCGCCTGAGTTTCGCGTAAGTGTCAAACTTCATGCACTCTAATATCCCCCCAAATCATAAACACTCCACTTTGGAGAGGGAAAAATACGCAGCAGCCGCCCTGGTATTCCCTGGCATTGCCGTTTCAGTTCGGGTTTGAGCAAATTTTTTTGCCGGGGAAGCTTAAATGACCTATCTGTTCCATATTAAGAAATACCAAGTCACATTTTTTTGTCAAATATTATTTGTCGGATGCCATTTGCTGCGAAAATTCAATCCCAGCTTGAACACACAGCTAATACCAAACGGTTCACATAATAGCCGCGGTCGTACATGGGATCATTTGCAGTGAACAAACCCCCCTTCCTCTATAAACTGTTTTAGGGATTGGAAAGAAAAGCATGTGAAGCTCTGGAATAAATAAAGCACCGTGCCTTGAGCTGCCCAGCGCAAATGACCCTTGCAGACGGGGAGAACAGGCTCAAAATGACCCGAGAGCAAGTGTCCCCTTCGCA
This sequence comes from Macaca thibetana thibetana, assembly GCF_024542745.1. Taxonomy (NCBI): domain Eukaryota; kingdom Metazoa; phylum Chordata; class Mammalia; order Primates; family Cercopithecidae; genus Macaca; species Macaca thibetana. The sequence continues at coordinate 42,652,530 of NC_065587.1, read as the reverse complement.
ATTTTGTAAGAATGCTTCCAAGAAAGGATTTTAGATGATGTGGGTAAATCTCACTGTTTCTGATCTGCAATAGAAAGAACCGGCTCACTTCTCTGAAGGACCAGCATCCCCAGGCACTGCCTCTACACACACGTCCACCTGCATCTGGAATCCAGGATCCAGGCAACAGACATCACGGTTGTCTCCTCCCCGCTCCTGGTGATGTCATCTCCTCAGCTCAATCCCACGTTGATCTGGGATCCATCAGGCTGGAGCAATTTGAGTGTGTAAAGCTAAATGTGTTATCATTTTCACCACAAATTAACAGTTTCTATGTAAATATTGGTATTTCCTCACCCCATGAAGGCGAGAGGAGGCAAAATGGCACCGGCGCATTTGATTTAAACTAATTAAAAGCAGAGGGTTGTGCAATTCAATATATTGATTTTACCAGTGGGACTTAAATCTTTTATAATAAGTGTACACAGCTGCAGTGCTCTCCCACCACTATGCTGTAAAGGCTAATCCGCACATTCCTTCTGACGATAACATGACAGGTCCCACACATCCCCGCCTGTGCCCTAACCCCAGTGACAGTGTCAGAGTGCATTAAGGTGAAGCCTTGCAGTGGCTTGCCAAGAAAACAGTGTGCCGACAGCCCCCCAGCTAAGCCTGAAGAGTGAGCGTGAAAGAATTCATGTGGCCAGAAGCATGGTGCAAAGGGCTCCCCATTCAAAATATTCAGCCGGTTACATGGATGGGCAGACGGGGAAGGGTGGAGATGGGGGAGACTTGGGACACGCTGATTCTTGCAATGGGCCAAATATGACCTTACTAAATGAGGGGGAGATATTAAAGCGATAGGAGTGATCAATCAACTTAGATGGGACTCTCCCTGGAATGAAGTCATCACTTGTCTCTGAGTTCAGCGGACATGTGATATTCGCTCACATCACAGGCATTCCGGTGGTCAGAGGATCGTGCACCAGCTGTGTTTATCTCGGCCAAGGCTTGATAGCCTACTACGCCATGGTAAAGCCCCAAACTGCAGCTTGAGGGGGCTGCATCTCAAAAGCAGTTTCTTCTCTCTGTGCATTCAGAGAGTCATCCCTCTTGTTGCCCTGAAACTGATTTGCAAATAGGCCATCTCTGTTACCCCTTCCATGGGGACCGCTCCACTACCGAATGACAACCCTGGAACCAAAACCAAAAACAGCCACCCAGGCTGGCATCCAGGTTTCAGCCTTACCCTGCCTTGATTCCAGAAGGAAAATACATAGAAGATGAAAAAAGTTCAAAGCTGGGTCACATACATGCTTGGGAAAAGTGGAGGAAAATCTTTGATTTATATAAGCAGGAAAATGAGGTTTAAAAGAAGTGATTTTGAAAGGGTTACGAAAAACACAGCTGTTGGTGCACTCCTATAGCAAAGGCGCTCTGCAGAAAGAAAGAAAGAGGGGGGAGCTGTGTGACATCTATATTAACCTTTGGCTGCTCACCAGTGAGGGCCGGCGCTCCGAGTGCTGGAATGTGGAACAGCCCCTTCCAAATTTTAACACAAGCCAGGTTACAGCTGCAAATGCCTGCAGTCCACGCTCCCCTTTGCGAAGCACTCCCTGAAGGAAATTTTTAAACTGTAACAGAATCTTTTTCTAATACTCTACAGTGGTAGGGACCGCTCTTGAGGGGCAATGGGAGAGGTCTTAATGCCAAACACTTGTCAACAAAAAGGACAGCCAGATGGCATAAAAGCAAAAATCAAACTGCACAGCCTGCTCCCTGCTCTTCAGCTACAGTAACAAAAGCCACTTTCATAGGCTGACTCCAGTAATGATAGGTTTCCAACTTTCTCTTCTTTTCAATGTAGCTTCAAAGATTACACAAATTTCATGCCTTCATTACCTGGATCAGAGATAAACATGCTGACTTCCACTGCCCTAGTGCCAGCCGGCTACTTTAGCAGATCCCTGACAGAGCTGCTGGGTCTTCCCAAAGAAGGAACGGCAACGGGCTACGGCTCGATTCAGTGGGCAGAATCGCCATTGCCTGGGGATTATTTAAGAGAGGGTAGCTGTTTTGAATTCCAAAATTAAGTCTACACAGAGGAGTTGGGGTTGTTAATCCAAACCAGTTTACAAATCTTGCCATTGAACTTAAGGGGCCCAGGCTGGGAAGATGGGAGTCTCACTCAGGCAGCTCAGCTCACATTGCCCAGGGCTTTATGGTACAGGCTGGGCTTTGTCATAAGGTGCAGCCTTTAGTCCTCATTCCCACCACCTGGTTTTGTCGTAAATTCCCCTCTAGTTTTCCCTCTAGTTTAGATCCCGCTCAGCCTGGCAAAAAAGTTGAATTCCAAGAACAACTTACAGGAACAAAAACCAGTTTGGCGGCAGACAGAAGGAAGAATAAACGCACCAGGTCTGCAAAAGCCTTCAGAATTCAGGCAGGGGTCCCCCAGCGTACGCAGGCCGCCTGCCTGCAAGACAGCAGAGCTATGCAGTGCAGGGGGAAGGGGCAGCAGAGGCTGCCAAGATCCTCACCCATGCCCCACCCCCCCAGACAAGGTCCCACCATAATAATAAGGAATGGTTTGATATGTGCTAGAGATATTTTCTCACTCTTCTGTAAATTGTGAGAATAAACTTACCTTTAGAAAACTGAATACTACAGATCAACATGATTTGCAATCCAAGGAAAAACAGTATAGCAGTGTTCTTTCTCAGCAAACTCAGTGGCCAGACAAGTCTGCTACACCTCCCCCCAACCCTCTTCAACCCTACTGCCACCCCCAAGTCCCTCCTATGGAGAAATTCCAGGCTACAACAGAACAGAAGGCACAGGCAATTTATTCCCGTGCTGCTGCTTAGCAGAAATTAAAGGCCAACATTAGAAGCATCTACAGGAAGCGTCTTGCCAAACTGCAGCCCAGGTCTTCACCTAACTAATGACCTCGAGTTTAGGGACAGAGAGAGAAAGAAAACAAGGTCAGTGCACTCTGTTAAAAGCCACTCTGCCATCTAATTTGGAGTGATGTCCCAGAAAGCTAGACCTGAGAAAGTCAGGGTCCCACAAAGCCCAAAGCCAGCCTGACTGATTAAGAGGCTCAGACAAGCCGGTCTTTGTCCTTTCAAGATGAAAGAAATGGATTGAAAGGTGTGTGTACAGCCAGAGGAGGAAAACCACCCAGCTGTGGCCTTCCCAAACAAGTCCCAGCTTGCTCCTGCCGCCATGGGGGAAGCAAATAGCCAGCACCAAGGTTCCCAGAGGCACCCTCCGAGCAAGCTGGTCTTTCTCTGGGGGACAGGGAGCCCCTGGGGCCTAGCCCACACCGCCGGCCCATAAGCAGTGGCAGCTTTTTTGCTCTTGGTTTGCAGGGCCTTCTACAGAAGCCGGAGATTACAAATACCTTTTTAATGACCCCAGCCAGGCTCTGAAGGCAGCCGCTGGGATCTGCACATTCAGTGGGAGTCCAGGGTACCCAACAGAATGGAAGATGCCATAAATCCCCCACCAGAGAAAGGGCCTTGGCTAACCCCAGGCTTCAGGAGGGCGACAGAGCTCTGCGTTCATTATTTGTGTGTATGTATTTGGAATTTTCCTTTAGTTTTTGGTATAGTTAATAAATACGCATTGTTTTTTTAAAAAAATCACCAATACAGAAGTGCAGACAATGAAACATTAGACCCCAGCTCCCACTCCCTAAGCCCCAGCTGTGCCCCCACCTCTCTAGCCCTCCAGTAAAATCTCTCTCCAGTTCCTGGTGTCTTCCTCCAGGAGGACACGATGATACACAAAAGCATACATGCAGGCCACTCACCTGCACCTTGCTTCTTTCCACCTCATGCATCTTGGAGATGGTTCTAAATCAGGTCATATGTTGCTGCTTCCCTCTTAACTGGCTGCTTAGTATAATTTAAACTTTCTTGAAGGTATTTTGGAATCTAAACCTCCCACCCCTTGCTCGCTGAAGCTTGGCTCACTAGCTGGATTTGGTTATTAAGTACAGACAATGGCCTCCCCGGGAACTCCAGGGACCTTATCAGGAGGGGGAAGCATGAAGGCGGATCTGCGCTTCCCCGCGCCCCCAGTCCACGCCCCAGGTGCCCAGCGTGGGGCTTCAGTATCATTATTTCCATGTTGACACAGCGCCCGTGGGTGTGAGTTTGCTGTCTTGACTTGGTTCGGGTTTTCGCAGCAAGTTACACAAGTAGAATGAAAGCGCTCAGGAAACAGCGCTATCCGGGCGTGTTATCTCGGAAACCAAATATTTGATCATCAGTCCCGCAGAGCGCTGCCGGGGGTTAGTTTGAGCAAGTCTGGAGAATGAGTGCGCGCAGACGGAGGGGGAGCTCCCCGGCCCTCGCCGCAGCCCCAGGCTCGCGTCCCCGGGGTCGTCGCGGCTCCAATCGTAAACCGGGACCCCCAGTCGCCCCCGCGGCGTCAGCTCGGAGATCCCGCGCAACCCAATCGCCAAAACCTGTGGTTTGCGCGCCACACGTGATAAATGCTGAAAATGGATTCTGCCGGCCTGAGACCTACCACTAAATATTTAAAATAGAAAACTAGAGGCAGGGCACTGTGGCTCACGCCTGTATTCCCAGCACTTTGGGAGGTTGAGGCAGGAGGATCACCTGAGATCGGGAGTTCGAGACCAGCCTGACCAACATGGAGAAACACAGTCTCTACTAAAAATACAAAATTAGCCAGGCGTGGTGGTGCATGCCTGTAATCCCAGCTACTCGGGAGGCTGAGGCACGAGAATCGCTTGAACCCGGGAGGCAGAGGTTGCGGTGAGCAGGGATTGCGCCATTGTACTGCAGCCTGGACAAGAAGAGCGAAACTCCGTCTCAAAAAAGAAAAAAAGAAAATAAAGAAAATAAAAGAAAGAAAAAAAAGAAAAAATAAAAGAACGCAAACTAGCAAGCTCCCCAACTCCAGCCAAGAGAGAATGGGGCATCCGGCGGCCCGGAGAGGGGCCCCAAGGCGTTCGGAGCGCGCGGTAGGCTAAGGCGGGCGCACCACTAGGGGACAGGTAGGGCTTGTCAGGGCGGGTAAGGGAGTGCGACGGCCGAGATGCCAGGGCCAGGCAGGGCTGAGAGGGGCCCAGGAAGGGCGGGAAGGCAGCCTCGCCGGGAAGGGCCCTTTACATCCAGGTAGCGCGAGCCGCGCCAGCCCAGGACAGCTCACATGACCAAGCCCCGCGCTTTGAACGGCCGGCGCCTCCAGTCCCAGAGATGCGGCCGGCGGCGTAACATGGAGGGGACTTCCGAGGATCCCTCCTTCCCAGTAACCCCCACAGGCCCACCGAGCCCAGCGCGCCAGACCTGGAGGCGCACACAGCTTGGGAGCCATAGGGCCGTGGGTGGGAGACCCTCGGGCAGGCACTGCGATTTCAACCAGGAGCAGAAAGCTGGGCGGGCTGTATAGAAGAAGCGGCTCCCTCCCTCCCGGTTTCAAAGTGCCCCCGAACAGACACGCGTACCCCCGCCTGCCCTTACCGAGGTTGACGAAGCTCATGACCATGTCGGCGTCGGTGAGGAAATGGCTATCTTGCAAGCTGGCCAGAGGGGGGCCCTGGGTGCTGAAGACGGCCTTGTAGGGGTAGGAGAAGCCCTGGCCGCCGGGCCCGCCGCCCTCCTCCACCGCCATGGCGTTGTACAGGTCCAGCATGAACATGGGCGCCGAGTTGTGCTTGCCCTGGAGGTGCGGGCGCGGGCGGTGGGGCAAGCCCAAAATGGAGAGGATCTCGCGCTGCATCTCCCGCCGCTCCTGGCTGCGGAGGCGCCGATGGATGAAGCTCGAGTGCACCTCGTTGTCCAGGCTGAAGTCGGCCAGGGCGGAGCGCAGCAGGAACAGGGGTGCCCAGAGCGCCACGAAGCTGTGCGGCGCCGCAGCGCGCAGCGAGCGCACGTGCATCGCGCCGGCTCTACGCGCGACCCGGGCTCCGGGCTTCGGGCTCCGGGCCCGCACCGCCCCAGGTGGCAGAAGGGGCAGGCGGCCGTTCGCGCCGCTCGGTCACTTGCTGCAGACGGGCCCCGCTGCGCCCGCGCCAGACATGGCCCCTCCCCGGCCTGCCGCGCTCTGCCCGGACCCCCGCCCCCTGCTGGGTGCTGGCCCCGGGCCCCTCGCCCCGCACTCGCCCGGGCGCACCGCCGGGCTTGGAAAGCAGCCCCGGCGAACGAAGAGGCGAGTGAGGAGGCGGGCGCGGGTGGGAGGAGCAGCCAGCAAGCCTAGGAGTCCAGAGAGCCAGTGCCGGGGAGGCAGCGAGGAGGCAGGCGGGCGGGCTAGCGCTCCTTCTTCCCGCTCCTCTGGCGCTCTCGCCCTCAGGCGGCGGCGACCCACCCTCTTCCAACCTCTGGCGTGGAGAGCAGGGGCCCCGGGGCGCTCTCCCAGCCTTGCGCGCCCTGGATCGCACAAGAGGCCGCCTCTGGAGCGCCAGAGTGGTACACGCTGGGGCCTGGGCGGAGGACGAGGAGGAGGACGGGCTTCAAGGGGCCCCTCCCGCGCCGGCGGCCTCCCACCTGCCCTCGGCCCCGCCCTCCCCCTAGCTGTGCCCAATGGGTTCATTCATTCCCTCCAGAGCGCTCGACAAATGTTTACCGAGTGCCCACGGGGTGCCTAGAGCCTGGCGGGACGTCGCGGGGATGCGGCTGGAGGAATCCAAGCCGGCCCTGCCCTCTTGGCACTCGCGGTCCGGACCAGGAAGGCGGCCCGAACGGGACCGGTGGGCTGCGGGCCGCGGTGGGAAAAGTTGGGGGAGCGCGGAGGTGGCGCGGAAATAGAAGGCTTCCTGGAAGCGGTGACCCTTGAGGCGGTCTTGCCCCTCAGTCCCCGTCTCCTTTTAAGCCAGCCACGCTGACCCCTCCGCGCCTCTCTGAACCGGTTGCCAGCTTGTCTCTGCGCTCGCCATTCCCTCCGCCTGGACGGCTCCCGGCTCACCGCCTCCCGCCCCCCATCAGACCCTGCTTTCTCCCAGAGACCTCCAAGACCTGCCAAGCTGAGGTTGTTTCCTCGCCTCACCCCCACGTACATTTGTTTTCTTTCCTGTAATTTCTCTTGCTGTCTGGAATTGTTGTTTGAGTTACTCCGTGCCTTCTTTATTGCCTTCTTATCCCCGCTAGACGCCCAGCGCACTGAGGCCAGGACCAGCGATCTTCTCCGCAGCTCTGGTGCCCGCAGTGCCTTGAACCCAGCGCCTGGTAGCCACTGTGGCTGCGCAATCACGATTTGTTGAGTGAATAAGTGAACTTCGTTTGAGCTGGGGGGTTCTTCCCACTTTCTCCTCTAAGGGGCCCTGTATCTTTCCAGCCACCCCTCAGCCTGAGACCAGACACCCCAGCCCCACCACTAGGGGTTCCCATCAGCCCTCCCCGTGGCAGTGCCTGGGGAGCCAGCCGCTGGTCTTCGCATCCTCTTCCCCTCCAAGGGTCTGTGCCTGAGACCTCCCCATCAGCCTCCTCTCCTGCCTCTCCTCATCTATTCATCCCTCAATCAATACTGAGACATGCACGCTGTCACAGGGAGTCCCCAGACCACTCAGAACCTACTGGTCCCTCTGCCAGTGTGGGATCTCAAGGGAATTACTGCACCCAGAGTGGCAGTGAGGGCAGCAGGGTAAAATTTCATCCTGTCTCTTTCCCCTGCTGGGGCTGGGTGAGAAAGGATCCCCAGAGGGGCTCTGGGATGAACTGGGAAGGGCTGAGGTTAGGGAAGCGGGTGGGGGCAGGGGGGTTGTCTGGGAGGGGCTCTGGCTAAGCCTCACTTTGGGGCTGTCCTTCCTGGAGCACGAGAGCTGGGGAAGAGAATTATGGTCTTCGACAGTTTTCTGGAGCAGAAGTAGTTTGGCCAAGTGGTCCTCTGGGTCTCCCTTGGGGGCTTTTGGACTAGATGGCAGCCTGAGGAGCCACATGGGTAGAGAAAGGGGAGGCCAGAGGCCAGGCAAGGAGCAGAAAGATACCAGCCTGCAGGTCCTGGCCATTTACACCCAGGCCCCAGGCTGTGAGATGGAACAGGTTCCGAGCCCCCATGCCAGCCTGCAGGTCCTGGCCATTTATACATAGGCCCCAGGCTGTGAGATGTAACAGGTCCTGAGCCCCCATGCCAGGGAGGGGCCTCTGCCCACCCACCAGGCAAGGTCCTCAAACCACCCCCACCACCTGGTCTTCATCCATTCACTCCTTCCTTCAACAGACAAGCATGGAGCACAGGATATCAGGTGGGGAGCTGTGGGGCCTGCAACCTGGACAGTCGTACAGGGCCCCCCAGCTCTCAAGGGCCCCACACTTGGTTTCCTACTCTGGGGTCACCATATGCAGTTCTAAATCACCTATGAACAAAGTCCCCCCTGCCCCGTATTAATTTTGCACCTGACCCAGATATTACGTGGCCAGTCCTGGGGCCAAGCACAATGCTGAGCAGGAAGACACGGCCATAAGCGAACCCACATGGCGGACTCCATCAAGGAGCCGCGGCCTCCAGGCCAGGGAAGCAAAGCAAGAGCCTCAAATAAGAGTCAGGGACTGGAGGAGAGGCAGGTCTTGTCCATCACTCTCTCTGGAAACAATTCAGAAGCCAGGCAGAGGAGGACATGCAGGAGGGAGAGGGAAAGGTGGGCATCGTGGTGTGCAGGAATCCTACCCCAGGGCCACTGGGGAAACTGCAGTAGTGCCACAGTCATCCAGGATCCATCTGAGAGTGTGCAACTGGAGAACATGGGTCACTTCAGCCTGTGATAACTGACAGGCAGTCGGGGGGGCGGGGGGAGAGGGGGGGAGGGGCAGATAAACAAGTGGAGGTGATGGAGGGTGGGGAGGGGAGCTTTTGGAGGAGATGCCACTGACCTGAGTTCTGAAAGACAAGAAAGAGACAGGCTTTTCCAGGGAAAGGCATCCCAGGTGGAGGAATAGCAAGTGCTTGAGCCCTAAAGAGAAGGGAACAGAAACCAGGGTCAGTCCCCAGCCCTGCATACACCCTCCAGCGCTGGCTTGCCAGGGGCAGGCTACGCCACCTCCAGTGCCAGCAGAGAGAAAGGAGGTCACTTTCTTCCAAAGTCTGAAATAACAAGGAGCCAAAGCAGCCCTGCCCTTCAGCGGTAGTCTCTGCTTTTTATCTACTCTCAAATCTTTTGGAGGGATCTTCACAAGCAGGTGAGGCTGGGGGCAGGGGCAGCAGGTCTCGGTGCTACAATTTACATATGAAACAACTGATCTGTCAGTGTCTAAGCAAGGATTCTAGTTTACCCTTCTTTGTGCATCTCACCTGAGCCTATTCTGAGCCTGGCACACAGCAGGTGCTCAATTAGTACCTGTTGAATGAATAGTAATAAGCACAGCCAACACCTAAAGAGACCGGTTGACTGAGGCCTGACCATGCAGGCGCCAGTGCAGGCGCCAAGCTAAGGCATCTCCCAGATCCCTCACCCCAGAAACCCTTCCTCCGAGATGCCACCTTTTCTCATGCAAGAGGGAGAGACAACATGCCCTTCATATCCAAGACCTCAAGAGATAAGGTTTCCTCTGAACTCCCACAAACCCCCATTTAGCCTTATCTTTCCTGTGATCCACGCTGGGGGAGGGGGTCTTTCTTTTCCCTGTTTCCTCCCCCAGAGGCATCCCCAAGACTGCACCAGCCCCTCAGTGAATGCCGAATGAATGAATGAATGAATGAATGAATGAATGAAAACCAGCAAGCACGAAATATCCATCTGGGAGTGCATTCGATGCCAGTTTGGGAGCTGAGGCCACCACCAGAAAAGGCTTTGAGATTGCTGAGGGCAAATCTTGTGTGGAGGAGGTAGCCTGGGCACTGGAGCCTGCCCACCCACATTCACACTCCAGCTCTGTCTCTTCCAGCTGTGCACCATGGGCAAGGGACTTAACCTCTCTACAGCTCAGTTCCCCCATCTGTAAAATGGGGGACTGATAGCGCCTGTCTTCTGGGATCGCTGTGAGGTTTCAGAAGTTAATTCATGGAAAGAGCTTTGCACAGTGCCTGGGACACAGAGAAAACCCTTGATAAATGTTACTATGTTACCATCTGGATGAAAAGGAAAATACGGTAACAGAAAAGCCTCCTGAGTTACAAAACAACAACAAAACTTTTCATGATGATCTGCTTTTTGGCCAAGCAGAGAAAAGCAAATGTATCCTGACTCTGAGAGCAAGAGCAAAAGTACCAGAGCAAAAGAGAGAGCGAATGGAAAGGAACATTAGAGATGAAAGGTCATCACTGCATTCCGATCCTCACATTGTGCCCAGGCCCACCGCAGGCCAGCCGGGCCCAGGGACTTCCCTGGGGCCTATCTCATTTCCCCAGCAGCTAGTCCCCCACCCACACACTCCCAGTTGTGGCTCCCCTGGCCAGGGCACCCAGCACTAGGCTCCAGGACCGTAATCCGATCTGCCCCAGTCTGCTCCACACCTGGGGCCGCCTTTGGCTGGATGAAAGATGGCCTGGAATTGTGAGGGGTGTTATTGTGTCAGGCGGCCCCGGCCCAGGGTCCGTGCCCCTCGCCTGCTGGCCTCCCAGTGCTGGGCCAGGAGTTTTCATTTCCTCCATCATCAGTCACATCTTGCCGAAGCGATTTTGACCAAGTCAGCGTGTCTCTCTAAGGCAGTAAAAAGAAGAAAAGAATTCTGCTGACACACACATTGTTCAGCGAGGTGGGGACCTCATCTTCATCCATCTGCCCTAGAGGAGGTTCGGCCGGCCCTGGGGCTACCTGGGGAGCACAGTCAAGGAAGCCAGTGGGCGGCTCTCTCTGTCCACACCACCTGGCTAAGGCCAGATGACCTGGACCTCCAACCCCAACAAGGAATAGAAGGCCAAGAGCCGCCTCGTGCACAGGCTTGAAAATCCTTGTGTGCAGAGAGGTGGACCCTGCAGAGGAAGTTATTAGAGCACACCTGTGGTGAAATTTTGTCTCCCATGCAGATCTCTCATTGCACGGGAGGCTTGGACTCCTCACATTTGCCCACTCTGAGATTTTCTTTGCACAACTTTAAAAGCAGCAGAATGAGAGACTAAACGTCTTCCATCAGTCTTAAATACACATGGCAGTGGCCACAGTTCCAAATGGAAAACACAGACGACACACACACTCTAGAGAAAGCTGATACCATGCAGGATTTCTAGGATCTGGAAGCCAGCTAGGGGGAAGCAGTGTTTATTATTATCAAGGCTGTATTTCTTCCTTGATTGGAGGAAGTCTGGTATGGTTTTGAGCACTAACTATCCTTGGTTCAGCATTAGAGGTAGCCTTTTCCTCCTTCCAAAACGTGACAGGGAGCGGCCGACCTGTCACCTGTTGGGAGCACTTGCTTCTGCTGGACACCTGCTAAGCCTGCACTGCCCAAGCCCACATCACCTGCAACCCCTCACTGCATGGAGAGGCTAGTTCTGCTCCTCACATGGCAGAGAAGGAGGACCAACGTCCAGAAAGCACCTTGCCCAAAGTCAGACAGCCAATCTGTAATGGAGCCAGGATCCAAAGCCACATCTGTCTACACAGCACAGGCCTTTAAGCATCAGTGAACGTTCAGTGACCTGAGAGCAGCCCCTTCCTTCCTTGTTTTAACGTAAAGCAACACTTCTCCAACCCAACTGTGCATATGAATCCGCTGGGGGTCTGCTAGAACACAGATTCCCACACAGCCAGTGTGAGTGGGCTGAGATTCTGCACTCCTCATCAGCTCCTGGGGGCTCAGAGGCTGTGGTCTTCAGACTGTATGTTGATGATCAGGGCTCTAGATTTCTGAAGTTACAGCTGACCAACTGGGGCTTCAAATTAAAACTTCATTATCTGTGATTCCGGCTGTCTTTTTAAATTAACTCATTACTTCTCCCAATTACCTTGTATTATTTTTATTAGTATTATCCCCATTTCACAGATGAGGAAATTGAGGCTCAAATACTTGAGGGAACCCGCCCGAAGCCACACCGATGGTGAATGAATGGTAAAATCAGAATTCTGACACCGGCTATCTTGTTCCAGGACCTAAGTCCTTAAACATTGAGGTACACCAAAACACAGGGTTTGTCTCAGTCCTGGATGGACCTCCCAGTGCCCATGGAGGCCTTGCACACAGTAGATGCCCTATCAGTGTTTGAGGAACATACCTCTGAGCCCGTCTTCAATTCCTCCTTTATTGCAGAAGTCACGCACTCAAAAGCCAATGGGCACCTGCCACGTAACATAAATACAGAGATGCAATGTGAGGCCCAAGGAATATTTCCCTTCCTCTTAATTTAATGAAAGGCAATCATGAGCACAGACGCAGCGACAGGTGGCAGGAGACACTGGCCTGGATAAGTAAGGAGGGGTGCAGACTGGGGTGAACTGGAAACCACATGCCCATGGGTGATGCCATCCAGAAATTTGATTCCAACATCACCAGATAGTTCTAATTTTCCAGAGAAGCTAGAAACTTGAGTTTGAGTGGTGACATCTCTCAATGTTTATCTATTGGCAACCAACTGAACTCGTTTTGGTCATTAGACCAAAGAAGACACATCTACCAGTCAGATTCGATGAATCTGGTTTGCCCCTGGTCTCATAAAGGGCTCTGCTGTGTCTGGAGGATGTGCCCAGACTCCCACAACCCATCACCCAAACCAAAGGACCACCAAGGATGGTGCATTTCAAGACAGCTCCATTGAATTCATGATTTGAGGACTACTGAGCCAGTGGTTGAAAAGGCTGGAACTGTCGGCCCCTTTAGGCAAACTCTGACCCTAACCTTCCCCAGAGTCCCTTCCCAGCAAAACTCTGCTGTTTGGCCCCTGGTGACTGATCTGATAAACTCCCCGTCTCCCCAGAAACATCAAAAACCAGAATTCCATCTGCAAGAGCAGGAGTGAGGGTTCACTGCTCCTGCTTTTCAGCATCTCCCTCCTCCCAGCTAGATCTGAGCCCTCTCTTATGGTTGAGGATGCCCCATCTGGTGAATATCCAGAAAAGCACTGTCTCGCCTGCTTTGCAGCCAGAGCCCTGACAGGTGACCAAGTTTCAGTCAGTCAGAGGCACCGACCCCAGAAGCTATCAGCGCAGGCCCAGACCATTCTGCAGAGTGATCTGGGGCCGTGTCCCAACTACAGAGCCCCGAAGCCTGGTTCTCTGGCCCTCCCAGGGGTTCTGTGAGCCTCTAAGATCCTCTAGTGGACTCCTTTTCTGCACCAGCCTGCCCAAGCTGGTTTCTGTTGCCTGCAGCCAGGAGCCCTGCTGGATACAGCACTGGGGAGCTGGAGACGGCATGGCAACCATGTCAGTTAAAAGGATACAGGCCTTCTCTTTTGTTCCGCAGCTAAAACTTTTGGTCAAGGAAGTTTTCCACACAGGCTCGACACAGAAAATAGAAACAGAGCTTCTTTGGTTAAATAGGGCAGGGGAGGGACTAGGGTCGCCACATTTAGCAAAAAAATATAGGGTGTGCAGTTCAATTTGAATTTCAGATAAACAGTGAATGAATTTTAGTATGAGTATATCCCATTATATTGGAGTATATGTATTAAATATACTCATACTGAAATTCACTCGTCATTTATCTGAAGTTCAAATCGGACTGGACACCCTGCCTTTTATCAGATGATCCCAGCAGGGGCCCAGAGCCCCCAGGCTTGGTTTCTTTTCACTACCATTTTCTCTGCTCCCAGGGTTTCAGAGAAAACACTTTGGAAGCCCACCTAATTTGAGACCCCTGCCTTTTCTCCTTCTTCTGCAAAGATTTCTTCTGTTTTCTTTTTTTTTTTTTTTTTTTTTTTGAGACAGACTCTCCCTCTGTCCCCAGGCTGGAGTGCAGTGGCACAATCTCACCTCACTGTAACCTCCGCCTCCTGGGTTCAAGCAATTCTCCCTCCTCAGCCCACCAAGTAGCTGGAATTACAGCTACTACGTGCACTACCACACCTGGCTAATTTTTGTATTTTTAGTAGAGACAGGGTTACACCACATTGGCCAGACTGATCTTGAACTCCTGGCCTCAAACAATCCATCTGTCTTGGCCTCTCAAAGTGCTGGGATTACAGGCATAAGCCACTGTGCCTGGCCAAGATTTCCTCTGTTTTCCTCAGTGGAAATGTCCCTTCTTCACTGTCAGTCCCTGTATTTCAGGTTGAACTATCCTCTTCTCTAAAATTCAGGTGGGTACGTGACCCAGCCTGGTCAATCAGAGATGCACGTGCGATAGGTTCAGGAGTCATGTGACCTAATCTAAGTCAGTGAGATTCAACTTTAGAACTTTTGCTGGAACTACCAGGAAAAGGGGTCTTTCCTCCCACTGGGGTTGCTAGGTCAGCGGCTGCTGCTGGCAGTCATCTTCCCTCCCTTCAGGGAGAGCCTGCCCTGTGAGAGAAGCCACAGGACAGTAAAACAAGAGGAGGCAGGAGACCGACAGCATCAGTGAGTCCCTGGAGCCCACTATCCCTGAAGCCAGCCCCACCCAGGACTGTTCAGCTTAAGCCATTGTGTACTGAGTTTCCAGTCCATTACAACAAAAGTCCTGCAGACATGTGGTTCAATTCCTTCATCTTGAAGACAGAGAAATTGACACCCAAAGAGAAACTGTTGAACCCAAAGTCTTACAGTGAATCAGGGCAGAGCTAGGATTAGGCTGGGCTCCTGGCTCCCAGAGTCCTGGGAACTCCTCACCACCCCACGTCGTGCTTCTCTCCATCTCTGTTGTTTTCATCCTTCTCTCACCTCCTTCACTGTGTTTCTGCTCATTTAAAAAAAAAAAGTGTTCTTTTTTTTTTTTTTTTTGAGACGGAGTCTCGCTCTGTCGCCCAGGCTGGAGTGCATTGGCGCAATCTCGGCTCACTGCAAGCTCCGCCTCCCGGGTTCACGCCATTCTCCGGCCTCAGCCTCCCGAGTAGCTGGGACTACAGGCGCCCGCCACTGCGCCCGGCTAATTTTTTCTATTTTTAGTAGAGACAGGGTTTCACCATGGTCTCGATCTGCTGACCTTGTGATCCGCCCGCCTCGGCCTTCCAAAGTGCTGGGATTACAGGCGTGAGCCACCGCGCCCGGCCGAAAAATGTGTTCTTTCTTTTACTTCGAGTTTTATCTTTATTGCCTCCCTGTTGGTAAACCATTACTCTAAATATAACAGGTTAGTCCCAACTCATGTGAAAAGATCTTATGGGAAGACGAACAGATTTGAGCTCATCTTACATATGATGCTCTAATATAACAATATATAAACAATATAATAATATAAACAATAAATAATATAAACAACTAATAAGAGTGAGCGTGAGTGACACAGCTATCTGATGTCCAAGCTTTGCTGATTAGCTCTTGTCTTCGAATCACCCTGAAATTGGATGCAGTATCTCCCATTTCACAGATGAAGATATGGAGGCCCAGGGGTCAAAGGACTTGGCCAAGAAACATGACTAACAAATGACAAAGCCAGCATTCAAACTGGATGACCCAATTCTGATCCCCTATTTCACCCAGTCAGTTGCCCCTGGAAAGCCAGCCTGAGATTTTTATTTCCATAGCTCACATGATAACAAACCACTGAGTTGAGTTGCCAGATTTGGCAAATAAAAAATATAGGATATCCAGTTAAATTTGAATTTCAGATAAACAATGACTCATTTTTTTTTTAATAAATATGTCCCAAGTTGCACAGGACATACTTATACTAACAATGAGCCTTTGTTTATCTGAAATGCAAACTTAACCTCTCACCATGTATTCTATCTGGCAATTCTACACTAAGAGCTTTTATGCATAAAGCAAGACGCATCAGCTGTGTCCTTGGTTCTGCAAAAGCCTCAGGGCCTTTGCACTTGCTGGGCCATTTGCCTGGAAGGCTCATGCTGATATTCACCTCCTTCACCTCCTCTGGGTCTCTGCTCAAATATTTCACCACTGACGTTTTCCCTTGCCCGTCTATCAGAAGCAACCCATGTTTTCTTTTTCTCTTACCACCACCACCTGAAATACAACAGTTACATGTTCATTTGTTCATTGTCTCTCTCCTGCCATGGAAATGTGGGCATGTGTTTTGGTCTGATTTGTTCACTACCATGAGTAGAGCTCACAACAGTGTCCCATATGTAGCTGATACTCGGTGAATATTTGCTGAATGAGTGAATGAACTCTCTGCGAGCACGTCTTAGTTTCTGTCTGGAATACTGCCTGACTCGGGATTGTCACTCACCTGCTGAGTGGCAGTAGGCATGTCCCTGAGCTCCCCACTCCTTGAGCCGCACTCATCACACATCTCAGAGTCACTGGGAGATCAGGTGACAAAACAGCCTTGAGAGTCAGATGCAGACTTGCCGGAGCACGTGCGCAAGCATCCCGGGGAGCTTTTCTCTTCTTCAAGCACTCGTGCCCCAGACAACTAAGCCTCAGAACACAAACCCTAAAAAACAAATTTTTTCATTTTCGTCATGTGTTCAGAGCACATGCAAGCTCCTCCCACCTGCAGCATCACTGCAGACAGTGGCATCAAGCACTTCCGAGTCGGAGGGAAGGACAGCACACCAACAGACATCAGTACCAACGACGGCTAATAGTCTAGACGCCCGGTTCAGTTATCTGCATCACCTCATTTCATCCTCACAACTCTTTTGAAATAGATATTTTTGTGCCCAATTTACAGATGAGGAAACTGAGGCTCAGATTAATCAATTCCACTGCCAGAAAGCAATGGAACCATGTTTTAATTCAGCCAGCCTGACGGCAGTCTCTGAGCCCATTTCCTCACCTGTAAAGTAGGTATAATTATAGTGCTGCCTGGCCGGTCACAGTGGCTCATGCCTATAATCCCAGCACTTTGGGAGGCCAAGGTGGGTGGATCACCTGAGGTCAGAAGTTCAAGACCACCCTGACCAACATGGTGAAACCCACTAATAAAAAATACAAAATTAGCTGGGTGTGGTGGTGCATGCCTGTAATCCCAGCTACTTGGGAGGCTGAGGCACTTGAATCCTGGAGGAGGAGGTTGCAGTGAGCTGAGAGCATGCCATTGCAGTCTAGCCTAGGCAACAAGAGCAAAGCTCCATCTCAGATATAAATAAATAAATAAATAAATAAATAAATAAATAAATATGCTGGCTTGTTGTGGGGATAAAATGAGACATTGTGTGTGAAGTATTTGCATGGGTCCAGGCAGGCAGCACACACAGGTGACCACCACAGGCAACCTTGCCCCCTCCCCAGCCTGAAAAAATCAGGATAGAGGATGTCATGTGAAGGCTATTACTCCAAGCTGCCCAGAGTGACCAATGACATGGCTTGAGGCAAGACAGCTATCCAGAGTTATCAGATTCACTTCCTTGGGTATTTGAAATAGGAAATCCAGAGAAAACGAGGTTACAGGAGTAAGGCCAGGTCAAGAGGTAGAGAGTGTAGCCATGAGGGGTGGTGAGCAAGCTTGCCTTACAAAGGAGCTCAGGCCACTGGGGTCCAGTAGTGTAGGTTGTACACTGTGCACTCTGGGATCAACATTCCTATTCTTGCCTTTGACAACGGTGACCTCTGGAGTTGTGCAGTACACACTCTCAGCAACTGTACCCAGCAGCCCTGAAATTTTATTCGTTCATTGATTCATTCACATATATATTAATTTATTCCCACCATGTGATAGTCTCTTTCAGACCATGAGACAGTAGCAGTGGAAAGATATTCAAGACGTCTCACACAGGTATTTTAGTTAGGGGAGATGGACGAGAAGCAGGAGTGACTGACAAGTGCCATGGAGAAAAAGAAAGCCCAGTGAGAGGCTGAGAGCAGAGGGTGGGAAGGCCTCTCTGAGGAGGGGCGGTCTCTAAAGCCAGGCCTAGGAGGAGTAGGGGGAGGGGACTGTGGGCAGAGGCAACGGTGGGGACAAAGGCCCTGCGGTGACCACAAGAGCATCTGGGATGCTTGGCTCCAGAAGACCCTCCTAACTCCGGCTTTTCCTGGAGCTGATGGTTCCCCACAGGTGTCTTTATGATCCCACCACATTCCTTGGGGTGACTCAAGTTGGTGCCCAATTCTCACAGCCCAAAGAACTGCGACCCAACTTCCAGCTGGGGCCCCTGTCCCTGAACAGAGTCTCCACACATGGGCATTGCTGGCCCTGGTCTGTTCTCCTCTTCCAAGGCTCAGTGTCCCTCCTCAGCCAGACTTCTGCTCCACCCACCTCTGCTCCCAACAAGCTCCCAGTGAGCTGCCTGCATCTGCAAAACCAGGAAACATGATGTTCCCAGACATCAAAGAGTTTGCAAAAGATCGTGGTCACCTGAGACCCAGACCATTTCCTAAGGCTGCTGTTTAGATACCAAGTCCAGGGTTTTTCTTTAGGGCTCCAGTGAAGGGTAGAAGCTACCCTACACCTCAAGCCACCACCACCTCCCTTCCCTGGACCCCACCGTAAACCATGGCTCCTTACAACCCTCCACATCTCTGGCACTGGAGCCCTGATTTTGTTTTTATGGGGTAATATTCTTTCATCCCCAAACGCCATGTAGGAATTTGCTGGGGGTTGGGGGTGGGAACCACCTCATTATAACCAGAAAATTCAATTTACAGACATTTGGTTCTTTTATTTCCATTTTTTTAAGGGGAGAAAAGAAATCAGTCTAGTGTGGACATTTTGAGTCCCTTGCTTAGAGGTTCAAGGCATCTGTGACTTCGGAAAGCCTTCTTGGCATGAAGCAATAAACAGGCTGAGCAGATAAAACCACCCTGTGTTTAAAAAGCAGGCCTGTCTCTGAGGCAGAAATTTTATAGATAAAACAACAGAACGTGACTCAAAAAAGTCGTGTTGTGAAAATGGCCCCGTGTAGATACAAAATTCCTTACTCAGGAGCTAAGTTCTACAACAGCACAGGAACATTTGATCTAGATAATTCTCTATGTCTGGCTTCAAGGAGCCACTTTGAAGCCCCATTTTCCAGAGGAGTTTCGTGTTGCAAATATCACCTCCACCCCTTCAATGTTTCACTGCATCGAGGACCCTCTCTCTTTCTCCTGTTCATCAAAATGTTTGCACATGTTGTGAGGGAAAATGGCTTTCTGTCAAGTATTTAAGTTTAAGAAACGATGGGCTCCAGAAAGGGAAACACGTTTCTTCACTGCGAGACTTCTCAATACCTTTTTTTTTTTTTTTTTTGAGACGGAGTCTTGCTCTGTCGCCAGGCTGGAGTGCAGTGGCGTGATCTCAGTTCACTGCAACCTCCTCCTCCTGAGTTCAAGAGATTCTCCTGCCTCAGCCTCCCAAGTAGCTGGGACTACAGGCGTGTGCCACTACGCCCAGCTGATTTTTGTATTTTTAGTAGAGATGGGTTTTCACCATGTTGGCCAGGATGGTCTCGATTTCTTGACCTTGTGATCCACCCACCTCAGCCTCCCAAAGTGCTGGGATTACATTCTCAGTCTTTAATTAGGGAGGAGAGGGTAGAGTGTTTCGCAAGCTGTTACATTAAGTCAGAGATCTATCATGTGCAAGTGTCAGAAACCCACCTCAAAACGGCTCAATGCCCAACTCAGAGTGGAGTCCCTAACAGGGAAGTCCTATCAACAGTGTGCCCAGGGGCTCATGGAGTGACCTCTGTCTCCGTGGCTCTGTTTCTCTCTGTCCCCATCTTTCAATTTGGCATCTATCTGAATGCTGGCTTCACTATTTCCTACCGCAGAGAGGTTTCCTCTGCATTGCCACATGTCCAGGCCAGCAAGTGACCCTGGGAAGAGAGAGAGAGAGCCTCTTGCTCCCAGGAGAGGATATCCAGGTCTTGGCTCACCTCGCACACCAGTAATGGCAAACGGGGAAGGGAGCACCTGGATTTCCCAGCCTCACCTGCTCACCTATGAGTCAGCGTGGAGGTCAGGGCACTGGGTCAGCCCCACCAGAGACCATATCGTAGGGCAGGCACCATTTCCCCAAAGCAGGGGGATGCTGTCACCTGAATCCAGGAAGGGACACTGGGTCAGTAAAAAGAAAACCAAATTTGCCTAGGCACAGTAATCCCAGCACTTTGGGAGGCAGAGATGGGCGGATCACCTGAGGTCAGGAGTTTGAGACCAGCCTGCCCAACATGGTGAAACCCCATTTCTATTGAAAATAGAAAAATTAGCTGGGCATGGTGGTGGGTGTCTGTAGTCCCAGCTATTCAGGAGGCTGAAGCAGGAGAATCACTTGAACTCTGGAGGCAGTGGTTGCAGTGAGCTGAAATCATGCCATTGCACTCCAGCCTGGACAACAAGAGCAAAACACAATCTCAAAAAAAAGAAAGAACGAAAGGATGAAAGAAAAGGAAAGGAAGGAAAGGAAAGAAAAGAGAGAAAGAGGAAGATAAGAGAAAAGAAAAGAAAATTTGATTAAAAAAAAAAAAAAAAAACAAACCCTTGATGGCCAAGCACCCAGCTGAATGGGGGCTCTGCAGACAGACAGAGGCCCTGGGGGGCAGGCACTTACCCCCGACAATGGCCTTTCCAGCTCTGAATTTCCGCACGGACAATGGCCTTTCCAGCTCTGAATTTCTGCACTGGCATGGGTTTGCAGGTCATTAGCACTGGGTGCTATGTGCCCGTTGGTTTGTGAGCTCCCAGAGGACATGCCACATACACTGTTTTATACTTTCTGTATCTAACACGGGACTCTGCATACAGTCAGTGCTCAATGAATACTTGATCGATAGAGGAGTTCACAGAGCCCCTGTCCCTTTTCAGCTGTGGCCCTAACTCAGTCCAGTGTGGTTCCTGACTTCTCATCCACCTCCGTCATGAGACCATCTGCCGCAGGCTCCTGCCTCCTGGTTCAGTACCTGGCAGGTAGCAGGGACTCAAGACACAGCTGCTCAATCAGGGAGCGGCTGTCGCTTGCCGCTGGGTTTTGCTTGTGTGTTGGTTTTTGCGCCCCTGTCTTTGTTCCTACTTTGAATTTTAAACTCCTTTTGTCTGCTTTTGGAATAGATTCTTCTAGGGGTTCATTCTATCCTCTTGCATTAATTATCTAATGAGTATTACCAGGTGCCAGTCATTGTTCTGAGTGTGGTGCATACAACAGTGAACAACACGGACCAAACTTCTCCACACGAGGCTTTTACCCTAATAGGGCTGTTAGACAGGGCCCAGTAACACAGGGCAGGGGTGCAGAGAGGGACAAGGATGCCACTTTAGCTATGGTGATCAGGAAAAGCCCCGGATCTGAGCAGGGACTCCTGAGGACAGAGAGGGAAGGAGCTGCTCACATCACTGGGGAAGAGCATTCTGGTTTTTTTTTTTTTTAGAAAAAAAAAGGCTGGAGTGCAGTGGTGTGATCTGGCTCACTGCCACCTCCACCTCCCGGTTCAAGCAATTCTCCTGCCTCAGCCTCCCGAGTAGCTGGGACTACAGGCGCCCACCACCACGCCTGGCTAATTTTTGTCTATTTAGTAGAGACGGGTTTCAGCACCACCAGGAGCAGGATCTCAGCCCACCCAGGACTCCTGAATCAGAATCTGCCACTCGCTCACCATGTGACCCTGGACAATTTGCCAAACCTTTCTGGGTCTCTGTTTTCTCATCTGTAAAATGGGCAAAATTATTTCTCTCATCTGTGTCCCTCAGATTGCTGGGAAGAACCAATGGGATAATCCATGGAAAGTGCCTAACACAAAATCAACTTAAGAAATGTCAGCCAGGTGCGGTGGCTCACGCCTGTAATCCCAGCACTTTGGGAGGCCAAGGCGGGCGGATCACGAGGTCAGGAGATTGAGACCATCCTGGCTAACATGGTGAAACCCCGTTTCTACTAAAAATACAAAAAAAATTAGCCAGGCATGGTGGCGGGCACCTAGGCAGGAGAATGGCGTGAACCCAGGAGGCAGAGCTTGCAGTGAGCTGAGATTGCTGCTACTGCACTCCAGCCTGGGTGACAGAGTGAGACTAAAAAAAAAAAAAAAGAGAGAAAAGAAATGTCAACTGGCCAGGCACGATGGCTCACGCCTATAATCCCATCACCTGGGGAGGCTGATACGGGTGAATCACTTAAAATCGGGAGTTTAAGACCAGCCTGGTCAACATGGTGAAATCCTGTCTCTACTAAAAATACAAAAATTAGCCAGGTGTGGTAGTGGGTGGCTGTAATCCTAGCTACTTGGGAGGCTGAGGCAGGAGAATCGCTTGAACCCGGGAGGCAGAGGTTGTAATGAGCTGAGATCACCCCCACTGCACTCCGGCCTGGGCAACAGAGTGAGACTATGTGAAAGAGAAGAGAGAAAGAAAGAGAGAGAGAGAGAGACTGGCAGCCACTACCACTCTTCATGTCGGCCTCACAGTTGACATTTCCTCAGGAGGGCACTTCTGAATTCCTCAAGGGAGAAAGAAAAGCGGTCTCCAGGAATGTCCTGGTCGTTGGGCACAGGGAAAGCAACATTGCTGATGTCCATCTGATATAGAATTCTCAGAAATGCTGTGATACACCTGTTGGCCTGTAGCTTTCTGGCTGGTTCTTGTTTGCACTTGGGGGTCGTCCTCAGGGCCTTGCAGGGACATTTTTTCTGGAGTTGAGAATCCAAAACAGCAAAACTGGCTCCTGCGACTCTTGTATTTCGACAGATTCATGACCCGAATGAAAGTGGCTCTGAGCTGCGCTAGGCCCTGCACACAGACACTAACTGGCAGTTTTGAAAATGACCATTCTGGAAATCTGCATGAGGATTCCAGAGTTCAAACTAAATAAGCTGCTAAAACTAGTCATCTCTCGAAATTTCATCTTTGGCAGACAGAAAAAAATTTTTTCAATAACTTTTTTTTTTTTTTTGAGACAGAGCCTCCCTAAGTCGCCCAGGCTGGAGTGCAGTGGCGTGATCTCGGCTCACTGCAACCTCTACCTCCCGAGTTCAAGCGATTCTCCTGCCTCAGCCTTCCAAGTAGCTGGGATTACAGGCGCCCACCACCACACCCGGCTAATTTTTTTGCATTTTTAGTAGAGACGGGGTTTTGCCACATTGGCCAAGCTGGTTTCGAATTCCTGACCTCAGGTGATCCATCGGCCTCGGTCTCCCCAAATGCTGGGATTACAAGTGTGAGCCACCACACCCTGCCTAAAAATAACTTTTTTAAAACAAATAAAAATTTTAAAATAACTTCTTTTAGGCAGTCCATTCCATGGAATTGGTGGCACTGACCTCATCTGATGTCCCAGAAAGTTAGCCACAAAAGTTTCCATCCCCCATGACAGACAAACAGTTCCTCTCTGGGGCAATTCTCCCTGTGTCCACACCACAAATGCCCCTGCCTGTTTGGTGCGTCTCAGCAGCAGAAAATCACCAACCACAAAGCTTCCAGGGCAGGCATTTAAAATCAACCCAAAGACACTCCCCTTCCACATGCTTTGGGCTCCGTGCGATCTTTCCTAGTGCAGCTCCACACTCTTCCTTGCAGACAAGACTGGCATTCAAACCAGGAATTCTTTTAAGGGGCTCTGTGTGCAGGAATACAATCACCTCGAGCTCGTGTAAGAAGAGAGCTCCAGTTACTGGGGCTTCCGAAGGCTTTTAATAGAAAACATTTGTGCCAAATAAAAAGCTTCTCCTTGTGTTTTGCTTTAGCTGTAAATTATCTGCTCCAAGGATCCATCCAGAAATCCCTACTGAGGGCGAACTCCACAGCCTGGTTGGGTCCAGATTTGTTGCTCGGTCCAGATAGATTTTCAACTGCTGCATCCAAACTGCAGCCAGGGGGACAATAAGAACAGAACCTCTTTTGTTCTGATGAAACTGTTTTTAATGGTCCCTTCTAGGCCGGGCCCTAGTGGAAGTCTCAACAAGGCTGCTCATTGAAACGCCCTTGAAAGAGCCAAGTGGGGAGCGCGAGGGACCCTGGGGAGGGGCTGGCGGCCCTTTGCTCAGCCCTGGTGGTCCTGCCGCAAAGGAGAGCTGGGTTGTTTTATTTGTTGTCTGAGATGGAAAAGGGGGAGGGGGTCGGCGAGACGAGGACCGTCCCGCAAATTTCTATAATTACTGCCTGCAGAGTGTTAGGGACACACACACACAGTAACATCATCCCCTGGAGGGACAGGGGTTCCCAAAAGCTGAACACCCAGAAGCTGGTAGAGCAAATCCACTAA
The DNA here is from genome assembly GCF_024542745.1 of Macaca thibetana thibetana. NCBI lineage: Eukaryota > Metazoa > Chordata > Mammalia > Primates > Cercopithecidae > Macaca > Macaca thibetana. The sequence goes on along the minus strand of NC_065587.1, from coordinate 42,628,504 downwards.
ATGGAACAACATGTGTTCCCCGGCCCAAGAACTCCAACTGCATTAAGGGAGGCACGTTTCTGACCACTTTACTTTTCATCTTGAGGCCTCAGGGGGCCCTTTGGTTCATGCAGAATCCAGGATACAGAAGGGAGGAAACAGATGGGAAGATACCAACCACTGCCAGGGCACAAGTAGCTGCCTGCTCTGCACCCCTCTTAAGCCCCAACGTCTGCAGGTGTCAGTCCTCTGAGGGTCCCCCAGTGGCACCTGAAGGATGCTGTCCACGTAGCAAGCGGGACAAAAGAAACAAGGAAACAAGCCGGGCACGGTGGCTCATGCCTGTAATTCCAACACTTTGGGAGGCTGAGGTGGGAGGATAGCTTGATCCCAGCAGTTTGAGGTGGGCAATGTAGTGAAACCTCCTCTCTCTACAAAACAAATTAGAAAAAAAAAAAAAAAAACAGGCATGAAGGCACATGTTTGTAGTCCCAGCTACTGGGGCTGAGGTGGGAGGATCCTTTGAGCCCAGGAGTCTGAGGCTGCAGTGAGCTATGATCAGGCCATTGCATTCCAGCCCGGGCAACAGAGCGAGACCCTGTCTCTAAAAAAAGAAAAATGAAACAAAAGCTGTGATTTATCCCTCAGAGGGAGTTTCCCCACTTTTGAGTGAGATTTTAAGTTTGCCTCTGAAGAACATGCTCTGGTTCCCCACAAAAGCAATCAGTGGTTCTCGGCAGGGGGCAATTTTGCCCCCACAGAGAACATGGAGCAATGTCTAGGGACATTTTTGCTGTCACAACTGGGGAAAGGGGATGCTACTAGCACTTAGTGGGTGAAGGTCAAGGATGTTGCTTAACACCCTCCGATGCACAGGACGGGCCCCCCAACAGTGGAGGATCCAGCCCAGAAGAGAACAGTGCAGAGGCTGACAAACCCTGGGCTAGGAAGAGGTGACTCAGACCCCATTAGAGCACCGACTGCCGCAGAGATGGGAAGGACCCTCATTTGTTTGAGGTTCAGGAAGGATCAAATTGCTGTTTGACTGGTGGAGGCACAATTTCTCCTTTCCAAGTGCATTAGAAGAAGGGTGACTAAGGCTCTTTAAAGAAACAGCTTTTAGGGTTAGTCTTTATTTGTCACTAAATCATCTTAAATTGTGTGGGGAAATGGAATACAATTCAAGTTGTATTACTAATCAATCTTTGAGTAGAATAAATCACACTGAATGATATTCTATTAAATCTGAAAGTAATTAAAAACCATGCAAATTTCTGGACTTCCATCAAATTTTGCTCAGCTCAAACCTCCTACCCTGCCCCAAACACACCTGCTCCCATCACCAGAGACTGTCTGGAGGTAGAACATGCTTAGTATTTGACATATTGATTTGTTAATCACATCTCTTTGTCTCTAAGAAGTGATGAGAAGGTCTGATATCAGAGAACTTTGAGCAGAGAGGGAAGGGGTGAAGTTTAGGATCTGAGTCCCAAGGTTTGAGTCCCAGCTCTGCCAGTGGTGTGACCTTGGGCAACCTGCCCCCACCACCCCAAAACCTGAATTTTCTTATCTGTAAAGAGGGAGTAAAAATAGTTTCCTCCTCTTAGGCTTTTTTTGTTTTGGGGGTTGTTTTTCTTGCTGTTGTTGTTTTGAGACAGGGTCTTGTTCTGTTACCCAGGCTGGAGTGCAGTGGTGCAATCACGGTTCACTGCAGCTTTGACCTCCTGGGCTCAAGCAATACTTGTGCCTCAGCCCCACAAGTAGCTGGGACTACAGGTGTGTGCCACCATGCCCAGCTAATTTTTTGTAGAGATGGAGTTTCACCATGTTGCCCAGGCTGTTCTCGAGCTCCTGGACTCAAGTGATCCACCTTCCTCAGCCTCCCAAAGTGCTGGGATTACAAGTATGAGCCACCGCACCCAGCCTCCCAGGGTTCTTATAAAGACTGACATAAGACAATGGCTGTAAATTTCTCAGCATACTCCCTGGCCTCTGGGAAGCATCAGAAGGTGTTGGCTTTTTTTTTTTTTTTTTTTTTTTTTTGAGACAGAGTTTCACTCTGTGGCCCAGGCTGGAGTGCAATGGCGCGGTCTTGGCTCACTGCAACCTCCGCTTCCCGGGCTCAAGCGCTTCTCCTGCCTCACCCTCCCTAGCAGCTGGGAATACAGGCGCATGCCACCACACCGGCTAATTTTTGTATTTTCAGTAGAGACAGTGTTTCACTATGTTGGCCAGGCTGGTCTCGAACTCCTGACCTTGTGATCCACCCGCCTTGGCCTCCCAAGGTGCTGGGATTACAGGCATGAGCCACCACGCCCAACCAGCTATCTTTATAGTCCAACCTTGCCCCTCTGCAGGCTCCAGGAAGCCTGGAGTGATGGGGTCCATCCCCTTGCAACGTGTTGGGCACCCCGGTTCTTTGCACCTACATAATTATATGGGTCCCAGTGACTTTTGTGGCTTGGAGTCTGCCTTCCCCTGGAGAATAGAAGCTCTGGGAGGGCACAACAGGGCTGTCTCAGCACCTGGCACAAAACTCAATAAATGCTTGTGAAATGAATGGCAAAGTGAATATTTGCCCCATGTGAAGAACCTGGCTCCAAGTCCTTGCTCTGCAACTTACTAGCTGTGGACCTGGGGTAACAAAAACAATAGCCTTCTTCTCTCCCGTGCATCTAAGTCATCAGCAGGTCCTGCTGCTTCTACCTTCAAGGTAGAGTCTGACCCTACCCACTTCTCCTGCCTTGGATCCAGGCTACGTCTTCCTGGACTGTGGCCCTGGAAGTCCACGCCACAGCCCACAATTGCCCCCCACCTTGCTGCCTGCCAGTATCACTTTGTCCCATTCCAGATGTTCCAGCTACCATGTCTCTTCCTTCTATATCACCACCCAGACCACCTTAGCAAAATCTCTCCCCCTGGGGGCAAGCATTGTCTTTAGTATCTTTTATTTATCTGCCGCATGTTACCTTTCTCCATAGAAGAGTCTCTTTCTTCCTCATCATTGCATTTCTAATGCCTAGAACAGTACATGGTTCATTAAAAGAAAACTCCATAAATATTTCCCGAACAAATGACTGTATTGCTTTAATTAATTGATAGCTGACTAATTAACAGTGAAGGGCCCAGACTCTGAAGCCAGACTACCTGGGTTCAAATCCCAGTGGCTTCACATTCTAGTAGAACGTCCTGAGGCATGAGATTTGGGCTGTTTGAGCCTCAGCTGCCTCATCTACAACATGCGGAAACAGCCACATCCATTTTTGGGGTTGCTACAGGGATTAAGCAGGTCCACACTACGGACCAACTTAGCCCCACGCCGACATCTCAGAGATACTCGGTGACTGCGTGGGGAACGCGTTACTGCCCTGTAGTAGGACGAGGCTTGCCCATTGGAAAAGTACTCCCACGCTCTATTCTTTTAAGCAATTCAGGTGGGACCTTATGGAATTGCTGATATCTGACCATTTTAACCTACCAAAATGGCAGCTTCATTGGGGTTAAAAGATGTTTCCCCAGGCCACACGGCTGGAAAGCGCAGGAGCCAGTCTTGAATCGGAACTCCTGCTGTGTGTTAACTGGGCCCCTTTGAGCCTTTAGAAGCTGGCATCTGACGCCAAGAGAACTCCAGGTTCACTTTGTTCCTCCCTGGTGGCAGGGAAGAGGCAGCTGCCTAAACTGTGGTGCCAGGAGGGATGATGGCCACAAGGGCGGGCGAAGGCAGGGACCGCAGTGCAGCTGAGCAGGAGATGGCGTCTTGCATGGTAGGAAGAGATGCCCCCTACCCAGCCTCTGAGCCCATTCCCTGAGCACATCACGCAGCTCCCTTTCCTCTCTTCCTTTCCCCGTTCCTTCCTTCCCTCCTTCTCTTTTTCCTTCTTTTTCTTCCTTCCTCCCTTTTCTTTTGCCCTTCTTAGCCTTTCTTTCTTCATTTTTTAATTAAACAATGACTGGATTCCTTTCTAGCAGTTTCACAAGGGGTGAAATCACTTAGCAACCTTAATTATTTCCAACTTAATAATGTCCTGGGGTGGGGGGACAGGTCGAGCCCCCAGTGGGCGGAATGCCTTGCTGGGTAAGCCGCTCAGAGGCGGGCTCTGGAGCAAATGAAGCGTCCGACCAAATACTTCTCATATTTTCCCTCTCCCTGGTAAGGGCTTTTGTTTGGAGTGAACCTTTTTTTTTTTTCCTCCCCCGATAAACATGAATGACTACAGTTGACTGCAATTTTTTTCAGCTGGCTGTAGCTTCAAAGATTTCAGGGGTTTGAATTCCAGGCTTTAAATCACTTTTTTTTCCCTTTTTGCTCTCAGACACACCTATAGTAGATAATAGAAATATGAATTTCACCTTCAACTGAAAGGAAAATAGGGAGATCTGTTGTTGGGAGTAGAGGAGTTATCAGCGGGTCAGACTGGTGTGAACAGTGTGCAGTGGTGGAAACCCCATAGATCATCGCCACCCACTGAGTAATGACAGGGAGGCCAGCATGGTCCTGCCAGATCATCTCAGCCAACAGTTAGCAAGCCCTGACAGTGGGCAGGCACCGGGCATAGCCCCTCATAGACACTGTGCCTCAGACCACCCTAGAAGGTAGGTTCCAAGCTTACCACTGAAAAAGTTGTGGCACAGAGAGGTTAAGCAGTGTCCCCTGGGTCACACAGCTCCATCATGAAGCTGAACCCAAATGCATTTTGCCTCCAAAGCCTGCCTGCCTCCCCTAAGACCTCTCCTTCCTCACCAAAGGAATAACACTCATGAGCAAGCAGCCATAAATCAAAACAAATAAAACATCTACTTTGAAGTGCTGCCGTGGCGCTTTGATGAGATAAAGGGCACAGAAGATTCTGGTTCGTGATTCCTGAAGAAACACTCGCCCATTTCCTGCCTCTCCCAACTGGCAAGACACTTTTGTAAATACCAAAGGCAAAGATTCAGACAGATTAGGGTTCAAATTGGGCACACGTCACTTACTGGCCATGTGATCTGTGATCTGGGACGGCTCGCTTAACTATTTCTAAGCCTCAATTTTCCTCATCTGGAAAACAGGGCTCATGGCAGCGCCTACCACGTGGGTCTGTGGAGAGAATTAAGGGAGAAATAACAGTGAGTACTCGATAAATGTCATCTATATTTTTAAAACTAAACAAAACAGTAATACGCTGGCAGAACTACAGAGGATGGCGGAGACTGCCGGGCGCTTGCCAGATGGTGTCTTTGCTGAAGGAGGAATTTTGTGATGCAGCCTGAAGACAGCCCCAAGTGACTTTCCTCAGCGTTTGCTCTGTGCCGGGCAATGTGCTACTTTCCTTCCAGGAACTGGCCCAAGAACATCGCCACGGTGCTCTCATTTAACCCCTGCGACAGCCCTAGGAACAAAGTCTGGGTGTCAGCTCCGTTTTACAGACTGGAAACTGAAGCTTGGAGAGAAGTCACTTCTTCAAGCTCACACAGCGAGGGTGGAGCAGTGAGGATATAAACCAAGACCAGTCCAAAGCACCCCTCCGCACCTCCCGACCCAGCTGTCCATCGCTCCAGGGTAGCCACTTCCTGCCATCTTATATTCATTAAAACTTTAGAACCCACCTACTGTGCATCAGCCACTGAGTGATCTAACACTATCATCGGACGGCACAGGGGTGACGTGCCGAGCTGACACCTTTGCTGTTTCAAAGGGACGGAAGAGCAAATGACCTAATACGTAGCCGACTTTGGGGAACCCGTGGGGACCCTTTCATAGCTGCTCCTTTAGCAATATGGTTTGCAGCAGTGCTGTCATAGGAGAACAAGGGTCTGGGTTCTTAAAAAAAAAAAAACCCACATCCCGCAAAGCAGCGGGGCATCCTCTGCATGGGGTGGGGGGCGCGCCCCACCCCCACCCCATGCAGAGTAGAAGCAAATCCTGAATTCTTGAAGTTCCCCAAAAACACTTGTCTGGTCAGATGTTCCAACCTCCTCAAGGGTGCCTGGAGACTGGGCGATTCTTTGTCATGTTAATGAATCATTTTAATAGAGTGTTTTAACAAAAACATTCATCACCTTTTGTGCAACAAGGATTTTCTTTTTTGTTCTACTTAAATGGTTAAGTAGGTAATAAACGCCTATCAGCTCCACCACCACAGTCTGGTAATCCCTCCAAACCCTAAATCATAGGAGGATTATTATTGTCCTGATAAATTAACACTCGGAGAAAGCTGGTGGGCCAGGGTTTGGAGCTGTCTGTCCCACAGGACTGGGAAAGAAAAGCTGGGTTTTCTCTGAGCCGAGTTCATCAGCTGACCAGCTGACTGCCCTCCAGCCCGGGCAACAGAGTGCGGTAGATCAGGGAGGCCCCACTCCCACCCACCAGGCCCCTGCAGCTGCAATGCCACCCCAGGGATGGGCGCTTCTCTCTCCTTGCAACTCCCCACCCTCTCCATCAGTTACAAAAGGCCCTACAAGGAATCTGGCCCTTTGCTGAACCCTCGGGCAACCAAAAGAAGGAAACAGACAGTACCTTGTCCTCAGGGAGTCACGGGCTCCTGAGGGAGCCTGGCAAGACTGTCCAGGGCCCCAGTGCAATCGTCACTGTGGTTGGCACCAGGAAGCCACGCAGAGGACTGGCATGGGAGGGGGCTTGGCAAAACTCCGTGAGGAGGAGACATTCATCCCAAGGCTGGGGTGGCTCTGCTCTCCTGCGGGGCCTGGCTGAGCCACACTTCCAGAACTGTCTTCCATGTGGGTTTCTGCTGCGAGCCTGTTTCCAGAGGCTGCTGTCACAAAGTTCTGAACCTTGGATGACTGAAAACCACGGAAATGTGTTCTCTCACAGTTCCAGAAGCCTGGAGGCCAAAATCAAGATGTCAGCAGGGCAGAACTCCCTCCAAACCTCTGGGGGAGGAGCCTTCCTGGCCCCTTCCAGCTTCTGGTAGCCCCAGGTGTCCTTGGCTGTGGCTGCATCACCCCAATCTCTGCCTCTATCTCCACCTGGTCATCTTCTCCCTGTGTGTCTTCCTATCGTCTTCCCTCTCCAGGTCTGTGTCCACGTTTCCCTCTCCTTATAAGGACGGTTGTACTGGATCACGAGCCCACCCTATTCTTTTTTTTTTTTTTTTTTTTTTTTTGAGGCGGAGTCTCGCTCTGTCGCCCAGGCTGGAGTGCAGTGGCGCGATCTCGGCTCACTGCAAGCTCCGCCTCCCGGGTTCCCGCCATTCTCCTGCCTCAGCCTCCCGAGTAGCTGGGACTACAGGCGCCGCCACCACGCCCGGCTAATTTTTTTGTATTTTTTTAGTGGAGACGGTGTTTCATTGTGTTAGCCAGGATGGTCTCGATCTCCTGACCTCGTGATCCGCCCGTCTCGGCCTCCCAAAGTGCTGGGATTACAGGCTTGAGCCACCGCGCCCGGCCGAGCCCACCCTATTCTAAATGATCTCATTACCTCAATTAATTACACGTGCAATGACTCTAATTCCAAATAACGTCACATTCTGAGACCCTGGGGTTTAGCATCTCAACATATCTTTTAGGGGACACAATGCAACCCGTGAGAAAGAGACCAGGAGAGAGACCCTCAAGTGAGACCTGAAGGGCGAAACCATCTCGGCCCTTGCGGCACGCGCACACACGGTTGCTCTCCACTGTACACTACATGGCCCGGGACAGCTCCTCACCATGGTGAGAGGCAACAAGAATGGATGCGGGGCTCTGTCTGTCCTCGGGGCACCAGCTCGTGCTGTCGGTTCCAGCTTCTCCCTCCTCTCCCCATTTTGCATCCACCTTCCTTTCCCAACTGTCTGTTCTCCTGACTCCACGCACCTGGACCTGCCCAGGTCTCCTCGGGTCCCCCTTTCTGCTTTTGTGCTCTCCTCCCAACTTCCACAGCCGGCGCCTGGTGCTCTGTGTCACAGATGCTCCCCCTGCAGGTGCACGGAGCGGGACACACCTGGTCCCTACCTTCCTGAAGCCCTTAGCCAGGGACTGAAAGCCCAGTCCTGCCTCCAGGCAGGCCAAGCTCTGGGTGTCATTCACAGCCCCGAACTCCCTGGGATCAGGTGAGGCTGGGATTGTGCCTAAAAATCACAGATTTCCTTGACTTTTTCCCTTCTCGGTTCTGCTTTCCTGACTCCAATAGTGGTTTCTCCTGGACATGTATCCCCAGTAAACCACCAGCATGTGAATCAGTGATTCTGGTCTGCTTCAGGGAAACTTGCTCTAATGCAAAGATATTTAGCAAAGTGATTTCAAACAGCAGGTTAGGAGTCAAACAGCCTGTGCTGAAGCTTATAGAAGCTAAGACCAGGGGCATCAGTGAGTGCGCCTGTGTGTATCCTGGGGCGCCACCCCATCTGGCCACACTTTGTGTTAATGGGGGACACACAAAGGGGAGACCTTAACCCACAGGACCAATAGGTCTGATCACACAGGCTGCCCTGCGCATGTGAAAAGTGGGAGCTGAGATCAAGCCCACTACGACTGTTGGGAGGAATGGACATCTTTGCTTACTAATTTTTGTTTTGAAAATAATGTTAGGCTTGCAGCAAGGTTGCAAAACCAGCAGAGTTCCTATCTGCCCTTCACCCGCCTTCCCCTAATGTTAGCATCTTGCATAATCATGGTACAAGGACATCTTTTTAAAACTCAGCTAAGGTACCCATGGCTAGCAGCTGCACTCCACCCAGAATGAGTGGGGGAGGCGGGGGAAATGTGCAGATCTGAAGGATGGGTAAGGTTCTCCAGGACGATAACCCTACTCTACCCCAGAAGCGGGGAAAGGCGTTCTGGCACAGACAGAGCAGCCTGTGCAAAGGTTCAGAGCGGAAATCCCGTGTCCATTGTGCAGCTGAGGAGGGTGGTATTAGGGGGTCCTAGGGGAAGCAGGAGACAAAAGGGGCTACCAGACCCTGGCAACCACACCATGCTACAGCCAGGGGGACCAGGGCAGGTTCTCAGGGCCCTCTCTCCACCCCAGAGGTGGCTGTCTTCACTCTAAGAGAGTGGAGAAGGAGTGACCAAAGGATCCACAAACACACAAATACTCCACAGAGCAGCCAGGGTCCCAGGACCAGACTCATGAACAGGGGCTGGGGTCACATCCCAGCTGGGGCAGCCCTCTCCAAGCAGGAAAGGCAGCGCCCCAGGGCTCTGTGGGCCCCTGGTGTGTGTGTTTGCGGGGTGGGGCCGGGAGGGCGGAATCTGGGCAGTCTAGGCTACCCCTTGGGGACTGACTCCACCCCACTCTCCTTCCTCAGTGGCCAGGAAGCCGCCCCTTCCCCTTCTTTCCTGGCTCACTCTTCCTTGGAGGTCCCTCCTGGAGACAGCTTTGTCCACATTATCAGTTGTGCACCCCCAATTCTACGCAAGCCTGTGCTGTGTCTCCTTAGAAAGAAGTCTGTCTCCTTCCTGATAAGCCCTGAGGGAAGGAGACTGTCCTTCTTTCCCCCAGCCTCAGGCCCACATCTGGACATCCAGAGGCACCCAAGAAGGCTGAGGTGCTGATCTAATTAGCTGAGTAAAGCAATTGGCACTAAGCTGTGGGTGGCCCAGGCTGCACCTGGGGCTGGATGTTGAGAGGCCACAAAGTGAAACTGAGGAACCTAGACCAGTGTGCAGGGGAGGGGACAGCGGACGGGGAGGGGCACACAGGTGGCTGCCCCAGGAGGTACTCACCTGGAGGCTATCTCAGAGCAAGGACCCCTCCCATCTCCCTTCCTCACCTTTGGGGGAATCTCTGCCCTCCCTCCCTTCCCACTAACAGGTATCAAAGCCCCGCCTGGAGGACAGTTTTGCCCTCTCACAGATGGAAGCCGGCTCAGCTTTGACATCTGTGCTGAAATCATCCCAACCACCCCCATAGGTCTCCAAGGGCACCGTCACTGCCAACCACAAATGACACCAAATCCACCAATGATGTACAAAGGGAATGCCTGGGGGAGAGGGGTCACCTAGTGGACCAGTAGTCTTGGGTGCCCATAAACTTCTTAAACCACTTTCACGTGAATTATGTTTAATTCAACAGATCACGATTCCAAATCTGCTTACACCAGCAGGCAGATCACAAGTGAACATTTAAGCTCTGTGCCTTGGTTTCCCCATCAGTAAAGGGGGGTAAGGAGGGCTCCTGCTTAATGGGGTGGTTGTAAGGATTGCAGTGGCAGAATCTATGTGAAGTACTCGGTCGGCCATTGTAAACTGAAGGCCTCTGCATTCTGCTTCTGCTGTAGTGGAGGAAGGCCGAGTTGGCAACAGCACGCCTGGATACACTCTTTCTGGAAGACGGTGTTGGAATATGGGTCAGAAGGCGAAACATACTTCCTACCAGCCATGTGATTTCAATTACTTAACCTCTCCCTGCCTCCGTTTTCATACCTGGAAATGGGACTGGCAGTGCCTGATTCATAGATCGCTGTAAGGATCAAATTAATTGGTAAACAGGAAGTGCATTAAACCATGCCTGGATCCAGTGGGCCCTTGACTGATATTATGGCTATTACTTGGCCCAGATTCTATTTTTGCAATTGTAACTTCAACTTTTTTTTTTTTTTTTTTTTTTTTTTTTTTTTTTTTTGAGACGGAGTCTTGCTCTGTCACCCAGGCTGGAGTGCAGTGGCCAGATCTCGGCTCACTGCAAGCTCCACCTCCCGGGTTCACGCCATTCTCCTGCCTCAGCCTCCCGAGTAGCTGGGACTACAGGCGCCCGCCACCTCGCCTGGCTAGTTTTTTGTATTTTTTAATAGAGACGGGGTTTCACTGTGTTAGCCAGGATGGTCTCGATCTCCTGACCTCGTGATCTGACCGTCTCAGCCTCCCAAAGAACTTTCAATTTTACAGTTCCTCAAGTGTCATACCATATGTGTATAATGTTGTTTCTTGCTGCAGAGCTATTTGTAATAGCAAAATGTTGGCAGCCACTTAAATATCAACCCATGGGGTGGGAACAATATACTCTAGATCAGCTGTCCCCAACCTTTTTCGCACCAGGGACTAGTTTCATGGAAGACCATTTTTCCACGGACTGGGAGGGGGTGGGTGTGGGGGATGGTTTTGGGAAGAGGCTGCTGCACCTCAGATCACCAGGCATTCGTTGGAGTCTCATAAGGAGTGTGCAGCCTAAATCCCTCGCATGTGCAGTTCACAATAGGGTTCATGCTCCTATGAGACTCTAATGCCACTGCTGATCTGACAGGAGGCGAAGCTCAGATCGTAATGGTCGCTCGCGGCCACCACTCACCTCCTGCTGTGTGGCCCCATTCCTAACAGGCCACAGACCAGTGCTAGTCCTTGCCCAGGGGCTGGGGACCCCTGTTACAGACCATCCATATGATGTGATTCTTTGCAGCCGTTCAAAAAGGATGACTCTATTTGGAATAATGTCCAAGATGTGCCTAAAGTTAAAAAAGAAACAAGAAAATGAAGATGACTAAACAATATGTGGTTATTCCATTTTAGTTTAAAAATTATGGTGAGGGTAGGCAAATATATTCTAAAGGAATTTTCACATACTGCTCATTTCTGGAGAAAAGGATTCACTTTCTCCGTTTATGTTTCTATATTTTTATAATGAGAATATATGACTTTTGTAATCGACAAATACTAACCATAACAAGAAGTGCACATTGAAATGAAAATGCCCATGATTGCTGTCTTTGGAGGAGGGTGGGAACAAACTGTGGAATACTATGACTCTGGAAAGCGGGAGAGCCCAGCTCCAGAGGTCAAATTCCACTGCAGTGACCTGGAAAGGGCTGTCACATACTTTGCAAAAGGAATCTCAGGGCATCGAGTGTGACTTCAGGTAGGTGACCCGAGGGCTGCGCTAGGGGATATGTTGCTAATCAGAGGTGCAGGCAGACAAGGAGTGGGGCCTGCCATGCTCCATCAGCACCCTCAGGACACCTAGAAAGACCTGCCAGCTGCTCAGACCAGGGAGACTTTGATCTAAGGGGCGACAGATGAGATTCTGCCTCCTTGGGATGTGGCCACTTCAAAATGGAAGAGGAAAGAGCAGATCGGGGGACAGAAGGCTGAGATCGGGGGAAGGAAGGCTGAGGTGGCACAGTCCTCCTTTCCTCCCGTCTTCCTTGCACACAGCTTCTTCCTCAGCCATTCTAGCTTCATGAGATGTCACAGAGCTGGCCAGGTCCTAAGCATAATCAGTGCTAGCATTGCTGAGGGCTTTCTGCAGGCAGGCACTGCACATTAAGCACTATTTTATTATTTTATTTTATTTTATTTTATTTGAGACAGAGTCTGGCTCTGTCGCCCAGGCTGGAGAGCAGTGGCGCGATCGTAGCTCACTGCAGCCTCCACCTCCCGAGTTCAAGCAATTTTCCTGCCTCAGCTTCATGAGTACCTGGGATTACAGGCACGCCCCACCACACCCGGCTAATTCTTTTCTAGTTTCTGTAGAGACAGGGTTCACCAGGTTGGCCAGGTTGGTCTCAAACTCCCGTCCTCAAGTAATCCACCTGCCTCGGCCTCCCAAAGTGCTGGGATTACAGGCGTGAGCCACTGCTCCCGGCCGCACTAAGCACTTTCTAAGGCTCACTTTCTTTCACCTCCTGAACAAGCCTGTGGGTTATGTTATTATCCCCCTTCATACAGTCCAGAGCCCGAAGCTCAGAAATTTAAATATTTTTTTTCCAAGTCACACAAATAATAAGTTGTAGATTTTGCAAATCTTAACTAATGTGTGCATTTTTTTGTACAGATTACAATTTTCACAAACTGTAAAAGCTGGAATTTCAATTGATTTTGTGTTGAAAACGTCACACACAATAAATCAACCAACAGCAAACAAGAATGGTGTTGCTGGAAAGCTCTTTAGAGACTCATTTCATTGCCTAACAAGTATCAGGTTGAGCATCTTTTATGCACAGCATACTGTCCACGTGTTCTAGGTCCTGAGATGCCTCCTAGTACTTTTTTGTTTTTTTTTTTTGAGACGGAGTTTCAGTCTTTTTGCCCAGTTTGGAGTGCAATGGTCCAATCTCGGCTCACTGCAGCCTCCGCCTCCTGGGTCCAAGTGATTCTCCTGCCTCAGCCTCCCAAGTAGCTGGGATAACAGGCACACACCACCACGCCTGGCTAATTTTGTATTTTTGATAGAGATGAGGTTTCACCATGTTGGCCAGGCTGGTCTCAAACTCCTGACCTAAGGTGACCTGCCCACCTCGGCCTCCCAAAGTGCTGGGATTACAGGCGTGAGCCACTGTGACCAGCTCCTCCTAGTACCTGAAACAGTGCCTGACACCTAACAAGGACCCCAAGTGATATTTCTGGTATTTCTGAATGAATGAAAGAATGAATAAGTAAATATGAATGATAATTTTTTAAGGCAGGGTTTCACTCTGTCACCCAGACTGGAGTACAGTGGCATGATCATGGCTCACTGCAGCCTTGACCTCCCAGGCTTAAGCGATTTTCCCACCTCATGTACCCAAGTAGCTGGGACCACAAGCATGTGCCACCACACCCAGCTAAGTTTTTTCCTTTTTGTAGAGGCAGGTCTCATTATGTTGCTCAGGTTGGTCTCGAACTGCTAGGCTCAAACGATCCACCAGCTTTGGCCTCCCAACGTGCCGGGATTACAGGCACGAGCCACCGTGCCTGGCCAGTTCTGCTCTTGAGCAGGACTAAGATCATTTTTGTACAAGGTTAATTATTGCAATTATCTCTGTAGAAACAAACGATCAACCACCACCTAAATATTTCCAGCAAGGGGGCCTCATCATGGCACATATCATGAATTTCATGTGCTGAAGTGAAAGGAGCTTTGAAAGATGGCTCAATGGAAAAAGCAAGATGCAGAAAAGTGTGCATAATATTCTGCCTTTTGTGTAAAATGGGGACTCTCTCTCTCTCTCTCTCTCTCTCTCTATATATATATATATATATATATTTGCATTGCCTTTTATCTATAAAAAATATCTGGGAGGATAAATAATGAACTATTAATAGGGCTTTCCTATTGGGATGGGAACTGGGGTGGATGGATGGGGGCAGGGCAGAAGGGAGGCCTCTTAGTATTAACTTTTACATACTTTTCGAACTAGAAACTGTCTGAATGTTTTACCCACTCAAAGTACCAAATAATTTTTATTGAAATTCTGTTAGTTGAATTTTATTGAAATTTTATTGAAATTCTTTTAGGATAGCAAAAAAAAAAAAAAAAAGGTTAAAATACCAAGTATTGATGAGAAGGTGGCACAACTGGAACCCTCCTGCCTTTCAGCGTGGACGCTCCATGGGCTCCACCCCTTGGGAAACTGCTGGGCTGCACCTACTCATCTAAATGTATGCTCTCTTTGAAGGCAGGAGCAAGACAAGTGCATGCACATCTGCACAAAGAGAAGCACAGGCTGCTCAAAGCAGCTTGGTTCCTTAGAACGAAGAACTGGAAACAACTCAAATATATACATCAAAAATAGAATGGATAAATAAGTTATGGTCATCTGGGCATTGTGGCTCACACCTGTAATCCCAGCACTTTGGGAGGCCGAGGCAGGCGGATCACAAGGTCAGGAGTTCAAGACCAGCCTGACCAACATGGTGAAACCCCATCTGTACTAAAAATACCAAAAAAATTAGCCAGGCGTGCTGGTGTGTGCCTGTAATCCAAGCTACTCAGGAGGCTGAGGCAGGAGAATCGCTTGAACCCAGGAGGTGGAGGTTGCAGTGAGCCAAGATCGCACCATTGCTCGCCAGCCTGGGTGACAGAGCGAGACTCCGTCTGAAAAAAAAAAAAAAAAAAAAAAAAAAGGTATGGTATATTCATCAGTAGAATACTGCTCAGCAATAAAAAACAACAACAACATCAATGAATCTCATAGATGTTGTGTTGAGACAAAGAACCCAGACAAAAAACAGAACTCACTATATGATTTTATTTACGTAAAGTTCCAAAGCTAATTGACAGTGAGAGAATTCAGTACAGTGGTTACCTTTCTGTTGGGATGGGAGAAGTGCTGCCTGGAAAGGGGCTCGAGAAAGTACTCCAGGGTCATGGAAATGTTCTATCTCTTATTCCATATATATGGAAAAATTCATCAAGCTGTTTATCTAACAATGTATGTACTTGATGTACTTGATGTAAAGGTTGTAACTCCATTACAAAAAAATTCAGCCTGGTCAACATGGTGAAATCTTGTCTCTACAAAAAAAAAAAAAAAATACAAAAATTAGCTGGGTGTGGTGGTACACGCCTATAGTTCCAGCTACTAGGGAGGCTGAAGTGGGAGTATTGCTTGAACCTGGGAGTTTGAGGCTGCAGTGAGCCATAAGCATGCCACTGCACTCCAGCCTGAGTGACAGAGTAAGACGTTGTCTCAAAACAATAAAATATAATACAATAAAAATAAAAATAATTCATCAGAACAATTTGACAGTTCCTCAAAAAGTGAAACAGTTACAACATGACCCAGTAATTCCACTCCTAGGTATATAGCAAACAGAATGGAAAACAGAGGCCCAGACATATATCTGTACACAAATGTTCCTGGTAGCATTATTTGCAATAGCCAAATGGTGGAAACAACCCAAATGGCCATCCAGAAATGAATAAACAATTGTGGCATAGCCAGGCAACCAAGTATTATTCAGCCGTGAAAGGAAGGAAGTTCCAATACATGATGTAATACGGATAAACTTTGTAAACATGCTAATTGAAAGAAGGTGGACACAAAAATCACACATTGTTATGATTTCATTGATATGCAATGTCCAGAATAGGCAAATCCAAAGAGGCATAAAGATGACTCATTGCCAAGGGCTGGCAGGAGAGGGATGAGGACTGACTAGGTAACAGGTGCAGAGCTTCCGTTTGGGGTGATGAAGGTGTTCTGGGACTGCAGAGTGGTGATGCATGCACAGCGAGAATGTATTAAAAGCCACTGAATTGTACATTTTAAAGTGGTTTATTATATGTTATGTAAATTTCACCTTGTTTTTTTTTTAATTTCTTTTTTTTTTTTTTTTTTTTTTTTTGAGACGGAGTCTCACTCTGTCACCCAGGCTGGAGTACAACCTACACCTCCCCGGGTTCAAGTGACTCTCCTGCCTCAGCCTCCCAAGTAGCTGGGATTATAGGTGTCTGCCACCACACCTGGCTAATTTTTGTATTTTTAGTAGAGACGGGGTTTCACCATGTTGGCCAGGCTGGTCTCGAACTCCTGACCTCAGGTGATCTGCTCTCCTTGCTCTCCCAAAGTGCTGGGATTATAGGCGTGAGCCACTGTACCCAGCCTGTCTTCAACCAACTTTTATTTTAAGTTCAGGATGTGCAGGTTTGTTGCATAGGTAAATGTATGCCACGGTGGTTTGCTGCCAAGATCATCCCATCACCTGGGTATGAAGCCCAGCATCCATTAGCTATTCTTCCTGATGCTCTCCCTCCTCACCCCCCAAGAGGCCCCAGTGTGTATTGTCCGCCCTGCCCCCCGCCCCTGCCATCATTCAGCTCCCACTTATAAGTGAGAGCATGTGGTGTTTGGTTTTCTGTTTCTGTATGAGTTTGCTGAGGGTGATGGCCTCCAACTCCATCCATGCAAGGACATGATCTCATTCCTTTTTATGGCTACATGGTATTCCATGGTATATATGTAGCGCACTTTCTTTATCCTGTCTATCATTGATGGGCATTTGTGTTGATTCCATGTCTTTGCTATTGTGAATAGTGTGCAGTGAACATATGCATGCATGTATCTTTATAACAGAATTATTTATATTCTTTTGGGTATACGCCCAGTAATGGGATTGCTAGGTCAAATGGTATTTCTGTCTCTAGATCCTTGAGGAATCGCCACATTGTCTTCCATAATGATTGAACCAATTTACACTCCTACCAACAGTGTAAAAGCATGCTCCCCTGCCCAGCTGTGAGGCAACTGCTCACGGGCTCTCAGAAATACCTTCCTAGCATCTGCCGCAGGCCCCTGTGTGACTCTCTTTCTCGCAGGCATCGTGTTACAGCCTCGCATTCAGGCCCTGCGGCTGCTTTCTTGCACACCGCAGCCACGTCTGCAACGTGCCCTCCTTGGGGCCTGCTGCACCCACCACGCACCAAGCAGTCTGTCAGCAAGAGCTGCGTGCTCACAGAGAAGTGAGCTCTGGCGACATTCAGGGGGCTGCATGAGGCAGACCCTCAGGGAGTTGGTGTTGAGGCCTCCTTCTCCCCGTCCTGTCCCCACTTCCAGTCTGCAACCATACTCTGCCAATCTCATCCCCTGAGGAGCCCCCAAACGCATTGGCAGTGCTCCGGCCCTGTCACTACCATCTCATCCCAGCCAGTGCTGCCTCTCCCGGGACAGCTGTCCCTCTTCTGCGATCACTTCATAGCTATCCATTCTCCACGTTGAGGCCAGACCATCTATGGAATCATGAATAGCAGCCAATCACAGTGAGCATCACTAACTTCCAGGTGCTGGTCTAAGGGCATCGTGCATATTAACCCATTTCAGCATCTTTTTTTTCGACGGAGTCTCCCTCTGTCGCCCAGGCTGGAGTGCAGTGGCACCATCTCAGCTCACTGCAAGCTCCGCCTCCTGGGCCCACGCCTCTCTCCTGCCTCAGCCTCCCGAGTAGCTGGGACTACAGGCGCCCGCCACCACGCCCGGCTAATTTTTTGTATTTTTAGTAGAGATGGGGTTTTACTGTGTTTGCCAGGATGGTCTCGATCTCCTGACCTCGTGATCTGCCTGCCTCGGCCTCCCAAAGTGCTGGGATTACAGGCGTGAGCCACCGCACCCAGCCTTTTTTTTTTGAGATGGAGTCTTGCTCTGCCTCCCAGGCTAGAGTGCAATGGCACAATCTCGGCTCACTGCAACCTCCGCCTCCCAGGTTCAAGTGATTCGTCTGCCTCAGCCTCCTGAGTAGCTGGGATTACAGGCGCCCATCACAATGCCAGGCTAAATTTTTTTTTTTTTTTTTTTTTTTTTTGAGACAGAGTCCCGCTCCGTCGCCCAGGCTGGAGTGCAGTGGTGCGATCTCTGCTCACTGCAAGCTCCATCACCTCCTGGGTCCACGCCATTCTCCTGCCTCAGCCCCCGAGAAGCTGGGACTACAGGCGCCCACCACCACGCCCGGCTAATTTTTTTTTGTATTTTTAGTAGAGACGGGAGTTTCACCGTGTTCGCCAGGATGGTCTAGATCTCCTGACCTCGTGATCCGCCCACCTCAGCCTCCCAAAGTGCTGGGATTACAGGCATGAGCCACCACGCCCGGCCCAGGCTAAATTTTGCATATTTAGTAGAGATGAGGTTTCACCATGCTGGCAAAGCTGGTCTCGAACTCCTGACCTCAGGTGATGCGCGCCCCCTCAGCCTCCCAAAGTGCTGGGATTACAGGCATGAGCCACCACGCCCGGCCTATTTCAGCTTCTTAACCAACCCATGGCAGATGGTACAGAAGAGGAAACTGAGACCCACACAATAAGTCATGTGCTTTAAGTCCTGTATCTCAAAAGTGGCGGCAGCAAGACTTGAACCCAAGTTGTCAGACTCCAAACCACCTGCTGTGAACCACACACCATGCGCACAGGCTGTCTAGGGCTCTCTTTGCTTCCATGTCCAGCTAAATTGGCTTTGCAGGGGCAGGATCTGTGTTTCCAAGGATCCTTCTTTCATGGGCTTCAGGTTAATTTTTGCAAGGAGAGGTTCTTCTGAGAAACCTGGACAGTGGAAGAAAAGAAACAGCTGCTGATCTCCAAGGCAGCTGCAGCCAGACGCACAGGAGACCTGAGATTTCCCAGGGGCTTCTCAGAGATCTCCTGACAACCACACACCCGGCCAGAGCTTCTTTCTGAGCCCTCTGTGAAGCAGACCATGATCTTTCCTGGCAACACCTCCATCCTTCACTACCTTTGCTCCTGCAAAAGCCCCCAGTTCCTCGATTAAACCCTACAAACTTGGAGTACCTAGAGTAGCTTCTATTTCCTAAGCTCTGATCCACTGCCATCCACTATTGATGCCTGAGGCATACTGATCATTTCAACCACCACCTCATGATTGCTCTTAGACAAGGACCAACACCGAACCAGTCCCACACCCGCACCAGTCCTGCAGGTGCTACTTGCTCTGCTCCGCGGTCCTCTCCAGCCTCCTCTCCCCATTTCCTGTCCTGCTCCCGATACCTCTCTGCTGTCCAGCTTCACCCACTTCTGAGGTCACCATGCTTCCTTGGAACATTTGCATCTGCAGTCCCTTTTGCCTGGAACTCTCTTCTCTGCCACTTAGACCAGGTAACTTCTCATCTGTCAGACTTCAGCTCAGACATCACCTCCTCCATGAAGCCATCCCTGATTCCCCAAGGGGGAATTCCTCAAGGGATGTCCTTGAGGTTTAGGGCACTGGTCACCTTGTTATTTGTGTGGTTGTGATATGGTTTGGCTGTGTCCCCACTCAAATCTCATCTTGAATTGTATTAAGATGATTAATAGTTCCCGTAATCCCCATGTGTCATGGGAGGGACCCGGTGGGAGGTAATTGAATTGTGGGAGTGTTTACCCTAATGCTGTTCTCAAGACAGTGCGTGAGTTCTCAGAAGAGCTGATGGTTTTATAAGGAGCTTTCCCGTTTTGCTCAGCACTTCTCCTTGCTGCTGCCATGGGAAGGACATGTTTGCTTCCCCTTCCACCATGATTGTAAGTTTCCTGAGGCCTCCCCAGATATGCTGAACTGAGAGTCAATTAAACCTCCTTTCTTTACAAATTACCCAGTCTCGGCTGTGCGTGATGGCTCACGCCTGTAATCCCATCACTTTGGGAGGCTGAGGTGGGTGGATCACCTGAGGTCAGGAGTTCAAGACCAGCCTGACCAATACAGTGAAACCCCATCTCTACTAAAAACACAAAATTAGCCGGGTGTGCTGGTGCATGCCTGTATTCCCAGCTACTCGGAAGGCTGAGTCAGGAGAATCAGTCGAACCCAGGAGGCGGAGGTTGCAGTGAGCTGAGATCACGCATTGCACTCCAGCCTGGGCAACAGAGTGAAACCCCATCTCAAAAAAAAAAAAAAAAAAAAAAAAAAATTACTCAGTCTTGGGTATGTTTTTATTAGCAGCATAAGAACAGACTAATACAGGCTGATTCTTGAGACTGTAACTTCAGGAGAGCAGGACCATGCCTGTTGGCTGTCCATGGCTTCCCCAGCCCCGAGCACAGTGTCCCCCCATAGATTCTCATTAAGAAACCACTGATTAAGGAACAGCCCTGGGGGAAGACGGGACTGGGCCTAGATAGCCCTGAGCTAGGCAGTCCTCACCATACATGATGCCTGTAGGGAGAGAGGAGAAGGTGTGAGATTGCTCCCAGCCAGGAAATACAGGGCGTGACAATGACCCCAGCTTTGGAGTAATACAGGGATGGGGCAGCTGGGAGACTGAGTGAGTACTGTATCTTCTGGCCAGGCGGGAAGCTGGATACGGAGGTAGGCCTTTGGGAAGGTTAAGAACCAACATGTATTCTTCTGTCTGTGTAAAACAGACCCACTCTCTTCATCAGGGGAACTGCTTTTTCCCACTGTGCTTTCCCACCATGGTCCTGGTACAGCTGCCAATCCCTGTGACCAGATCTCCTGGCCATGTTGTGGGACACAAGACTCACAACCTCATGCCCTTGGCCACCATGGTTTTGGGTCTTTACGAAGGTATTTTAATGATGCAGGGAAAAGGTTACACTACTTAAGTGAAGCAGCAACACACACAATTGTATAAGTACAATGACCTCAATTGCACAAAAATATAGTACGTTTAAAAGAGCTGGAAGGAAATATGGCTTCCTCTGAGTGTGAGATTGTGGGTAGTTTTTTTCTCTATATTTTCCAATATGTCATGCCTTACTCTGTAACCCTGGAAGAAAACATTGTTAAAAGGGGGGAACCACACCTGAACTGCCCCTTAAGAAGTACGTTCTGCCCATAGGTTGCCGCGGGACTGCAAGCAAGAGAGCTGTTGGAGAGGTGACAGCCAGAGCTCCTCTGGCCGTGACAACAGAAAGGGAGAAGGTGAACACTATGAGAGAGTTCTAAGAAAGATCTTTGTACAGGACATTTGACGGTTTTGTCTTCTCTTCTCAGAATGTTAACCTTTCTTTTCTTCTAGAACTTTTCCTCAGAGACTATAAACTGAATGCTTGTGCCGCCAGTGTGATGGGGTTTGGAGATGAGGCTTTTGGGGAGTGACCAGGGTTAGATGCCACGAGGCCCTGGTCTGATGTGATGGGAGTGGTTCCCTTCTAAGAAGAGACACCGACCAGAGCATCTGCTCGTTGATGCCCCACCTCCGTGCACACTGAGGAAAGGCTGTGTGAGCCACAGTGAGAAGGCGGCTGTCTATAAGCCAGAAAGAGGGTCTGCGCCAGAAACCGACCATCTTGGCACCTGGATCTTGGACTTCCAGCCTCCAGAATGGTGAAAATATATAATTCTGTTGTTTAAGCCACCCAGTTTGCGGTATTTTGCTACAGCAGCCCAAGTAGGCTAATACAGAGACCCCCACCCAACCCTGCAACTCTCTCCACATAGTCCGGTGGGGCTGAGCCTGGCTCTGTCCACGGGTGAACTGGGCACAGAGTATCGCATCCTCCCACCCCCACGAGCAGGGATGGACAAGCGTGGGTCAAAGATGGCTCAAGGATGGACACCTGACCCAGGCCAAGTTCATCAGAGTCAATGCCACTCAGTCCCAGAATTCCTTTTGGAAGTCTTGTGAGAGGCAATTCTTTCTGCTGGGGTTACTACGAGGTTTGGACATACCTGGAGCTCCAGACCACCATCTTTCTGGGAGAATGCCTGCCTGAGAAAGGAGACAACACAGAGAAAGGCACTATTTGAACACCTGGACACAGCCTTGCCTGAATGAAGCCATCTACTCTGCACATTTCAGTTACATGAGCTAATGTTTATTTTTCTGTTGAGCTGGTTTGATTAGGTTTTCTGTCACTTGCAACCTAAAGAGTCTCACTCATACCCAAAGGCAAAACACATAGTTGCTTTTGAAGTTGCTCCAGTAGCCACACCTCCTAGACTTGCCCTTGGTGTTCTGCAGATGGCTGTGAGCTGGCCCTCCTGCCCAACAAGTCAGGCTTCTTTGCGGGGCCTGGGGCAAATCATCACAGCTGCCCAAATTCACTCCCCAACACCTGCTACTTTTTCTTCTTCCTCTGTTCCTCCACTCCCCTTACGTTCTTCCCCCTCTTCTTCTCTGCAGAGCCTGTCTTCTCTCTTGAGGGAGACTTGCAGACAAGTTGAGTCTGAGTGTACAATCTAGAGCCAGACATCCAAGATATCATAAACATCAGACATCAAGTATTCCAGCTGCATGACCTGAGCAGATTTCTTAACCTCTCTGAGTCTCAGACTTTTTTCCCATAAATGGGGATAATAAATCCTATTCATGGCCAGGCACGGTGGCTCATGCCTGTAATCCCAGCACTTTGGGAGGCGGAGGCGGGTGGATCACTTGAGGTCAGGAGTTCAAAACCAGCCTGGCCAACACGGTGAAACCCCATCTCTACTAAAAATACAAAAATTAGCCAGGTGTGGTGGCAGGCGCCTGTAATCCCAGCTACTCAGGAGGCTGAGGCACAAGAATCGCTTGAACACGGGAGGAGGAGGTTGCAGTGAGCTGAGATGGCGCCTCTGCACTCCAGCCTGAGCGACAGAGTGAGACTTCATCTCAAAACTAGTAATTCCTATTCATGAGGAGTTTAAGTCACGCATGTGCCTGGCCCATAGAGAGTACTCATTAACACTGACTACTACTGCTAATCTGTACCTTCTCTCCCCAGTACACAGCCTAAGTCTACCACTGATGCTCTATAGCCATGGGTGACTTGGAGCACTAAAGAGGCTACCAGACCATGGCCTGCTCCTTGGAAGTTGCCATGAAGTCATCTGCAGACTCTGTTAGTCGATGACTTAATTCCTCAAACAGGGCCCACCCCAATGAAATGCCTGCCTGCTCAGCCCGTTTTAAAGAATATTTACCACCACTGGCAAGGTTCAAAGCAAGGACCAGTTAATGACTACCCCTAATGGGCCTTCAATCTAAGACAAGTTTCAGCTTGCTATGCAAGGAATGGAGTTTCCCTTAGGTGAGATTGCAGCAAACAGCCTCGCCTTGCAAGGAACAGTTTGGCTTAAGGAATAAGAAACTCATGGGAGCCACACTGTCTGTGTCCTGGGTCCCCAGGCTTGGCACTCTTACAGCAGAAATAATGCAGTCAATGCATGGACATTTGCTACAGGTCTCTAGTAAGTCCCATCATGAATTTAGCCTGTGAATTAATTGGAATAGCCCACCCTCAACCATCACTGGGAATGCTATCGGGTTGTGATATATATTATTGAAGCTTTTTCTATTCACAGAACACTCTTCAAAAATCCTGCTATTTGTGTAAAATGTTGAACACCACATGACACTGAGGTCCCATCCCAGCCCACGTCCTTGCATAACTAAAGATTCCCTTGAAACGGCAGGGGAGTTTGTTCAAGGCATTTGGAAGTCACAGAGTACAGGTTTGTGACTGGGGTATACAGGCCCTTGAGCTGGTCCTTCTGTAAGAAAAGGGATCTGAGTGGTGGAATTGGAGCACCTTGTCTGAATCTGACTTTTTTGTAAAGTGCACTGCATAGCATCATTATCTGTGCAATTGTCTCCTCTCTCTAGGGTAAACTGTAAGCTTCTTGAGGGCACGATGGGTCCCCTCTGAGGCCCCATATGCTTACCAGCTGAGTACTTTGGCGAACTTCTTTCATTTCCTCATCTGCTAATGGGCATCCTAATGGTTCCTGCTTCGTCAGCTGCTGAAGGGATTAGTGACCACTGCCTTCATCCAGCCTGTGTCCTGCAGGGTGTCTGAGTGCTTGACATGCGTGACCTCATTTAATCTGGGCAACACCCCAACGAGATGGGTACTCCTATTATCCCCATTTTACAAATGTGGAAACTGACAGAGAGAGAGCCTAAAGAACTTGCCCAAGGTCACAGATCTACCAAGTACTGCGGCCAGAAATGAAGCCAGGCAGTTGGTCACTGGAACCCAGCTTTCTGACCACCTGTCCCACTGTTCCCTGGTTCAATGTAGAGCAGATGTGGAGATGTCCCCCGGCCTCTGCACACAGCCGTCCATCAATGGTAGCCATCTGGCCATTATTCATGTCCTCCACAGTACTCAACACATATCACAGGTTGTCCAATAATTTAACATTTAGTGAATGGCTTAGCACCACTGTTCACCAAATCCTGATTGAGTTCCCACAAGGCACGAGACACTCGCTATTCTAGACACAGGGAAGGAAGCAGCAAAAGACTTACAAAGCCTCTGTCCCCCTGAAGCTGCCACTGCCGGCAGCACCCAGAGAGTCAGATGTAACATCAGACATCACATCACGTCAGAAGGAGACAGGAAGAAACGTAAAGCAACGCAAAGGGAAAGACATGGACAGGAGCTGAAAGGGGAAGAATTTAGTTTGTTTGAAATGTGTCATGTAAAATGGGAGGAGAGAGAAAAGCCCCAAAGGGAATATATTTGCAAGTTTGTCATACTTTGGTAAAATTAAATACCACCACATAGCAGTGAAAATTATACTAGGGTTTTGAAATGGCAACCAAAAGAGATGGCTGATGAGGTTGCACTGGGGGTTGGAGTGCTTCTACCACATCCACTCACCCCGGCTGTCGGAGCCTAGGGCTCAACGTGATGACCAAGGCCAGGCCCCTGCAGGGACTCCCCACATCCTCCTCACCAGCAGCCTAGCTGACTCAGCAAGGGGCCTCTTGGATCTGTATTTTGCCTATTTTTGGGTGAGTGGTAAAAAGATCAGCATAGCCTAGAATATGAAATCATTTATCTGTGACCAGCACACAAGAACCCATAACCCCAAGATGGAATCTCAGCAGGGTGACAGTGGAGATGCTGGACCCCAGGAACGGCAGCCAGACAGCCAGACACAGTGAGAAGCTGACCCACACGGCTGTTCACAAGCATGTGACGATGGGGACAGCTTCCCTCGTTGTATATATTATGCAAAGGAGGGTGGGAGTTTCAGTGTTGCAGATAGATGAATAAGAAGAAAAGGGAAGCAAGTCTCTGTGCAATTATCTCCGACACTGAGTCACAAGCCACACAAGTCCCTGGCCTGCTGGAGGCTGTGACCTGTGAGCTGAAGGCCTGGGCTGGTGGCCTCAGATGCTGCCTCCTGGCTTCTCTGTCTTCAAAGACTCCCAAGAGTTCAGTGGTGACTTCATTAGCGTCCAGCTCCAATGCTCCCGGGGGATTCAGCTGTGCAGTGTCCAGCTTGAAGTTGGCTAAGGAAATCTGCATGGAGAGCCAGGACTGGGATTTAAAAGCAACAGAAACAGCAGTTTCTGACTCAGGACTTCCCCTTGGGCTGTAGATAATGTTAAGATGGTCGAGGATCTTACCCGGGGTCCCCTCCCCCGATTCAGGTATCTCACTCTCCCCTTCACAAGCTGATGGGTTGAAAAGACTCCCCAAGAGGGTAGGGGCCATCCCCACCACTTGCTGTCCCAGCGATCGAGGTCCTTTTGAGCTGGCACCGAGACTGCCTGCAGAAGTCGTAAGAGGAAATTGACAGAAACATAGCAAGAAAGCCCAGAGTGTTCAGAAATCATCAAAACACCCCCAAGGAAGTTGGATTTCATGTGCAACTAACAGGCCCGTCTTCGTACGCCCTGCCCTGAGGATGGAAGTGTCAGCTGCCATAGCTGAGTCCCTAAGAACGCGTCACGCTTGTCCTTTTGCCTCTAAAAGCTGAGCATGTGGCTCACTTGGCTGTCCCCAAAAGAAATCCTTCTTGACAAGAACATTCTAACTCTATTAGTGAGGCGTTTGAGCCAGGGGTTCTTGGCTCTTCCTCGCCTCGCTGGGCAGTGCACCAGGACCAGCCATGACACAGTGAGGCAGAGGGCTGAGGCCGGCGCTGGACTCTCCAGGAGCTGGTGGGGCTCCATGCAGCAGGATTTGTTGATGACATGAAAATGCTCCCCACCACCCCACAAAGGAAACATCAGGGCTCCTGTCCTAGGAGAACCGTCTCCCAAAGTAGATGAGTAAGTTCTGCAGTTTCTAAGCCTGGCCTGGATTTAAGTCCCGGCTCCACCACATTCTTGCTGCAGACCCTTGGGCAAGTTCCTTAACCTCTCTGAGCCTCAGTTTCCTGGTGTTTAAAATGGAGACAATAATAGTACCGACCTCATATGACCTTTATGAGGACTCGTGGGATAATGCCCATTGAACTCCAGCCAGAGCCTTTCCTGTTGTAAGTGCCTCTAACTGACCATTAGCCTTATTCAGTCACCCCGGGGAGGGGCTTCCATGTTCTAGCGACTGTGCAGCTGTCATTTATCAAGCTCTCAGCAGGACTAGCAACTGTGCAAAGTGCTTTATACACATTGTTACCTCATTTAATTCTTTGTTTTGTTTTGAGACACGGTCTCCCTCTGTTGCCCAGGCTAGAGTGCAGTGGTGCCCCAGCTCACCGCAGCCTTGACTTTCCAGGCTCAAGCAATCCTCCTCCCTCAGCCTCCAGAGTAACTGGGACTACCAGCTCACACCACCATGCCTGGTTAATTTAGGGGGGAGTATTTTTGGTAGAGATGGGCAACCATGTTGCCCAGGCTGGTCTCAAACTCCCGGGCTCAAGTAATCCACCCACCTCGACTTCCCAAAGTGCTAAGATTACAGGCATGAGCCACCCAGTCTGGCTGCCTCCCTTAATTCTTACAAGGAATCAAGACATAGGACTGTTATACATCAGTCAGAACGAATCTAACAGCAGATCACAGATCATGCATTAAGTGGATTGAACAATAAAGACAATGTATCTTCTCCCAGAATGTGATGTCCGGTGTCCATGCAGTCCCAGCCGAGACCAGTGTCCCCATAAACTCTTCAGGGACCCAGGCTCTTTCCATCTCTGTGCTCCCCCATCTATGCCTCCAACTGGAGCCCTCGTGGTAACAGGGTGCTGCTGCAGCTCCAGGTATCGCATGCAGTCTGAATGACGTGCTGGTGGAAGGTGTCGGCTCCTGGACGTCTGTTTCTTAGGGAGTGAGCTTTTCTCCGAAGCCCGTGGTACACAGGCCGTCAGGTCTCATCTGCTAGGATTGGGGCATATGCCTCGACTCGGCCCTACAGTTCACTAGAAAGAAATTAGCCAGAGCACTCATCTTCCATGGTGGAAGTTGGACTGACTTTGCAGGCGAAAAAAGAATGGGGAAAGGCAGCAGTGGGCTAGTTTTCCAAAATGCACACCCACATTTTACCAGTTGAAGCACAGAGATGAAGAGTATGCCCAGCATAACACTGCCGGCAGGTGGCAGCTGGAGTGACTCACAGCCAGAACACACAGCCTGACCACTATCTTCCTCACCTTTCCTACCTGGAGTATTTAAGAAATCCTTCTCTCCCCGAAAGTCATATTCCAACATTTTCGTTTTTGAGGTTTTGGTTTTCATCCATAGAAGAAATCCTTCCTTCCCCAAGAGTCATATTTTCCAACATGTTCTTTTTGAAGTTTTGGTTTTCATACACAGGTGTTTAATCCATCCTGAATTGAGTGTTGGGTATGATATACGGCTGGAATCAATTTTTTTAAGGTATGGAGAAATAGTTGTCCCAGCATTATTTTTTGAATGACCCATTCTTTTCCCTTGTCTTCAAGGCCACCTGAGTCATGGAGCAAGTTTCCATTCTGTTTCATTCATCTATTTCTCTATCACTATTTCAATATCGGCCTCTCTCAATAACTAGAGCTTTGTGAACAACTCGATGTCTGGCATGCCTTCCCTACATATTCTTCTTAGACAAATATTCTTTGGAATAATTGTCTAAATTATTCTTCGTCTGTATTTTTCCATATGAGTTTTGGAATCGGTTTGTTAAGTTTCACTAGGAATGCAACATCCTGGCTGGCCCAGGATGTGCCATGGTGTTTACAACTAATTGATCACAGCCGGTTACAGATTTATGTGTTCCTTCCCCACTCCCACTGCTTCACTTGACTGGACTTAAAAAGAGAAATGCAACATCCAAAAGTAATTGTTGCAATTTCACTGAACTTCAGTAAATGTGAATACATTCTTATCTTTATAATATTGAGTCTTACATCTATGAATATAGACACATAGCTCCATTTATTCTGATCTTCTTTCATGTCCTTAACTAACATTTCATGATTCCTTCGATACAGGTGTCATCAATATTTTCTTAGCTATGTTCCAAAGACCCATATTGGCTTGAACAGGACCTTAACAACTGTGTGATCCAATGGTCCTACTTACAGGTGGGAGACCTAGACAGCAGTTGGCTCTCAGTAGAAGATTCCATCCAAGTGCACACAGGAATGGTGGTGAGTCACTGGGAGCTGTGGGCATGAGAGGCAGGGGTGGTGAGGGTGCAGAGGACCTCACAGACGAAGTCATCCCCTGGAATGAGCAACACCCATCAGGGCAGAGGATGGGAGGAGGCATTCGAGGTGAGGGTACAAGGGCCTGGCGTGGGAGATCACAGGCAATGGATGAAATGAAATAAAAGTGTGGCATTCTCAAATTCTAGGGAGGCAAAACTGAGTTGACAGTTAAAATCCAGGATCGTGAAAGGGGGTGAATGTAACCTTTGGCCAATGCAGACAGACCTTTTTATCAAATTGATGGAAATGGACAGAGAAAAGATGTGAACAGAGTTTGAGCATGTAATCATAATGACAAACATTGTCATCACTACTGAAAGACAAAAACCAATAATAATAATAATATGAATAGCAATCATGATGGCTAATGTTTATGAGCACTTAATATGTGCTAGGCCCTGTTCTAAGCTTCTTGCATGTATGAACTCACTTAGTCCTCATAATAATCTTGAGGTGGGTACCTTACCATCAGCATCTTACAGATAGAGAAACTGAGACCCAAGAAGATGGAGAACATGCCCAAGGCTACCAGCTAGTAAGAGGCAGAACTCAGGTGTGAATCAGGCACACTAGCTGCAGATTCTATGCCATTAACCACCAGGAACCAAAGTGAGCTGTCTGTAACTGGGAATGGGAGTTAATCTCAGGGACTCTGTTCATGACTGCTGGTCTTGTCTGCTGGGATTGGGGCATATGGGATTGAGGCCCAAACCAATCTTTTGAAAGACATGTCAAACTGACTCCCCATCAAACATGGTAGAAATAAAAGCAAGTGATCACTGGAAGCCCAGTGATTGTGGGACGGTCATCCCAGAGGTCTCCAGTCAGAGGTTTGGTGACTGCTTCCGTCTGCCTGCTATTTTCTTTCCAGAAGTTACCCTGTCTCAACAAGATGCTAATGAGTTAACTGAGGTCTGAATTGCTGACTTTTGGCTCTCCTTCCAGACACCTGTGACTTGTTTTGGCCAAGAAAATGTGCATGGAAGTGACAGGTGTCACTGTGTGACTTACCACACTCCCTTTCCCCTAATGCTGTGACTGCAAAAGTACAAATAGAAGTGGAGGCTGCCTCAGCCTGGGTGTCAGAGCTGACAGTGCTTCTTAAACTACTTGCTTGATAGAAGAGCTGGGACTAGCAGACAAACCCGAGTGACAGGAAACGTGCAGGGATGCAGAGTGGCATTGGGATAATCGAGTTCAAGGGGTTGCCCAGCTGCCAGCACCACCTCTACATGTAGGGCTAATAAAATAATTACAAAGCACGTGGATATGGTTTTCAAGGTAGTCAGAAGAAAGCAGTATGGGTGATGAAAAGGACACTGCTACCTCCAAACAGAAGCTCAGGCAATGATTCCCACCTGTGCCACTAAATCAGGCAGCACTGAACTTTATTTAAAGACCGGTGGGCTGAGCACTTGCATAGGGCACACAGAGGGAAATTCACAGTCCTTACAAGACCATAACCAAACCTACCAGACCCATTGAACTCTGTTTTCATTCAGCAGCAAATCAGGAGTTCCAAAGACACCAGTAATGAGGGTTTCTACTTTGAGAACGCCCAAACTCTTTGAAGATGAGTCAAGGAAAGTGGGAAACAAAGTCATAGACATACAAAGTTCCTTGTGGACCCCATTACATGAAGCTCACACGTCTTTTGCTTCTCCTGATTACAAAACAACCTCTACCTTATAAAATAATTTAAATATTTCAGAAATATGTAATGCAGAAGGCAAAATCCCCAAAATCTAACCTACTAATGTGGTATGTGACACAACCGCCTTTTTCAGCCAAAGTCCCCTCAGGCAATACAGTGGTTTTGTTACCAGCTGTAGAGTTTTCCATTGCAGACACAGAGAATTGATTGAGTCAATTTTGTACTGTATTGGCGAATAACTGAGTGTTTGCAATTTTTTTGCTTTTCCAAATAGTGAGGCATGAACAATATTGTGCCAACTTTGATGGACCTCAAACACTTCAGAAGAGATGTTTGGTGCCACCACAGTCCTCAGAAATGATGGTTTCTCCCACTGATGGAGCACTCAATGCATGTCTTTACATAGTTGATGCATTTAGCCCTCAACCCTATGAGTTAGGAATGGTCATTATTCCCATTCCACAGATGAGAAAACTGAGGCTCAGAAAGGCTGAGAAACATGCTCTGGGGCACAGAGCCAGTAAGTGGTGGGGCTGAGACCCGAACCCAGGCATCTGTGGAGGAATCCCCTGCACTCTTCTATGTGATTGTTGCAGCAATTCAGAGAAAAGGCAAGGAGTCAGTGGAGAGTGACAGATAGAACCCAGGGAGAGGTTAGGGACAAGCCTGGACAGAAGTACAAGCATTCACAGGAGGAAAACATTAAAGTTCGCCTTCTTTTCTGGGCTGGAAAAACAGAATGCAATAAACTATTAGGCAACAAGGCAATGGCTTGCATTATGTCCCCATCAAGGAGCTTCATACAGTCACAGCAGAGGAAAGCGGAGCCTGCTGACTTGCTGAGGGGCCCTGGGCACAGTGACAATGGAAATTAATGCCTCTTTTGCAATGCTCTGGACGTACAGGTCAGCAAAAAGGTAGGACAGCCTTGTGGTTAGTGTTTCAGCCTCCAGATCTGGAAGACCAGGGCCTCAGGTTTTCCTGGAGACTAGCAGCACCTTGGAAAGTGTCATCACCTCCAGATTCCTCCCCTGTTCAATGGGGATTCCAACAATGCTTGTGACCATAAGAAGGTGCATGTGCCTCCCTTGGCACTGTGCCTGGCACCCAAGAACTAGAGATACTTTTATTATTTTCTGCCACTGGTGCTCTGCCCTCTGAAAATGCTCACCAGGCCCTGTCTCCACTTCTGTGCTTGGACATAGCGACCCTGCCCTCTTGGTCATAAGCGACTGGTTGCAGGGCACCTCAGAGGTGGGTCAAGAGGTTGGCTCTGCCCACTCACTTGCTGTGTGACCTTGGGCAACTGTCTCAACCCCTTTGAGCCTCAGTTTCCTTATATGGAAAATGGGGGTCATATAGACCTACATCCCCCACAGGATTGAGACAAGGATCAAATGAGTAAATGCACGAACAGCTCTTAGCATGGCAGCTGGCACGTGGTCAGTAGCCTTCGATATTAACTGTTTATAATGCTCTTGATTCATTTGACTAACACTTATTTGAGTGCATATTGAATGCTGCCAGGCAGTGTTCTAAATATTGCAGGCAAACCAGTGAACAAAACCAAAGTCCTGCCCTCAGGAAGACCTTATTCTAGGGGGAAGCGAGGGAACAACAGCTAAATATCCATACTGTCAGGTGGGGAGCAGCGTAGGAAAGGCATTAAAGCAGGGTGGGACTGCTTATTTAGGGTGACTAAGAAAGGAGGTGACACTGAGCTAGTCACTCATGTTTTTGGCTCTCCTCCCAGACATCTGTGACTTGCTTTGGCCAACAAAGTGTACATGGAAGTGACAGGTGTCACTGTGACTTGCCACACTCCCTTTCCTCTGACACTGTGACCGTGAAAGTGGAGATGGAGTCTGCATCAGCCTGGGTCTCAGATCCCCCTAGAATGAGGTTGGAGGTGCTGTGTGTGTGAGAGATAAACATTTGGTGTGTCGGGGCATGGAGGGCTTGGGTTGTTTGCCGCTGCAGCAAAACAGAGCCTGATACAAGTCCTGTGTTTTAAGGGAGCATTTGAGCAGAAACCTAATGGAAGTGAGGGGCAAGCCACAGGGCTGGGGTGGGGAGGGCGTCACAGGCAGTGGGAACAGCAGGTGCGCAGGCCCTGAGACACAAGCATACTTGGTGTCCTTGAGGACCAGCGAAGAGGCCCATATGGCTGGAGCTCAAGCAGAGGAGATGTCATGAGAGAATCATACATGTGCCGGGGAGAAGGGGACTCTGATAAAATCCTTAGGCTATTGCAAGGTCGATTGTAATGATTATTGGTGTTTGGGGAGGGGAATCTCCAAGCCAATCAGTCCTTCTCCTCCCAGACCTGTTTCCAGTACTGCATTTTATTTATATGTATATATATTTTTGTTTTGTTTTGTTTTGTTTTTGAGATGGAGTCTCGCTCTGTCGCCCAGGCTGGAGTGCAATCGTGCGATCTCCGCTCACTGCAAGCTCTGCCCTGGGTTCACGCCATTCTCCTGCCTAAGCCTCCCGAGTAGCTGGGACTACAGGCACCCGCCACCACGCCTAGCTAATTTTTTGTATTTTTAGTAGAGATGGGGTTTTACCGTGTTAGCCAGGATGGTCTCGATCTCCTGACCTCGTGATCCGCCCACCTTGGACTCCCAAAGCCAAAAACTGCATTTCCAAAAGAGCAAGGGGAAAATGTAAGAGTCAGTGCGCACCCCCACCACCCCTACAGGCTGGGGCATCCTGGGCAATCCCCCAGCCCCAGTGGCCCCACGGCTCCAGGGTGCCTCATCCTTGCTGGTTGGGGAACCCAGATGGCTTCACGCTTGGCTGTAGGCCTCGTTTGTTTGGGGCTCAGACAGACTTTCTGAGCCGCGTCTGTTTACAAAGGCGACTGTTGCATGTGCCTCCCAGGGCTGCTCCGTTCATCCAAGCATCTGTTCAGCTGATTTTCTCTATTTATTTCTCCAGTAAACAACCAGGTCAAAGGCAGGGCTCTGTCATATTTCCACAAGTCCTGCTGCCTGTGCCAAGACCTAATAGGATACAGAGATAGGGGGGTGACCTGAACGCAACAGAGCGCGATGCTCTGGAATCTCCAAGCCGTATCTGAGTGCAGGCACCCACGGCACCTGGAGGTGTGGACCAAGCTGGCCACTCTCAGGGGCATCTGCTGCTTTGACCACCAGCATCTGCTTCCTCTCTTGCTGCAGGTGGCACCCGAGTGACCCCATAAAGGACCACTCTTCACTTTCACAGTCCAGGGGGTTTCAGGGTGGGCCTGGAGCCCTCTGCCCTGCTTGCCTCCTGGAAGAAGTGCATGGCCCAGGCCCAGCCATTAAATGTATTCTCCCCACGGCTGCCCACCTTTTGTGACTGGCTTCACAGTGACCTTGTGACCCAGCTGGGCTAAGGCGTGTCATCTCTAAGACTTTTAAGAGAGCCATTGAGAGAAAGGTGGGGGTCTCTCTGCCTGGATCACTGGGATGGCAGGGTGAAGGCCAGAGTTGCTGGTGACCATCCTGGCCACCATGTGGGGAGCCCACCTGAAAACGCAGACACACAGAAGAGAGCGAAGGGCAGAGGCGGAAGGACACAGATTTCTGAAAGTAATGCTTGAGTTCCTGGATCTAGCTCACCCTGAAGTCCCTGGATTTGGAGGATAAGTACTTTCTGCTGGTTTCCTGTCCCCTGCAATCAACAGGGCCTGACTGACTCACATACACACATCACTTGATAGATGGATAAACGTAAGGAAGTGGGCTGCGGTGGTGGAACAAAAACTGGACAGGATGGAACCTGCGAGAAGGCGAGTGTGTGGCAGAGGGCCAGGCGGTCTGAGAGTCACACATTTCTGGCAGCTTCCCGCCTCCCTCGGCATAAAAGCCAAAGTCCTCACCACGGCAATCAGTCCCTCCCAAGCCTCATCTTCTCCTTCTGCCCCTTGTGTCCCCTGTCCCAGCCACACAACTTCTATATTTGTTTTCTATGCTGTGTAACAAATTGCCCCAGATTTAGCAGCTTAAAACAACACCTGTTTAGAAGCTCATGGTTCTGTAGGTCAGAAGTCTAGTGCAGTGCGTCCGGGTTCTCTGCTCAGGCTGAAATCACGTGTTGCCAGCTATGTTCTTACCAGGAGCTTGGGTTCTCTTCTGAGCTCATTTCTCTAACTGCAGGATCCAGGTCCTTGTGGTCCCCATTTCCTTGGTGGCTTTCAGCTGGGGGCAGCTCTCAGCGCCTGGAGAGGCCACCTGCATTACTTGTCTCGTGGATTCCTCTATCTTCAGCCAGCAAGGGTCCCTGGAATCCTTTTCCTGCTTCCAAACCCTCTGACTTCTCCTGCGCCAGCCAGAGAGGATCCGCTGCTCTTAAAGGGCCCCTCTGATTAGATGAGGCCCATTAGGATCATCTTCATATCCTAAGATCAACCGACTTGGGACTTTCATTTCAACTTCAAATCCTTCGCAGCAGTCCCTGGATTCCTGTTTGGTTGGATAACCAGAGAATGAGAATCCAGAGCCAGCTCTAGAGTTCTGCCTACCAAGGCTGCCTTGGTATTCCTCAAACTCCCCAATCATGCCACCATGCAAACTCTGCGTGTGCTGTTCTCTCTGCCAAAAAAGCTCTTCCTGCAGCTGGCCACGTGGCTCACACTCTCACTACGTCCCTTCCTGTATGAATGTCCAGTTCTCTGTCCAAATGTCTCTTCCTTGAGAAGCCTCCCTTGACCTCCTCAGACAAACATCACCCTGCAGCCCCTTTTCCTGCTTGATTTTTCTCCCAGAGCTTATGTAATGTTGCATATCTATTTGCTGTCTCCCCACACTGGACCAGAAGTCCTGGGAATAGGGACTTTATTTTGTTCACAGAGCCTGGCACAAATAAGTATTTGCTGATGGAAAGAGTGAATGTAGTTCTTCAATTTCTTGGCAGTCTCAGTAGTCACTCTGGGGTCTTTTTCATGTTTATTCGTCAGCCCAGGCCCCAAGGAGGCAGAGTAAAGCTCAGGTGGAGAGCCTAGGCATTGGAACCAGACTGCCTGGCTTCATGTTTCATGGGCCAGCCCTTTACTTCTCAAAGTCTGTTTCTTCCTCTGCAAAATGGGTATCATATGGCCGGGCACGGTGGCTCATGCCTGTAATTCCAGCACTTTGGGAGGCCAAGGTGGGTGGATCACAAGGTCAGGAGTTCGAGACCAGCCTGGTCAACATGGTGAAACCCTGTCTCTACTAAAATACAAAAATTAGCTGGGCGTGGTGGCGAGCACCTGTTGTCCCAGCTACTCAGGAGGCTGAGGCAGGAGAATCGCTTGAACCCAGGAGGCGGAGGTTGCAGTGAGCTGAGATCGTGCCATTGCACTCCAGCCTGGGCAATAGAATGAGACTCTGTCTCAAAAAAAAAGAATCATATTAGTATGAACCTCACAAGGTGTCTGCAAGTGCTAAATAACATAATCCAGATAAAGTATCTGGCATCCAAATCAAAACTATAAGGTGGCATTGTGTCACACCCACCAACTGGGCAAAAAGAAAGAAATTATCAGGGCTCAGCAAAAATGGTGTGGTGAAAACTCTTCCACTGGGAGTGTGCGTTGGTTCAATTGCCTTAGAGATTCAGTTGGCCAACTCCAATGGAGGTGAAGATGTGCGTATCCTATGTCCTGCCCAGGAGACAAGCACAGGATTCTTTATCACAGCATTGCTGGCAATTGCATCTACCAATCCATATACTGCTTACATGAAGAAGATCTCACAATGCACACTCACAGATGCCACTAGCAACAATACGGCTTCAACCAGTTGACTACTAGGACTAGAGCAAGCATTTTACATAAATAATCCCATTTCATCTTTATTCCCATTTTACAGGTGAGAAAATGGAGGCTCAGAGAAGGATAAATCACTTCCTCAAGATCGAACAGTTGGGAAGAGGCAAAGTTCTCACTGGCATCTAGGAGTACAGGGGGAACATGGCGGGAGAGGAACGAGAAGAGGAGGAAATGGCAGAGCAAACAAAATGCCAACATCCACAAACCTCAGAGTGCTCTCCTCTGTAAAAAGCTCAACACTGAGCTCACCATGTGACCCAGCAATTCCACACCTAGGTGTCTACCCAGGAGAAATAAAAACATGTATCCACACTGCAACTTGTACATGAATGTTCATAGCAGCTTTATTTATAATAACCAAAAACTGGAACCAACCCATGTCCAGCAACTGATGAACGCATGAACTAAATGTGGTCTCTCCCTGCAGTGGAATAACATTTGACCATGAACGAGGAATGAAACACAGATCCATGCTACATGGCAGCATCTTGAAAACACTACACTCAGTGAGAGAAGTCAATCACAAAAGGCCACATACTGTATGACTCCATTTATGTGACATGTCCAGAACAGACACATTCATAGACAGAAAGTAGATGAGTGGTTTCCAGGGGCTGGGGGAAGGGAGAATGAGGTGAGACTACTAATAAGTACAGAGTTTCTTTCCGAGGAGACAAAATGTTCCAAAATTAGATTGTGAGGACGACTGCACAACTTTTTCAATATACCAAAAACCATTGAATTGTATACTTTAAAAGAATGAATTTTATGATCTGTGAATTAGATCTCAATAAAGATGATTTTAAAATGTTTTCTGAGGGTCTGGGTACAGTGGTTCATGCCTGTAATCCCAGCACTTTGGGAGGGCGAGGCAGGTGGATCACCTGAGGCCAGAAGTTTAAGACCAGCCTGGCCAACATGGTGAAACCCTGTCTCTACTAAAAATACAAAATTAGCTAGGTGTGGTTGTGCACGTCTGTAATCCCAGCTGTTCAGGAGGCTGAGGTATGAGAATTGCTTGAACCCCGGAGGTGGAGGTTGCAGTGAGACGAGATCACACCACTGTACTCCAGCCTGGGGGACAGAGCGACACTCCATCTCAATCAATCAATCAATCAATCAATAAATAAATAAATAATGTTTTCTGAGGATCTCTGGTTTTCGGAGTGTTCAGACAATTGGTGGGGGTGGGGGACGTGTCATGAAAATATAAGTTTAGTGAATGCAAGCTAAGCAAGTCCAGCAACAGTTTCGTTACAGGTCTTCTCAGAGACTTCAATTGTGTTTATAACCAGTGATACTCCCAAAACGAGTATGTACTAATACCAGATAATGCTTATTGAGTATTCACAGTGTTCTAGTCATCTACTAGTTTATTTATATGTATATTAACTAATTTACTCCTTACATTAGCCCTCTGAGATGGACACTATTATTCCACTTTACAATGGAAAAATTGTGGCACAGAGAGGTTGAGAATCCTGCCCAAGATCACACAGCTAACAAGAGGCAGAGCCAAGATCTGAACTTAAATAGTCTTGCTCTGGGATTCATGCTAGACTGCTTATCTCGGTATAGTGTACATTTCCAAAACGTGTTTGACCATAGCTTACTTGAATAGGAACAATCTCAAAACATCCGCCTTCTCTCCATCCTTGAGGTCCGCCTCCTGGAACTAGAAGCATCTCTCACTGAGACGAGTGCAATGTCTCCCCATTTCCCCACCTCCACCCTCCCTCCCCACACTCCACTCTCCTTTTTTAACACACACGACATCCTTCCTTTGCTTCAGACCCTCCAGTGACCTTCCACCACTCTTAGACCAGGGTTTCTCAACCTCAGCACTATTACATCCGGGATTGACGAGTTCTCTGTGATAGGGGCTGTCCTGTGCTTTGCAGGACTTAGGCAGTATCCCTGGCCCCTACCCACTAGATGCCAGGAGTAACTGCCCCCAAATGGGTGGCAACCAAAAATGTCTCCCAACATTACCAAATGTCCTTTGAGGGGCCAAATCACCCCCAGCACTAAGGAATCACTGCCTTAGAACAGAGACCTGTTTCCTCACTGTGGCCAATAGACCCCCCGCCCATCTCTCCAACAACATTGGCCTGCTCTCTGACCTTTTAAGTTCTCCCAGTGAATCTCTCTGCAGGGGCTTTGCATAGCTCCTCGCTCCCTCTGCCTGGAGCTCGTCCCCTCAGATCTTCTTCATACCTAAGGCTTTAGCTCCAAGGTCCTCACCTGAGACAGGTTTCTTCTGCCCTCTTCTCTCCCACCTTCACTGCACTTTCCTGCCCAGTCACCCACTTTCCTACCACCCAGATCGTTTTTCCCTCTAACACATCATGATTGAATTTAAATTGTGTATTTTTTTTTCTTTCTTTGTTTTTCTTTAGAGATGGGGTCTCCCTCTGTCACCCAAGCTGGAATGCAGTGACTTGATCATAGCTCTCTGCAGCCTCAACCTCGTGGGCTCCAGTGATCCTCCTGCCTCAGCCTCCCAAGGAGCTAGGACTACTGGCATGAGCCACGATGTCCAGCTAATTTTTTAAAAAATATATTTTGCAGAGATGGGGTCTCAATGTGTTGCCCAGCCTGGTCTCAAACTCCTGGGCTTAAGCGATCTTCCTGCCTCAGCCTCCCAAAACGATGGGATTACAGGCATGAGCCACCACTCCTGGAATTTTTTTTTTTTTAATCTGCCTTCCCCAGCAATGTGTGTGCAGGAACTTGGTGATGCCGAGCTTGGCTGAATCTCCAGTACTAAGAAGGGCCCTGGGAACCATGAAGGTGCTTAAACCATTTGTTGGATGAATCATAAACCTGCCAATGTGTAAATCGGACAGCCCTTCTGGTGTGGGCCTGGGAGTGGAAGAGACAGAGATGTGGAAAGGAAAACACCTTTGGGGTTTCATCACCTTGGGTTTGAACACTGGACATGCCTTCTGGTCCTTTGCAAAAGGGTCTCTTTCTCCCAAAACCAGTTGCCAAGAAGTCTTTAAAAAAATGGAAAACAAACAATAAAAAAGAAAAAGAAGCAGCGAAGGGAGAAAAGGAAAATTAGAGTTTTAAAAGTCTCCTTAAATCAGAGCAAGTCTCTGTTTAATGTTGACTGATTTTCAAATAAAGCAGAGATGAGGTTTTGGAGCTGGCTGGAAAACACTTGTGATGGGGTGTCTCTAGGTCAGGGCCTCAGGATTCCAACCAAGGGGGAGGGTGGAGGAGAGCAATTAGCAGCTCAGTGAGGGTGTGAGGAGGAAAGAAATAAAAAGCAGAGAGGATGAGTCAGGCTGGGCTGTGGCACATAGCCACCCTGCGTGCTAGCAAGCAGAAAGCGAACCAGGTCGGGGAACCTCCCCTGCAAATCCCCAGGGCGACTCAGGGCAGCAGAGGGAAGCTGCTTTTTCTAAAGCCCTCCTCAGCTTTCTCCGTCTAGGTCAGTAGTCTGTGAAGGGATTTTGCAGGCTGCAGGGATTTTGCTGAGCGTGACTTAGCCTCCCGGGCTTGGCTGCTACTTCAGTGAATGAGAGGCTGAGACTGAGGCTAGCTCTGAAGTTCTCAACCTGGAAGTCCCAGCCACAGAAGTTCTGGAAGGTTATAATGGAGGTTCTAAATATTTCAAACCTAGGCCGGGCATGGCAGCTCATGCCTGTAGTCCCAGCACTTTGGGAGGCCGAGGTGGGCGGATCACCTGAGGTCAAGAGTTCAAGACCAGCCTGGCCAACATGGCAAAACCCCATCTCTACTAAAAATACAAAAATTAGTCAGGCGTGGTGGTGGGTACCTGTAATCTCAGCTACACAGGAAGCTGAGTCAGAAGAATCACTTGAACCAGGAGGCGGAGGTTGCAGTGAGCCGAGATCACACCACTGCACTCCAGCCTGGGCGACAGAGCAGGACTCCGCCTAAAAATAAAAATAAATATTTCAAACCACCTATGACATATTTTTATGAAAAAAAATCAAACCAGAAACAGCTAAGCCTCCAAATTCAACCCTCAATTTATAAGAAATATCTGAAACAGAAAAACATAGTAAATGATATCACAGGGATGCAATCCCCAAACTCCCAATTGCACAAAACTCTCTGGGACGAATGACTCAGTTTCTTCAACAAGTAAATTGCAAGGAAAGAAAAGTGGAGAAGAACCTACAGAATTAAGGAGGCTTAAGAGTCATATCAACCAACAGCCATGTGTGGATGGACCTTATTCGCATCTCGATGAAAACAAACTAAACAAACATAACAAATGCCGCATGGTCTCGCTTACAAGTGAAATCTAAAAAAGTCAAATTCATAGAAGTTAGAGTAGCATGGTGGGCAACAGAGGGGGGCTAGGAGACTGGGGAGATGGGGTCAAAAGATATAAAATTGCAGTTGGCCGGGCGCGGTGGCTCAAGCCTGTAATCCCAGCACTTTGGGAGGCCGAGACGGACGGATCACGAGGTCAGGAGATCGAGACCATCCTGGCTAACATGGTGAAACCCCGTCTCTACTAAAAAAAAAAAATACAAAAAACTAGCCGGGCGCGGTGGCGGGCGCCTGTAGTCCCAACTACTCGGGAGGCTGAGGCAGGAGAATGGCGTGAACCCGGGAGGCGGAGCTTGCAGTAAGCTGAGATCCGGCCACTGCACTCCAGCCTGGGCGGCAGAGCGAGACTCCATCTCAAAAATAAAATAAAATAAAATAAAATTCCAGTTAGACAGGTTGAATAAGGTCAAGAGATCTATTGTACACCATGGTGCCTACAGTTCATGACAAGGTACTGCATTCTTGAAAATCGCTGCGAGTAGATTTTAGGACTACCTGTGTGTGTTCTGTGATAAGTATGTGATGCTAAGCTGTATGTTCATTAGCTTGATTTAGCTAATTAAGCTAAATATGGATACAGATTTCAAAACAACATGTTGTATAGGATAGATATATACAATTTTTATGTGTCAATTAAAAATAGATAAATTTTTTAAATGAGAAGAAAACAATTGCTGAAAAATTGGGGCAATTTCAACAGACAGAATACTTGGTGATGTTAAAGAATGATTGTTAACATACATTTTAGTATGATAATAGAATTATAATGTGTTTAAGAGTCCTTATTTTTTAGAAACATGCTGAAACACTTATTAATAAAATAATATGATTCTTGGGATTGGTTTCAAAATAATCTGGTGTGAGGGTAGGGAAGGGGGTGGATGCGGGTGAAAAAATGTTGGCCATGAGTTGACAGTCATGGAAGCTGGTGTTGGGTCCATGGTGGTGCATGACAGCATTCTCTAAAAATAGGTGAACATCCTGCTTTTGTTAATAAGATGACCCATAGGCTTGCAAATATTTTGGTGTCTTCGTAACATTATATTTAATTTTATTTTATTGATCTGCTTTATGTCACATCCTGGTACATGATCACTGGCTACAAGAACAAGCAAATTAATTCATCAATACTAAGTTACCTTGACTTTGAGGCAATATCGTATAGCGGCTTAGATCAAAGAAACCTTTTCTGTCAGCACCTTATCACTTGCATCTTTATGAAACCCAGCAATTTCTATACTTCTCAGTACCCAACTTTCTCTGCTGTAAAATGGAAGGGGGTAAATGAGATTTTGTGCATGAAGTACTGGGCCCAGTGTCTGACTGTCAGCAAACCTCAGTTCCTATTATTATCAGAGGCAGCAATACCAGTCTGCAGAATGAGGTCTTACTCTAGACACGTTGCTAATTTAGGCATGAATAGAAAAATGCCTGGGATAAAATACAAGGAATAGGTAACACAGGTAACTGCATGGGGAATCATTCATTCAATCATTCCATGTGCCATGTGGAACTGTGGGCACATGGTAACCAGGAGTCAAGACACAGGGGTGTAGCCCAGGGAGATGTTCAGAGGGCGATCTGAAGGCTGCAGGAGAGTTAGCCAGGTTGGATTTGGGAGGGGAAGGGAAGAGAGTAGGGGAAGAAAAAGGACAAGGAGTCCCAAGCTGCTAAGGGAAAGGCAAGTGCAAAGGCCTTAGAGCAGGAAGGAACCATTCCAGGATCCAAAGGTTACAGCGTAAAGAGCAGAGCAGACTAGACCAGAAGTAGTGGTTCACACCTGTAATTCTAACACACTGGGAGACTGAGGCAGGAGGATCGATTGAGCCCAGGAGGTCAAGGCTGTAGTGAGCTATGATGGCGCCACTGCACTCCAGCTTGGGTGACAGAGGGAGATCCTATCTCAAAAAAAAAAAAAGCAGGACCCATGAAGGTGGAGCCAGTGCAGCTGCAGTGATGGGGAGCGGGGAGGTCTCTTTCTCTTTCACTCACACCTCACACGCTTCTGAATTATGTCAGTATCTTATGAGAAGCATGTAGCAATCTTCTAATTTTTTTAAAGCTAAAAAATGCAAAGCAAAAAATGGCTGTAAACCCTCAAGAAGAAAATATTATGGCATTTTCTCTACTTTTTGTCTAACAAGAACGTACAATATTTTTCTTTTTTTTTT
Organism: Macaca thibetana thibetana; assembly: GCF_024542745.1. NCBI lineage: Eukaryota > Metazoa > Chordata > Mammalia > Primates > Cercopithecidae > Macaca > Macaca thibetana. Next base: position 42,586,183 of record NC_065587.1, on the reverse strand, counting down.
TTTTTTTTTGAGACAAGGTCTGCTCTGTGACCCAGTCTGGAGTGGCAGTGGCATGAACCTCAGCTCACTCTAAACTCCACCTCCAGGACTCAAGCAATCCTTCCACCTCAGGCCACCACACCTGGCTAATTTTTGTATTTTTTGTAGAGACATGGTTTCACCATGTTGCCCCAGCTGGTCTCAAACTCCTAAGTTCAAGGGATCTGCCCGCCTCGGCCTCCCAAAGTGCTGGGATTACAGGCATGAGCCACCGCACCCTGCCATGAATCTACAAAATGTTAAAATTCACTTATATTTGCTAAAGAAGCCACCTTGTTTAAATGTAAGAAGTACGCTATCCTCTCCTGTCTGGTTTGTTGAAAGGGCCTCCCCATCCTTGCCTCCCTTTTTTCCCTTTTGGATGTGTTAGAGGTGGAACAGATCTTTGCACCTAATTTAAACAATACTCCTTTCCAGCCTGCACAAAGGTTTTGGCCCTCCCAACAGCCCTTCTGGGACTGTTTGGAGGAAACACCGGCTAGTAGGGTTTGGGGGGAAGCTTCCTGGCCCATAGGGAGAACTCAGTATTGAGACTGCCCTGCAAGTTGGCATTTGCCAGTTTCATTTGCAATGTGTTGCTAGGAGCAGAATATGTTTTTCTGGTTCCTGCTCACAGCCTGGGGCTGGGACTGTTGACTTTGATGTGAAGGTGGTGCACACAGCTGCTGGGGGAGGGCCTGCAAGTCCTGCCGTGGAGCAGGATACCTGCAGGGCACAGGCAGAGCCATAGCTGCTGGAGGGTGAGCTGCCCCTCCTGCTTTTGTCAGCGCAGTGGGAACCCCAGCCAAGTCCTTTCAAGTCGCACCTTGCGGTTTCTCCTCTCAGGAATGCCAGTTTTATTACGGGTTTGTTCACTTCACTGTTTTGATCCTATCCTTGTGCCCCCACCCAGCTCAGGACCTTTCCCTCTGTGTCAGATCTAGCAAGGCTGCTGGCTTCTGGTTGAGTCTCATGCACAGGCTCTGTCCTCAGGGGACAGGGAAAAGTGGACAGAAATGTTTCTAGTCCCAGAAGAGAGGCACCTTCCAGCAGACAAGCCTTGACGGTGTCATTGACCTCTCGGCCTGCAAGAGCTTTTCATTTGTTTGTTCCTCTTTGGGGATGATGCATGAGAACCCACCTGCCGCAACACCCTCATTTCAAAGATGAGAAAACTAAGATCACCGCCAAAGAAACTCCCACAGAATGATGACACACTCCAAGCCAGATCCCCACAGGTGCCTCATATCCGAGTGGTTAAGAGCATGAATTTGGAGACAAGGTTTAACTCTCAGCTCTATCATTTACTGGAGGTCCAATCTTGCACAAATGGATTAATTTCTCCAAACCTCAGTATCTTCATGTGTGAACTGGGTGTACTATTTTTCACCTCTTAAAGTCATTGGTTTATTTTAAGTGCATTTCTTACCCTGCCAACTTAATTATGTAAGAGTACATCTGGCCAGGTGCAGTGGCTCACGCCTGTAATCCCAGCACTTTGGGAGGGCGAGGTGGATGGATCACCTAAGGTCAAGAGTTCAAGACCAGCCTAGCCAACATGGTGAAACCCCCTCTCTACTAAAAAATACAAAAACCTAGCCGGGTGTGATGGCACTCGCCTGTAATCCCAGCTACTCAGGAGGCTGAGGCAGGAGAATTACTTGAACCCAGGAGGTGGAGATTGCAGTGAGCCGAGATTGTGCCACTGCACTCCAGCCTGGGAAACAAGAGCGAAACTCCGTCTCAAAAAAAAAAAAAAAAAAAGAGTTCACCCGATTGCCCTTAGTTCTCCCCTCCTTTTAGGCTCTGAAATCCCTAAAAGGAAGGGGTTTACCTGCTTTGTTCACAGTTGTGTCCTCAGTAATAAACCTTGCCTGGTGCAAGGTAGGCAGGGAGGAAGTATTTGTGATAACAGCAACGTAAGGCCATCAATACAGTGCTTGGTACACACAGAACAGCCATCAACACAGGCAACCATCCCAGTGAACAGAGGGAGTCCATTATTTATGATGGGAAACCAGTTTTAGTTGGAAAACTATCAAATTACCAGGAATGGAAGGAACAAAACAGTTCTCCCGAGTGGCTCTTCTGGGGCCAAGCCCCCAGCACCCCACCCATGCAGGACCAGGCCCCCAAAGGCCTTGGAGCCGCCTTGTTCTAGGGTCTCGCTCCTCTGTCCTCTCCTCCCCAAAGTCAGGACTCGTTTCCTGGGGCTTCAGAATTCCTATCTTCTGCTCTAGAAGGCTTGGAACAAGTGGGGGAAAGGCACCACTCACCAAGTCTGTGAGGGGACGACATGGTAAGGAGGGAGAGGAGCTAGATAAAAAACAAGATGCCAGTTAAGTTTGAACTTCACATAAACAATGAAATAACGTTCCTTTCTCTGCCATCGTGGTGTGTGCTTGACTCCGCTTCTCGCCATGTCTTCTCACAAGACTTTCAGGATTAAGCAATTCCTGCCCGAGAAACAAAAGGAAAATCGTCCCATTCCCCAGTGGATTCAGATGAAAACTGGTAATAAAAACAGGTACAACTCCAAAAGGAGACACTGGAGAAGAACCAAGCTGGGTCTATAAGGAATTGCACTTGAGATGGCACACACATTTATACTGTCTGAAGGTCACAATCATGTTACCACATCAAGGTGAAAATGTCGCCACTCTCTGGAGAGTTGGACATGTTATTGGGAATATTTTTTTTTCTCTCTGAACCTGTTATGAACGTGTTGATTGGCTGGGTTCAGTAATAAATATGCGAGCCCTTTCATTTAAAAAAAAAAAAAAGAACTAATTTTTTTTTTTTTTTTTGAGAAGGGAGCTCCCTGTGTTGCCCATCCTGGAGTACAATGGCTATTCACAGGCATAATCCTAGTGCACAGCAGCCTCCAACTCCTGGAGCCTCTAAATCCATCCTCCTGCCTCAGCCTCCCTAGTAGCTGGGACTACAGGTGAGCACCACTGTGCATGGCTATGAAATAACTTTCTAGTGAAAGTATATACCAAACATTATATGAGACGTAGTTACCCTAAAAAAAAAGTATTTGTTGTTTATCTGAAATTCTAATTTAACTGGTTGTCCTGTATTTTCATTTGCTAAATTCGTCTGCCCTACAGAGTGGGAGGGCTGGGATTTTAACCCAGGCCTGTCTGCTCTGAGCAGACCTTTCCTGGCTCCCGCAAATTAGGATGACACATTAGGAACTTTCTGGGGTTCTTAAGGGAATTAGAAGAGGGACCTGAGTGCAAAGGGCTTTGGAGGCATTCAACTGCTATGAAACGTTAATAAGGACAGAGATTGCACTTGCCTCAATCACAGCTGAACCCAGTGCCGAGAGCTGTAATCCCATACAGCTGGATCTTCACCATTATGTATTTTAATGAAAAATCGCTGATACTGCTGTCCCTAAACAGCCCACACCCAAAATAATTAAATCATCTCAAGGGACTCTGGATCCAATATCCGCAGCAGGCCACACAAACATCTCTCAGTTCAGCCACGCGGAGCCCACGTCTGCGCGACCGAAGCTCAGGGAGGCGCCTGCCTCAGGGCCTCGTAGGTGGGACCGTGCCTGAGAGCCCTGCGCTTGCGCACTCCGAGCCCTGCGCTTGCGCACTCCACGCCCTGCACTACGCACAGGCCCGTCCAGCCCCGCCTCTGGGTGTGGGACGTGCGCACGCGCTGGCCGCTCAGAACGCGCGGGAAAGGCACGCAGCCTCGCCCCAAAGGCGCAGCCTGGAACAGGGGCTTCTGGAGCATCTGGCAGCCCACCACCCTCATGGCCTTTGCACCTATGGGGCCCGAGGCCTCGTTCTTCGAGGTTTTAGACCGACACAGAGAGTCCCTGCTGGCTGCCCTGAGGAGAGGTGGCCAGGAGCCCCCCAGTGGGGGAAGCCGCGTGGCCTCCAGGTACAGGAGCTGGTGCTGAGGTGCGAGGCAGCCACTCTGTAGAGAAGTCGGGCGTTCTTCCCGGCGCCGGGCTGCCTCCTAGTGTTGAGGCTGAGGAGGCACCCCTTGGAGGGCCAGCCTGGAACCCCCAAAAAGATCCTTCCTAAGTACCCGCCACCTGCTTTGAACCCTTATTTTGAACTCAAAAAGAAAGCCAGGTGTCAATCCCCCTTCTGTGGCTTCCAGGATGTTCCCTTCTGGAATGTTCCAGGAGGCTCTCTGCAGCTGGTTTGGAAGATTTCCTAAAGATCCTTTATAGGTTGGGGAGTTTGGGGTACAGTTAGCTTTGTATTTTTTAAACGTTTTTTCAGATAAAATTTTAGGTTAAACTTTAAGGTTTTTTTGTTTTGTTTTTGTTTGAGAAAGAAAATGTGTTGTATGTCTTCTCTCAGTAAGCGAATGGTTTTCTCAGAGTTAACAAGGACATCAACACATTTTAAGTGGTTTATAATAAGACAACATGTTTTATTGTTTTGGAAGTGGAGACAAAGTATATATTTTAAATGATGTATTTAAAATCAATTACAGGAACCCTTCAGCTACCCATGTTGGAATTAACCACGGAAAACATGGTTACGTGATTGACCACTTTCACTTAAAAATACTTTGTTTTGTTTCCTTGACCTGCTTTCTTGGTTGATTGCTCAGCAAAGTTTTTCAGCCTTTTATTTTTAAGCCCAAACCAACCACCAAAAAATCTGAAAAACCTACAAGCAAACCAATTTTTGCAAAAGAATTTAGTTTGAGGGAGAACTTAGGAGAGTGAGGGAAAAGGAGAGTGGCAAGTCCCTTGTTAATAGCGCAGACGTAGATAAATCTGATAGTATCTTAAAGTTGGTTACAGTATTATCCTGCAACACTTTTTTTCTCCAAACTAGGAAAAATGAGTATTTGGGTCAGTTGTTACCTCCCAATATTAGAATAGATTAAAAGTTTTAAAATCCATTTTCTGATACACAAGTTTTCAGTAAAAACTCTGAAGTTCCTGTGGAAATTAAAGCTCTCAACATTTTGCCTGTTTTCTAGAGTGCATTTGATTTCTCTTCCTAGACAATAAGCTTAATGGTGTTTATAACAGAACAACATTTTTTGAAGCTGATGGCTTGTGAAATTAACAGTCAGCTGACAGAAAACTGGGCTTAGTCTTCGCATTTTGCTGTAGAGTGGCGTAATCGCTGCCAAGTCACCGTTTGTTGCAGAACTCACACTTTATTCTTTTTTTTTTTTTTTTTTTTTTTTTTTTTTTTTGAGACGGAGTCTCGCTCTGTCGCCCAGGCTGGAGTGCAGTGGCGCGATCTTGGCTCACTGCAAGCTCCACCTCCCGGGTTCACGCCATTCTCCTGCCTCAGCCTCCTGAGTAGCTGGGACTACAGGCGCCCGCCATCACCCCGAGCTTGTGTGTGTGTGTGTGTGTGTGTGTGTGTGTGTATTTTTAGTAGAGACAGGATTTCACCGTGTTAGCCAGGATGGTCTCAATCTCCTGACCTCGTGATCTGCCCGCCTCGGCCTCCCAATGTACTGGGATTACAGGCGTGAGCCACCGCGCCCGGCCTCACGATTTTTTCTTTCCAGGGTAGTAATTAAGCGTTTTCTTTTTTGTATCACTAAATTTCAGAAGAGCCGATTTTAAGGCTTGAGATTAACTAGGCTAATGTGCGACCACAAAAGGTGTTTCTTTTGAAATTTTTGCATTGCATTTTTGGGAAAGAAATTCAAAGCCAATATTGTATCACTTTTTAATTAAAACATGTATCAGTAGTATGTCAAATTTGTATTAAAGTTCAGCTAGATTATGGTAGGTTAATATGAAGTGTAGATAAAAATATAGTTGTAAATTTAGTCATTAATGTAAAAGGGAGACCTTCAATTGGTAATTGCTTGAGAAGTAAAATTACAAGCAAATGAAATTTATTTGTAAATACAGTTGCTTTAATGCAGTAGTAAAGGTTTAATGGGAGAGATAATTATTGACATGGATTACCTAGTCTTTCTCTTTTTTAAAAAATCCCTTCCCAATTACCTAGTCTTAAAAAAGAATAAAATAAAAAGTTACTTTAATATTGATCTGGGAAAATCTTACATATTATAAAGTCAAAATTTATGATTAAGATGGAATCATGCTGTGTTTATTGTTTCAGTTCTGAGGTTCTTGTATCTATAGAAAATATTATCCAAGACATAATCACAAGCTTGGCAAGAAACGAAGCACCTGCATTCACGATAGACAACAGATCAAGCTGGGAAAACATAAAGTGGGCATTTTGCATTTTCATTTTTTAAATGCAGTATCTATGTCATTATTTGAATTATTTGAGTTAGAGTTCTGGTCATTTTTTTTTTCATTTTATTGCCATTACCTTGCCAAAAAAAAGGATTTAGGAAGTTTACATAATACATACCATACAGAGAGGTGATGTAAACTAGAAGTAGGTGTGAAAGATGAGGCAAAGGGAAAACAATGCTAGCACCAACAGAATGGAGCACCAGAAGATGTTAGAATTCCAAATGCATGTGATAAAGTCTCATAATTTTGCTAAAAATAGACACTAAACTTGGAGCTATGCTTTCTAGCAGACAGAGGGGGAGATGTCATGGGTGCAATTCTCATATATACCACAAAAGCAAACCACTTGCTCACGAAGTATAACCAATCCTGATACCAGACCAAAATAAAAGTATCCTGAACATACAGCACATTTTAGCCTTTCTCCTAACAGACCTTCTACCCCTGCTAAGTCATGTGTCCAAAAAGGGTAAAATCAGCAAACAGCTTTATCAGAATTATTGAACCTGGTTATACAGGTTTTTTTCAGCCTCTCATATTTTGTAAGAGGTACAGAAACAAAATGAAAGGAATTTTGAGTCTCCTTCCTCACTATTGTTTTATGATCTATATAAGTAATATAAGCTGTATACTTTTCAGTCATGTTTTGAAAGATGGGTTTTACCTAGCTTTGAAGCAGCTTACACCTGACATATCCACCTGGTGCCTTCTGCCACCTTTAGGGGAAGTTTGGCAGTTCAGCTTAACAACCTAATACAATTGCTATTTTATGCAGTGTAATTTTGCAGGTAAACCAGAAATGAAACATTTCAAAGCTTATTAAATTGAGTAAAATTATTAAATGAGTAGATTATTAAAATGAGTAAAGTACTAATTGTGAAATATTTGAAAACGTTTTACATATACTAAAAATGTCTTCCCAGGAAAAAAGTATGCACACACACACAAACACACTCCCACACCCCCTAATCAAAGGTATTAGCTCATTTATGTTAAATGGTTTATCTTGGTGCCTCTGTTTGTCACAAATCTAATTTCCTAGTTATCACCTGGAATGATCTATGCTTTCAAACCAGTTGATCCTAAGCTTCAGTGCTTAAATTGAGAAGAAGTATGGGTTTTAAAGACCATAAGTATATATTGTTTGGTGTTTAGAAGTTGTCTTTTTCACTTTATTCCTTTGCTTTAAACAAAACGACAGGTTTGAAGATTCTGTAGGTCTTCAGATGGTATCCCATTGCACCACAAGAAAGATCAAAAGTGATTCACCAAAATCAGTTAAAAAATTTGGTAAGTTAATTGTTCTTAGCTTTTGGTAATAAAGGATAAATAAATTTTGTTATCTTCTTCATTTTATTTGTTCCCAGTTAAATAATTTTACTTGTTTTAATAGACCACTTTTGTACATAAAATAAATTTCTAGAATTTTTCATTGTCAATAACTATGGAAGTAGGTTATCAACATAAACATATTTTTCAAGGTATATGGTTCAGTGCAAAATCATCCTCTTAGTTTTGCTGTCCATAGAGCAATTAATTTTAACTGATTCCTCAGGTAATTGTTCTGTACTTAACCCTCCCATTTTGGAAAGATAATTTTTTAAATGTTAACTGAAGTTAAGTTAAAATCCTTGATAGCAGTATCTTTTGAATCAATAAGAGAAATGATGAGCAACTTATTTGTTGAATCTTATTTTCCAGCTCTAATCCTTAAAATATTGTCCATGATTTATAAGTTAGTACAGAGCAACACTTATGCAACCAAAAGGTAAATATATTGTTCTAGTAAATTACTCTTTAAAATGTAATGTGAGAATTACTTGGATTAACTTTTATTATATACTTTGAAAAGTTACATAAGACTAAACTATGGCTCATAATTTACTTTTTTTACATGTTGTGTTTTCATCCAGTTAAAGCTTTCTTCGGTTAACACTCTAATACTTGTCATATTCAAAGAGAATATGGTTGCCGGGTGCGGTGGCTCAAGCCTGTAATCCCAGCACTTTGGGAGGCCGAGACGGACGGATCACGAGGTCAGGAGATGGAGACTGTACTGGCTAACATGGTGAAACTCCGTCTCTACTAAAAATACAAAAAATTAGCCGGGCGTGGTGGCGGGCGCTTGTAGTCCCAGCTACTTGGGAGGCTGAGGCAGGAGAATGGCGTGAACCCAGGAGGCGGAGCTTGCAGAGAGCCAAGATGGCGCCACTGCACTCCAGCCTGGGCGGCAGAGCGAGACTCCATCTCAAAAACAAAACAAAACAAAAAACAAAACAAAACGAAAAGGCCGGGCGCGGTGGCTCAAGCCTGTAATCCCAGCACTTTGGGAGGCCGAGACGGGCGGATCACGAGGTCAGGAGATCGAGACCATCCTGGCTAACACGGTGAAACCCCGTCTCTACTAAAAAATACAAAAAAACTAGCCAGGCGAGGTGGCGGGCGTCTGTAGTCCCAGCTACTCGGGAGGCTGAGGCAGGAGAATGGCGTGAACCCGGGAGGCGGAGCTTGCAGTGAGCCGAGATCTGGCCACTGCACTCCAGCCTGGGCGACAGAGCGAGAGTCCGTCTCAAAAAAAAAAAAAAAAAAGAATATGGTTAATTAAAAATATGTATTTTAAATTTTCACAGAGACATATATTACACTGACAGCCAACTCTTTGGCAACCAGACTGTTGTGGACAATATTATCAATGACATTTCTTGTATGTTAAAAGTGTCAAGGAGGAGTCTGCATATAGTAAGTAGTACCTAATACAAAGCATTTTATTTTAAAACAAAATGCTTGCATAAAACATAATTTTAAAACATAATATAGCCTTGATATTATTTGATGCTGCATTTTTCTCACTATAAATTTAAATAATAGATTCTCAATATATTCCTATGGGTGAATGGACCAAACTGATGAATTACCAAATATTTTTTAATTCCTAAATACCTTTACATATTTTCTCTTTCGTCTCTTAAATTTCAATCCAAGTGAAAATACCAGTAATTTAGCAGATGAACACGAGGAGTGACTTAATAGCGTAAAACATATTCATGAAACAGGTTTCAAATATGTCTACTATTTTTTGCAGTTATCTACATCAAAAGGTTTAATTGCTGGCAACTTAAGATATATCGAGGAAGATGGCACCAAAGTGAATTGTACCTGTGGTGCAACGGTAAGAAGCATCATCGATGTTTTCACAGCTTTAACTCTTTTAGCTCCTTCAGTTTTGAAGCCTAATTGTATTTCTTGCTTTGTTATGTAACCTAGAGCTTAAGATTTCAAAATAAAACTGAAAGATGAATAGGAATATGCTTTACAGTACTGTACATTACGTAGTTTCAAAATATGCTAATTGTCAAATGTCAGATTGAAATAAGCATACATATACAACTCTTTAAAAATGCACCATTATTTTCAGATAAAGTGTAGCTTGATCATTTTAGCATGGTTATTTAGTAATCTTCATTAAATGTTCCGGTTCTGAAAGCGATATTTTTAATACTAAACTATTTGCTGGGCTTAGATACAAAGAGAGTCCACAATACTAAACTTAGTACCCCTGTTGGGAGAATTGCTGTGAGTCATATGCCGATTTTCTCACTGAGGGGTAAAGCTGTTTTCTAGTATTTTTTAACAGAGGAATAAGTCTCTGATGACTGGTATGGTCAAAGAAAAATAAAAACAGAGGGCTTTGTGATAAACTAAAAAGTGTGGTTTTTTGCTTTTTATGTGAGATAAAAACTGTTTTTCTTTTGTTTGTTTGTTTTTGTTTTTTTTAAAAGGCTGTTGCTGTGCCATCTAATATTCAAGGAATTCGGAGTATCCTTTAAGTGGGAAAACTATTTAAACTTTTGGAATGTTCATTCATTCATTCATTCCTTTGGTAAGCCAAGCCTTCATAATGTGTAAGGAACAAGTTAGACCCTATAGCAGTCAAGATGAACACACCATGGTCCTTTCTTTAGGACTCTTTTAGGAGCTCAACATCTAGTGGAAGAGACAGATATCTGAATATATGAATAGATATGTTTATATGTTTGAAGGTACAAATTAAAATGTTGTATCTATAGCTGCTTTTGAGTTATCTCTATGGCACCTTAATTTAGTTGGTGATTAAACTGAAATACTCTTGCTTTCAAATTATCAGCCTTAACTTCACAGATTTAGTTACAGATGCAAAGTTTGTATTAATTGTAGAAAAAGATGCAACATTTCAGCGGCTCCTAGATGACAACTTTTGCAACAAATTGTCTCCATGCATCATGATTACGGTATATTATCTAACTTTACTATAATTCCAATACTAATATATACTGTTATGGTGATTGGTAAGAGGATTTACAATATTATCTACACAATGTCCTGTTTTCAATATAATGCATCCTTTGGGATCATAGAACAGAAATTTCCAAGGCATTTATTTAAACATCCTCAAAGCTGGCTGTCACCTCAAGTTCATTTTTTTTTTTAATAGAGACAGGGTCTCACTCTGTTGCCCAGGCCAAAGTACCATGGCATGATCATAGAGCGCTGTAACCTTGATAAGTTCATGTTTCTAAAACCACACTCAAAAGCTTTCTTCCTTGAAGAGCTGAGTGTTCCTGCCACTTGTCCTGTGGCTATCAATGCAGATACTGCAATGAGGTCCACACGTCAGAGTCAGTTTGACTTACTGCTGACATCCCATGGTCACCAAGTCCTTTTGAATTGGCCTTGGGAATCTCTTTCATTTCAGCCCTTTCCCCTTAATCCTTCCCCTTTCATTCTGACACAAGACAACCACCTGGTAGCCTCCAGACAGGCCCCTGACTTCAATTATCTCTCACTCTACCTAACTGATTCCCTGCCACACCAGACTTGTCATTTCCCTCCTCGCCAGTTCAAAAACTTTTGGTTTTGTCTGATACTTCTGCTCTAAATCTGGATGCCTCTGTGGAAATGGTCAGCCCTTCTAAGACTCCATTCCGCCTCCTCTCCAGGGCAGCGCTCCTCGCTGCCTCCACAAACATCCCTCACAAATGCCTCTCAAGAAGGGGCTGGGACTCGAGGGCCATATTAGGAAGAGCTATTTTCCACCAGGTCCTTTAATACTGTTTGACTCCTCTACTGTGTTCATGTGCTATTATTTTTCCCAAAGAACATTGTGAAAATACACTAAGTACCCATGATGAGCTAGGAGCCCTGCTAAGCACTTGACATAGTGAGAGTTCACATTTACTGGTGTTTATCACATATCAACTTGTAAAGGCTCTCAACGGCCTTAGGAGGTAGGTACTAACATCATCGTCACCTTAATAATGGGGTACTGGAATGCAGGAAGGTATTTTTACCACATCTCGATGGCTATTCAAAACCAGGACTGGATTTGAATAGTTGAACTCCATGTCACTATAATGCCATCACTCGGTGTGACAGGCACATTTATGCTGAGTTTATAGATAAAGCCATGGCCTAAAGAGACTAAGAAACTTGCCCAACATCACACCACTGATGATGGGCAGAGAGGGAATTCAAACTCGCAGCAGTAACCCAAAGCCCATTCTGAATCTCTAGGGCTACTCTGCGCTCTTCCTCTGCTCCGTTTCATTTGGTTTTCTGCTTTTCTCTAACATTGTTGTAACACTCTTCAGTTTACTTTTCTACATAATTATTATTTTAATGACTTCATAATACTATCGCACCAGTTAAGTTTTATTAAACCCTAAATTTAAGCCAGGTACTCTTCTAAGTGCTTTATGATTATTAAATAATTTAATTCCTATAATAATCCTATATGTTGTCACAGAGCCCCAGACCACAGAGTGGGTTTGTTACTCATTCATGTTCATGTTGCTAAGAAGTAGCAGAGCTGAGATGCGAACTCAGGCTGCCTGGCCCCGCAACTGGTGCAGATCACCACTGCACTATGCTGCCTCTCCACATCCCTGTTGTTAGATATTTTGGCTATTTATATTAGTTTTTGCCATTTTAAATAACACTTCAGTGAGCATCTTTAAATATGTAGGGTGTTTATTATTTCTGTTTTTGCTGAAATATTTCCTTAGGATCATTTCCTAGGACTGGCATAATTCCCAGTCCTTCACTCTGTTTGTATATAATGTACAATTTTTTTCACAGTCAACACCAGGCTTTCAGCACCTGAAATCCAAGGTAGGAAGATGTAACCTTTTTTTTTTTTTTTTTTTGGTGCTGTGACTCAGATATGAACCAGGGTTGCTGTGGCCACATGCAGAGTACTAACCATTGTATGAGCATAACTTGTAATTTTTCCATTATTATTATTATTATTATTTTGAGATGGAGTTTCACCCTTTTTGCCCAGGCTGGAGTGCAATGGCGTGATCTCAGCTCATTGCAACTTCTGCCTTGTAGGTTCAAGTGGTTCTCCTGTCTCAGCCTCCTGAGTACCCGGGATTACAGGCATGTACCACCACACCTGGCTAATTTTGTATTTTTAGCAGAGACGGGGTTTCACCACGTTGGCCAGACTGGTCTCAAACTCTTGACCTCAGGTGATCCCCCCACCTCGGCCTCCCAACGTGCTGGGATTACAGGCGTGAACCACTACATCCAGCCTAACTTTTAAATTATTAATAAGAGTGTAGTTGTAACCATTTTATTCTTCTGAAGTTAAAATTCTTAATTTTCATCTTGCTTTTAGGGAAAGGGAGTTCCTGATCTAAACACAAGACTTTTAGTCAAGAAACTCTGGGATACGTTTCATGTTCCTGTTTTCACTCTTGTAGATGCTGATCCACATGGTAATTTATCATTGGACTATTTACAACAATAGTCATAACTAAATCATATTTGTAGTTGTGTTTTTCTTTTTCTTTTTTCTTTTCTTTTTTTTTTTTTTGAGATCGAATCCTGCTCTGTCACCCAGGCTGGAGCACAAAGGCGCGATCTCGGCTCGCTGCAACCTCTGCCTCCCGGGTTCAAGTGATTCTCCTGCCTCAGCCTCCTGAGTAGCTGGAACTACAGGCACATGCCACCATGCCTGGCTAATTTTTTGTAGTTTTAGTAGAGATGGGGTTTCACCATGTTGGCCAGGCTGGTCTCGAACTCCTGACCTCAGGTAATCTGCCCACCTCGGTCTCCCAAAGTGCTGGGATTACAGGTGTGAGCCACCATGCCCAGCCTGTAGTTGTGTTTTCTACTCTCAGGACACTTTTATAAAACATTTTAAAAGAAAATAATTACATTAAAATTAGGTCTATAATTATTTGAGACAATTTATTGTTATTTTGTCATATTAAACTGAGAACGATAAATTTTTCACTGGCGATGTCCACAAAATTAAAATTGTAAATAGTAGATAAAATTTGAGAGTGCAAATTAACCTGTAATATGTAAACTTTCTTTTAACAGGCATAGAAATAATGTGCATCTATAAGTATGGATCTATGGTAAGTATAGAAAAGCAGTTTTCCCTTTTTATTATTTAGATATTTTATATTCACCGAGGTGATTTCTGCATTTACTAATCACTCCCAAGTAGGCTGACAGTACCCAAAGTGTACCAGAGGGCCTAGTATCCTATTCTAGGAGCAATCTGTGTGTCGGCGGCTGTGACTCCAGCTCCCAGTATGACCAGTGCAACCACAGATGACAGAGTGGGATTAGCTATGGGCAAGTGGCATTATTATCCTGCACTCTCTTGGCATACTGAAGGAACTGTGGGGCTCTGGGGTAATAACAACGCTGTCTAATCACCAAATATACTCTAAATATTATATAGAGCCTTGAATTCTGACTTTTCTAATCCCTTTTCTCCCACTATAAGGAGAAATGGAAACAATAAATGTCACCGCCAGTGTCTACAATTACCATGTACGAGTGGCCTCACAGTGTGGCCCGAAGCCAGCAGCATCAGCATCATCTGGAAGATTCTTAGAAATGCAAATCTCAGTTCCCATCCAGAACTACCGAGCCAAAATCTCTAGGGGTGGGATCCTCCAAGGGATTCTGATGCATGGCAAAATTTATAGCAGATGAAAAGGATGGTGGAGCAGGGTGTAAGATGGGGAATCATGAACAATAAGAAATGTAGGTCAGAGAGCTTCATTTATAGTTTGCTTTAGAAAATTAATTCAGAAACACTACATAGAAGTTGTTGTTGTTGTTCTTTTGTTGCTGTTTTGAGACAAGGTCTCACTTTGTCACCCAGGCTGGAGTGTGGTGGTACAGTGACAGCTCACTGCAAATTTGGACTTTTGAACTCAAGCCATCCTCCTGCCTTGGTCTCCCAAAGTGCTGGGATTACAGGCATGAGCCACCGCACTTAACCCAGAAAGTTTTAACACCTTCACTGAAAGCCCAGCTTAGCATAGCTCCTGATGGTTTTCTTACTTCTGTGGGCTCTGGGCATGTGAAGCCAGCTTTAGTACTTGTCCTTCTTAATAAGTGAAAAATTTGACTGAAAAACAAGAATGCTAATTTTCTGCAATTTAGCCTCACCTAATATACTTTTGTTCTTTATTTTAGTCTATGTCTTTTGAAGCTCATCATCTCACAGTTCCAGCTATTAGATGGCTTGGTCTTCTCCCTTCTGATCTGAAAAGGTTAGATAGTATAGCAGAACTAGGATATTTAAAATGACAATTCATTGTCATATGTAACAATAAGCCTAAAAAGTCACTACAAGGAAAAGCTCTTAATGTTTTTTCTTTATATTGTCCACAATGACTTATGATTATATAATTATGAATTAAATTCATTAATGTTTCTGTTTCAACTAAAATACTTAACACATGAATTTGGTTAATGTGTTACACTTTCAGCTAGCTAAAAACTGTTTTTGTTTTACTCTTATGGTGAAGACATTTTATACACTGTTTGTACTTAAAAGTACAATACATTGTAGGCCGGGCACATGGTGGCTAATGCCTGTAATCCCAGCACTTTGAGAGGCCAAGGCGGGTGGATTGCTTGAGGCCAGGAGTTTGAGACCAGCCAGGGCAACATGACAAACCCTGTCTCTACTAAAAATACAAACATTAGCCAGGTGTGGTGGTGCATGCCTGTAATCCCAGCTACCGGGAAGGCTGAGGCACAAGAATTGCTTGAACCTGGGAGACAGCAGTTGCAGTGAGCCACAATCGTACCACTCCACTCCAGCCTGGGTGATAGAGTGAGACTCTGTCTCCAAAAAAAAAAAAAAAAAAAAAAAAAAAAAAAAAAAAAACGAACCATATGAGTCAATTTTGTCGTAGATTTAAATTTTTAACTTCAAAAGAAAAATATCATTTTAAGATTGTTAAAATTTGGGAACCTCAAGTTTGGCAAGTTTACTATATATGTTCATTATAGAAAAAAATATTAAGTAACAAGTTAAATATCACCTACATATCAGCAGCCTTACCTTTGTAAATTTTTTTTCTGTGCATAGCCGTAACTTTTTCACAAAACTGAGATCATACTCTGTTATTTTGTAATCTGCTTTTTTTCAAACACAACACAATGTGATCACTTTTCCATGTCAATAAAGTACATTTCTTATTTTAGCGTCTTTTGTTGCTGAGTTTTAATTCTAGATGTGCTAGTGTTTATTCAGCCATCCCCTCATAGCCATTTAGGTGGTTTCCAAATCTCTGTTCTGATAGGTAGTGCTTTGATGGAATCTCTTGTAACTAAATCTCTACGCACATCCTTAATTAGTCCCTCAGGCTGAATTCCCAGAAGAACTGGTGGGTCAAAGAGGATCCCCGTAATCAGGGTTTGACTGCTGTCCGGATAGATTAAGTATCTTGCTTTCTCTGAAGAGTAAGAGTCCACCTGTCCCTCAGCTTACTGCATTAACATTTTTTTTCACCTCTGCTAATGTGATATTTAAAAATGTTTTCTTATTGTTATAACTGGTCAGTAAGAATGAATTTAAATATGTTTATTGGATTTCTTTAAGTGGTGAGCAATCCTTGATAACAGGTGCTTGTTTCCTAAATATGGAATGTGAACAGGTTTTGGGTGATCAGCCACTTTCTACAAAATGAGGGTCCAAAAGGAAACATTTCATTTTTTATTTTTGAATATTTACACTCCAGTGAATTAACGTGTTCAATTTAGTGCATGTGTGTCATGGTCAAAATCCCTTGGGGGTGATCTGTTTGTATAAAAACAATTTTAACACAAATTCAAGACATATGATCTGATAATTATTAAGGTGAATGGCTTCAAGAAACTCTAGCTGCATCTCATAAATTCTATCAGTGCACTAAAAAGCCATTCCAAATGAATATACGATCAAAGGAAAAACACTATGGTAGCTACAGAAGCGGGCTGCAAGGGAAATCCTCTAGGCCTCCCTTTCAATCAAATTGTCACCCCTATCCAAGAGCTGCCCCTGGCAAATGGTCATAATTATGGACACATTAAAAAAGACTCTCCTGGGAAATCTAGGATTTGTGACTTCAAAAGGTAGACCACACCATAAATCCAGGACCTCTCATGTTCTATTTTTAAAACACATACCATAATAAAGTTATATTCCATGTTTTTCAAATTTAAAACTAGATAGGTAAGAATGTGTTTGTGTGTGTGTGTATGTGTAAAGTGATAAAAGTGAGAGACTAATTTCCATGGCCCAGAATCTTCAATGAATTATGAAGAATTAAATACTCAATGGAACCTAAAGTCCCTCAGTGAATCTCAGCCATTGGCCATGCATATTGGAGCTCACTGCCAGAAGAGTGTGAGGCTCTGAGAGGCCTAACTGTACATTATTAAGCTGCCCTGGTATCTATATACATGATGGTAGTGCTATTGGCATTTGTTTAATAACCAATATCAGTCTTCCTGTCATCCTGTCATCATCCCACGAGTGTGACATGAAGGAAAACAAAAACTTTAGAATCTTACTGTGGAAACACAAACTTCCACTATGAACTTGAAAACGTGCTGGTCTTGAGACATGACAGATCCCCTCAATCCTGGATGTAAGAGGTAGATCTGTACTAATTTTCTTATTTCTGAGTTTCTTGAAGTAGTACAATAAATACAGGCAAAAATACATGACAATCAAGTTACAGAAACACTTTTTTACTGATTTTTTTCACCTACTTTTTTCCAGGTTAAATGTACCTAAAGATAGTTTGATTCCACTGACAAACAGGGACCAAATGAAACTTGACAGTATCCTGAGGAGACCTTATGTTACCTGCCAACCATTTTGGAGAAAAGAAGTATGTTTCTTTTTACAATTCAAGTGTTGCATGTTTAATTGTTTTTACTTTAGTAGTGGCTATTCACATCGTATTTTGAAAATATCCCTCTTGAAATTTTATATGACACGACTAACATAAGTGTTGCTTGGCGGTAAATAGTTGTTGAAATTGAGTCATATGAATGCTAATAGATGAGATCAGTGAATGCAGCTGGCCTGTTTTTATCCTTATCATGGTTATATACACATTCTTGATGGCTGTATCATAGTTTGTGGGATTAAAAAAAGGAAGAAGAAATCATAAAGATTCAGACTATCCCTAATTACTGAAGACAGCATACAGAGTATTCTCACTCCAGATATTTTTAACTGTAGCAGCTCTAGAATATTCTGGCTGACCCTTAAGGCTATTGTCCCTGGTTTTGGAGAATAACGCAATTCTAGATTACTAGTTTGTTGAATTGACAGAAATGCAGCTAAGAACTCTGGTATGAGTATATTTTACTTTTATTGACAGATGGAAATAATGGCAGACTCTAAAATGAAGGCAGAAATTCAAGCTTTGACTTTCCTATCATCAGATTATCTTTCCAGAGTGTACTTACCCAACAAATTAAAATTTGGAGGATGGATATAAAAATAAATCAGAAGAACTTCTGATTGCCAGAGGCTTTTCATTAGTTTTGTTTTGATTGGCAAATACTATTGTGGAAAGAACATATATTATATTCTTAATTCTTAAAGGTGAAATAAAATAACTTTCCTTTAATTATTTTTTTTTGTCAAAACAAATGCTGTACTCCAATTTTCTTTAGAAGGCCTTATTCTATCCTCTGTAGAGACAGATTTCTATCCTATCTTCTAAAGTAAATTATAAAAGAATATGTTATTTTGACCTTTATGTTTGAAAAAATAATATTTTATACATGTCATCAAAGTCTACAAAATACTTTATTTACCTTCTACGATATAACTAATGTTAAGGCATAAAGTATCTTACTGGTAACAGAAATCATAATGATCTGAATTTGAGATGTTGCAAATGAACTGTGGTGTCCAGTAGTTTCTTCTTACATTTTCCTTTGCCTTTATACTTAGGGGTCTTACTCCATTAATTCATTTGTTAAGTTAGTAAAATTCGGTATGAATAAATATTTGGATTGATATAGTCTTCAGTGTTTTGCTTTATTTTGTATTGAGCCTACTTTTTATTGATAATATTATTTATTTGAAAAGTTTCTCCAAGGTCTTGAATGCTTCTCTAGTCTAGGTCTGTAGAACAAAAAACTTCTTCAGTTTTAAGATCTGCAGAAGTCTCAGATTTTAATAAGGTACTTCTCCAACAGTAAATATGTGACCTTTTCCCTCCATAAACCTATCTTAATTTTGCCAGAGATGAGTTTTATGATTTTATTCTGTGCTTTCAGTAAACCTTTAATTGCACTGAAAGTTTCTTGTGCTTGCAAGCAAGAATAAGAATTTATAGAAGCACAGAAATATTGTTAGTTATCTTGTAAAGAGAAATGGTAACAATAGTAATAATATATACCATTTCTGAGAACTTATATGTGCCAATCACTGCTGATTCAGTGTCTCATTCAATTCTCCCAAGGACCTTGTAATTACTCTGTCACTACACCATGGTTTACAGGTGAGAACACTGAGGATGCTATTTGTCCAAAGCCACAATAATACCAGGGGACAATACTACTACTTACCTCAAGAAAATGTGGGTCTCAATGCAAAATGTAAATGTGGGATCCCTTTTTATTAAGAATTTCAAGATGATAGCAGCAGAGGCCCTTCTTAGCCTGGGGTCCTGGGTGACTTCACAGGGTGTACACCTGTGAGGCTGGGCCTGCCCAAGAGGTTGTATGTAGTAAGGACTAAATAAGGTAATATAATGATAAAGGAAAATACATACATAGCACTTGCTATGCGCTAGGTATTTTTGTAGGTGCTTTGCAAACAATAATTCACTGCATCTTCACAGAAACCTTATAAGCTAGGTACTTTAAAAAAAATCCCCATTTTACAGGTGAGAAAACAAAGGTACAGAAAGGTTAAATAACTTTCCCAAGGTCACAAAACTAATAAGCAGTGGAGCTGGGACTTAAACCCAGAAAGTCTGGGTACCATGGTGCTAGTACAGGTAAAGTACTTCACGTGTGGTCTGTGTGCACACTGCGGGAAAAGGTCTGCAAGTCTTATTGTTGGCTAGTGTCAAATCAAGATCCCCCGATACCATATGTACAATTAACAAATATGTTATATTCCCTGGTCACATAGGAACCAAACATTTCATTTTGAGAACATTCTGGTATGCTGTTAATTTTACTTACTCGTGAGACTGTCAAAAATTGTAAAAACATTTTTATAAATAAGAAAAAATTTCCTCTGAATTTATACCATACTTACTCCTTTAACATGTAACAGTGTCACTGAACTTTGGTATGCTTTGTAAAGGAAGAAATTACTAATTTAAAAATATGTTTAACCCACAACACATCTGGCTTAGGATATACTATCAAAATGGGAAGGAGTCACAAATCTACGATAGTCATTCAAATTTAAAAATAAATTTGAAAAAGACAGATCCCTCCAGTTTGGATAATTAAGTCATCTTAAGTTTATTATTGCAAATTTACTTAAAATAATTTTCAGTTATTTGGGAAACAAAAATGGAAGGAGAGCACTATATATAGTTTGACGTTACTACCTATCTTTATTAGATGAAAATGAAAAATTAATGCTAGTAGATATTTGGGAACCATCTAGAATTCTAATTCTAGAGATTTCTTTCTAAAAAGGATTACCATAATACTTAGCATTTAAAATGGTAACTGATAACAGTCATCCCATCTACCATCATCTACTATATCTAATTTGGATATTTCCATAATTTTAATCAAGAAAGAACATTAGATTGGAATCTTTGTAATTAAAGTTTTTAAAAACGAATGCAACAAGGTCAGGCACGGTGGCTCACACCTGTAATCCCAAAGCTTTGGGAGGCCCAGGCAGGAGGAGGATTGCTTGAACCCAGGAGTTCAAGACCAGCCTGGGCAAAATAATGGGACTCCCATCTCAATTTTTAAAAATTACTTGGGCATGGTGGCACACGTCCATAGTCTCATCTACTTGGGAGGTTGAGGTGGAAGGATCACTTGAGACCAAGAGTTCAATGCTGCAGTGAGCTATGATCGCACCACTGCACTCCGGCCTGGGTGACAGAGTGAGACCTTGTTTCAAACAACAATAACAACAAAAACCAGTACAATAAAAAGGTGCCCAGAAACTCTTAGTTTTCCCTGAAGGGCTCATAATGACCCTAACAAAGTAAAAGCTGCTTGTAATACCCCCCGTTTTCTGAGAAATTAGATTATAATCATTGGTGATACTAAGTGATTTCAGAAGTTATGAGTTCATAGGGAAGAAAAACCATAGTGCACTTTACAAAAATAAGGAAAATCCTCCAGGGTTTCCATCTACGAATTCCTTACTGAGTGTCTCAGTTGAGCCGCTAGTTTGATGTAGATAATCTGTTCAGTGCTGCTGAAAAGAACAGACTTTCTAAGCTGTATATACATGTACATTAAAAGATTTTCAATGGAATGTTTTTGTAGTGAAATATTGAGAAACGTGTACTTCTGTTTGCTAAATGAACTTCTGTTCACTGTTACACAGATAGGTATCCCAAGTAAACAATCCTGTAGAAACAAGCCAAGGTCGCCCTCTGCTGGCAAATGCTCACTGTGCTCTCAACTCCTTCCACTATTTTGGGTGGAAATTTCTTTGAAATGTTTTCAAGTCATTGTCTTAAGGAATGGGGTGAAAGAGTCTTGAGTCACAACAAAAGAGTTTGGGGAAAACCAAGAGGGTTTCTGTGTGACACACTCAACAGGAATCTGCTTTGTTAATCCACTTTGGATGCCCCAATTCCCGGTAAAGCCACACTTAATGTGTGCTTCTTTGCAACCAAGCTGTTCACAAAACTGTAAGCCAACATAGTACATCTCTTATTAAAAATTCAAAATGAAAAGTAACTCATGCTAAGAATATAGGCATGTTCAGTTTCCATTCACCTAGCAATTAAATAGAAACTGTACTTATTCATAAATATTCCCTGTGTAAAAATGGCAGAAAAGTTTACCAGTTTGAACGATAGTCACTACCAAAATTTAATTATTTTTCTATTGTTTAATTATTTTCACCTATATTGTATGGATCAATAATCATACAATCATACCCATGGACAAAATTTTACTGATCTCACAGGGCATGGTGGCTCACGCCTGTAATCCCAGCACTTTGGGAGGCCAAGGTGGGCGGATCACAAGGTCAGGAGTTCAAGACCAGCCTGACCAACATAGTGAAACCCCATCTCTACTAAAGATACAAAAATTAGCCAGGCGTGGTGGTGTGCACCTGTAATCCCAGCTACTGGGGAGGCTGAGTCAGGAGAATTGCTTGAGTCCTGGCGGTGGAGGTTGCAGTGAGCCGAGATTGTGCCACTGCACTCCAGCCTGGGCGACAGGGCGAGATTCCATCTAAAAAAAAAAAAAAAAAAGACTGCTCTCCCTTTTTGTTTCTAGGAGGGAAAACATAAATCAGCATAATCTGCCACCTGTGGAAGTGTAGAGTTCGGTTTTGGGGCAGGCTGCTTGCATTCCAATTCTGCCTCTACTCATTGCCTCTATGGCTGGGACAATTTACAACCTGATCTCAGTTTCATCAACCATAAAATGGGAGTAACAACAATAATAATGACTTGGTAGAGTCATGGTGGGGATTAAATGAGATTATTCATGTAACAAGAGTCTTGGAATATTAGCTATAATATTTGGGCGAGCATACTGCTCCTTAGTGGTTCCACTGATGGTATATGCAAAAGCAGTTTGTCAACTATATAACCCTAGACAGCGGGAAGAGTTTATAGAGTATGCTGAATAACCAGGATTACAGAGGAGTCTGTATCATAATAGAGACTTCTGGAAGATACCTTGGGCATTGAACTATAAAATGCAACTAGTATTAATAATGAACACGTGTAAGATACTCTGCTTGGTGCTGCAAAGCATATACCATGCAAATACCATGGAAGTAGATACAAGTTTTAAATCTGGGAATCTAGACAAGACAAATACACTATTTAATGAGGCAGAATATGCCTTGAAATCCTGACAGAACTTTGAGAGGGCTTTTGAGAGTTTAAAGGAAAGATAGTAAGAGGAGTTCCATTGAAAAAAGGATAAGAAAAGGTAGTTGAAGAAGAAGCATTTCTCAGAAATGAGTCCAAAGCTTTGCTGGTAGGAGGGTCAGGCACAGGACAGATCTCATTGGACCTACTGTGTATCAGCTGTGTGAGCTCTGGTAAGTCACATCACCTCTGTCAACTTCACTTTCCATATCTATAAAATGCAGGTAATTGCAATACCTATCTTTTAGGGCTGTTCTGGAAACTACAGAAGATGGAGCATCTAAAGCACTTAGCATAGGCTGATGCTCAAAAGAGCTATTATTACCATCATCGTCTAGACTAGAGGTTCTCAATCTTGACTGCATCTTAGAATCACCGGGGGAGCTTTTAAAAAATATTAATTTCCTCTGTTCTAGCCCAGACCTACTAAATCAGAATCTCTAAGGGTGCAGTCTAAGCATCACAGTTTTTAAAAAGCTGCCCAGGATTCTAAATGATCTACAGCCTTGGTACGGAACTGTGGTTTGTGGCCCAGCAACCTCAGCTGGGGACTTGGTAGAAATGTGGATTCTCAGGCCCATCCTAGACCTACTGAATCTGCATTTTATAAGAAGATACCCCAGATCCTAAAGCTTCCTAAGGAGGCCAAGGCACGCAGACCACACTAAGTAGTGAAGGACAGGATCCATGGTACCTACGTAACCTCACGAAATCCCTTCCTTGTGGTCTTTTCTTTCACTTTCTTCTTCAGACACTCCTAAAAGTGGGGGTTGGGAGGAACCAACCAGCTCAAACATTGGAGTGGGCATGTGTGTGAGTAGTAAGAATCCCTTAACATTTCTACGGAATGTTCTATTAGTAAGAGTAGTTCACTTGTGATTTCACTTGACCCTAATTAGGAACAGCCCTGGCATCATTTTCCCCACCATGCAGCAGGAAACTGAGGCCCAAAGAGCCCCGAGGTGGGCTCAGGGTACCCCAGTGGGCAAACAGAGAGGCCAGGGCACGAAACTCCCAGCCAATCTTGCCTCGTTCCGAGGCAGCATTAGAGCAGCCTCTCAGAGGATGGCCTTGGACTTGAATTGGCAGCAATCAGAATATTTTAGATGTTTATACATGATAAATGCAATAATTAATTCACAAGAGAAAACAGCTGGCTACCTTGCGCTAGCCCTAGTTACAGACTGATTGACTGATTTGAGACGGAGTTTCACTCTTGTTGCCCAGGCTGGAGTGCAATGGCATGGTCTTGGCTCACTGCAACCTCTGCCTCCTGGGTTCAAGCGATTCTCCTGCCTCAGCCTCCCAAGTAGCTGGGATTACAGGCACCCGCCACCATGCCCGGTTAATTTTTGTATTTTTAGTACTGACAGGGGCGAGGGGCGGTTCACGATATTGGCCAGGCTGGTCTCGAACTCCTGACCCCAGGTGATCAGTCCGCCTCGGCCTCTCAAAGTGCTGGGATTACAGGCGTGAGCCACCGCGCCCGACCAGTTGCGGATTTATAAAAGCAGTCGCTTACCAACTTGCAGCGGCTACACCAACCTTGGACCAATTCGCAAACTGCTGGTGTAAAGCGTTTTTGCGCATGTGCTGTAGCCTTGCGGAAAGGAGCCTTTTTCATCGACGATTTCCGGGCGACGCAGGAAGTGGCTCCAGGACGCACGCGCGTTGTTTCCGCGGTAGTCAGGGCAGTTTCTGCCGCCGGCTTAAGGAGGTTTCGGGCCCCTGGGATTTCTGTCCACGCTCCTCGCCCTCGTCCTCCGAGCCGGAGCAGGTTCGCAACCTCCTCAGACCCTCCTGCTCCCGGCCGCCGCTTTCCGCCGCGGCGAGATCCCCAGGTAGGCCCCGTGCCGCGCGCATCCCGTTGTTACCCGCCACCATGGCGCCCGCAGAGGCCGAGTTGCCTCCGGGGAGCGCGCTTCTGCGGGATGCTGGAGCGCGAGCGGGACTGTTGACTAAGCTTCGTTGCTGGATCCTGGAAGCGAGGTCAGAGCTGAAAGTGGCCTTAGGGGTCACCTAGGGTCTAATCCATCGTTTTTCTTGTGGGGGAGCTGAGGCCCTGGGAAGGGTCACATTGCGTTAATGCAGTGTCTGTCGCCTCCGCCCCTCCGCCTTTCACGTCTGACCTCTCGTCAGATACATGTCAGCTCCTCGGAGAAGCTTTCCCTGGCCGATTTGCAGAAGGGCATCCCCTTTTAGCCTCTTCCACGTCAACCTGCTTCATTTCTTTTGTAGCAGTTACCACTCTGAAACTAAGTCTGTTTCTGTCTTATCCCTCCAACTATTTATTGTATACGTATATAGGTGCAACTATACAGGCAGTACGTCTCCCCGCAAGTATTATTAAACACCAGCCGCCCTGGGCCAGGCACTTACTGTGGGACCGAGCATGCATTAAGGGAAGAATCCAGGCAAGTGGCTGCCCCCTTGGAGCCTGCATTCTGGTGGGGAAGAGATTGAGTATAAACAAGAAATTCCAGGTTATGACTGGTGCTGTGAAGAAAGCAAGGGGATGTGATGGAAGTTTAGATATGTTAAAGTTAGCAGAGAAGCCTCTGAGGAGGTAATTAATACGTGTGACAGCTTTTTTGAAGTATAACTTACATACCTTTCAGCCATTTAAAGTGTACATTGTGAGTTTGGAAATTTTATGCAGTTGCATAAACATCACAACTTCAAATTTGGGACATTTTCATGACCCCAAAAAGTTCGGAGGAGGCAACTTCTGCACTGGGATGTGAAGATTAAAACGAAGGTAGCTGTGGGGAAGGGGAAACAAACCATCCCAGGCTGAAGAAACAGCACTAGGTTTGATCCAAGGCAGGGATGAACTTGCTGTGTTCAGGAGAGAAAGGAAGCCAGCAGAGCTAGGAGGGCTGGGGTGCAGTAAGGCAGTAGAGAGCGGGAAGAAATGATTAGGTGGGTCCCACAGACGCCTGTGCCTTCTGAACTTTGGAAGTTTCCCAGTGGTCAGCATAAGGTGTGGTCCACACTGACTAACACGAACGACTCTTACCTACCATGTTCTTTTCCTTAAGTTCATCCCTAATGGCAGAGATGTTCTCTCCCAGCTTGAAGGTTGAGGTAGAGGAATAGAGTGAAAGTAACATTTATTAAGAACCTATAGCGTTTTAGGCACTGTGTGTGTGGCTTCAGTTAGTTCTCATAACTCTGAAGTAGATATTAGTGTCTCTGTTTTACAGATGAGAAAATCAAGGTTAAGCGACCTGTCCAAAGCCATGTAGCCAGCACCTGGACTGATTGCAGAAGCCTTGTTTTGCCTTTGTCCGTTCATACAGTTAACTGGTGTTTCAAGTACCTCTACGTTTGAGGGCAGAAATGTGGTCGGCAAGCACCACATCCCCTCACTTTCACTAAAACATACATGTGCTTGTAGCTGTTGCTCTCACCTTTTGTTCTGCACTTATTTTTCATGAAGCTGAGGAAACTCAAATGCCTTCCCCAGATTCCTTGCAGTTTCTCCGTTCTATGTTGTCTTGTTAGCAAGGATGTCACTCAGCCATTTGTCTCCCTTTGGAGAAGTGACTTGTATGGAGGACTTCTCAGTGTAACGGGTAGCAGGATTGAAATGTGGCTTCAGTGTATGTAACTTCCAGGGGAGTTGGAAGAAAGAAAGGAAAAGTCGTTTATTGTACCCGCTATGAACTAGACACTGCATTTTCTACATAATCTGATTTGATCCCCAGACCAGGCCTGGAGAAGGTGTTAATGTTCTCTCTGTTTGCAGAGCAGGAAGATGAAGACTGGTGAGATCAGAGTCCCAACTCCTGAGTGGCAGAGGCCCTGGCCAAACCCTGGTGGGCCTGTTAGATTATGATACCCAGGAAAAAACCCAGGGTGGGAGAGGTTCTTGCTGGGTAAATGTCCAGAACACGATGCCAGACCTTTTTAAAAATTTTACCAAGAAATTGCTGATTTGCTGCCGGGACTGGTTGTTCTAGGTAGTTTCATGCAGATACTGACGTAAACCAGAATTCAGAAATTAGTAAGAAAGTGAATGCCCACTAGGTGGAAACCTGAAAGCACGAGGACCTGCCATCTTGTTTACTGTTGTATTCCTGATGCGCAGCTCAGTGTCTCTATGTAAAAAATGAGTGAATGTATTTTCTAGCTGGTGACTACAAAATAATCTGCAATGTATCCATATTGGTTTATTAATGGTAACAAATGAACCGTACTAATATGAGGTAATAGGGGAAACTGGATATGGAGTGTATGGGAATTCTATCTTTACTATTTCTGGAGACCTAAAACTACTCTAAAATAGAAGGTTTATTTTTTGAAAGCGCTCTGCTCATTGCATGTATAAATCTTGTCTGAAAAGTGAACCCTGGCCTCAAGCCACTTTGAGTATTTCTCTTCTACCAGTTAATTATCTTACCATTGCCTCTCAGTGATATTAAGAGAAAACTCACCCTTAACATTTTTCATTATTTTTTAGGGTCAAAATGAGCCTGTTTGGAACAACCTCAGGTTTTGGAACCAGTGGGACCAGCATGTTTGGCAGCGCAACCACAGATAATCACAACCCTATGAAGGTACCACGAAAAGCTTCCTGGGGCTTGTAGGAAGAGTTTGGCCAGAGTTTCTCCCATCAAGGACAGAACCTGAGATGACTTGGGAGCCTCCTTTGGGCCAAAAGCTTTGAAAGTTTGTCTAACTCATCTTTCTCAAACACTGGAGCACAGAAAATGTGTCCCCTCTACTAGTGTCCTGTTCTTCCTGGCCTGCCAGGTCTCCAGAATCACCGAAGGTGCAGATTCCAGTGCAGATTCCCAGGGCCTGGCCCAGGACTGTTGACTCAGAATTCCCATGGTTGGGAAGAAGGGAGGGCAGGTGAAATCTAGCACTGTGGGGCCAGAGTGAACTGGTCATTTAGAAAACGAGGCCATGGGCATTTCATCAGCAGCTGCTGCTGCTAGTCCTGGTGGTGCTGGTGCTTTCTCCAGCTTATTTTTTACTCCTCTTTTTGATCATAGTAAGGAAAGGTCTAATTCAGTTAGTTCTTGAGCACAAGGGAAGGCCACCGTGAGGTAATTAGTGAGAAAGAAAACCATTTTGAATTAAGTTGTGAGTATGCGTACATTTTAACATTGACTTTTTTCCCCTAGGATATTGAAGTAACATCATCTCCTGATGATAGCATTGGTTGTCTATCTTTTAGCCCACCAACGTTGCCGGGGAACTTTCTTATTGCAGGATCATGGGCTAATGATGTAAGTGCTCCTTAAATACGTGTTCTATAAATCATCTCTCTTTGTATGGGCAAGGTTAGCTTTAGCTCCGTTGTTTCCCAAGTAAATGAATCAGTTAGACTTATTTATGGCCTTTTTTTAAGAAATCAATTTGGGGGTGTGAACCCTTCTGAATGGCAGACATTATTTGTTCTTACACTGGTTTTTATTAGGAAAGCACAAAAATGTATTGCTCGAAATTTTCTACTGTAGTTCAATCTCTTGAAGTTTATTCCTAAATAAAATGTCATATTTATCCAGAGTGAACATTATACCCAGTGGCACACACCAACAAATTCCCCTTCTTGGCATCCTGACAGTGTTCCTCAGGCATGTGTTAAACTTTTTCAACATTAAATAATAGCACAGATCTGCCTAAATACTTACTTATCGTGTACAAAAAGAAAGACAAAAAATTGCAATTTGCTAAAAGAAAGAAAACTCTGGTAGAAAAATAAGCAAAGGGTGTAAAGAGGGGCTTCACAAAAGTAAGAATAAACCTGAACCATTCATCCATACTTGTAGTCAGAAAAATGCAAATTTAAGACTCTTTTTTCTATTAAGTTAACAAAATTAAAAGTTTAAAAGAATAATAATGCCAGCAAGGATAAGCTGAAACCCTACATGTACGACTGGTAGGTATGTAAGTTGGCAGAGCTTTTCCACAGGATAATTGGCAATAGTTACCAAAAATCCTTAAGCTTATACCCTTTATCTCATTGATACCCTTCTGGGACTTGAGTAGGAAACCTGATAATGTGCTTCATTTGCGTTGTCTAAATTAACCTTTATAACAGCCAAAGCACTGTGAACTTGGTCTCTATTTTATGGATCAGGATGCTGAGCTTAGGGAAGTAGAATAACTGGCCTCGGGTTGCGTATCTGAGTAAGTGGCAAAGCCAGAGGCTGCAGACGCACAGTAAGGCTCAGGGCCACGCTTCTAGTTAGCCAGTGCCTGGTACTGCCTCTCAAAAAACCATAATGCTAGTGAAAATTTTGAAAATGTTAATATCCAATAGTAATGGCACTTTATGGTGTGTTTGTATGATGGAATACCATTGTACGTTTTTGGAAAAGTTTTCAAACTGTAGCCTACAGCACGGGCAGCAGGGATTAGGAGAACAGGAGGAAAGATGGTAGTCAAGGTTGAGCAAGCTTGCGTTCTACATGTAATTTCTAGAAAGATTTCAGATGATTTGCTGCTTCAAAAAAAGGATGTTTAAAGTTGAACAGGCTGGTGATGCAGGAGGAAAGCTGTAGCTGCAAAAGCAAAGATACTGTGTGATCTAGTGTCTTCCAGAAAATATGTGTACATGGAAAGAAGATTAAGAGCACACAGAACCATTAGCTGTGGTTGTGTGTGGTGTGATTAGGGTGATTTTTATTTTTTTGCCATATTTACAAAATCTCTAAAATGTATTACTTTTTTTAATGGAGGGGAGATTATATAAAAAAGTATTCAGAAAAGAGGTAAGTTTCTACTTTGGTCTTACCATTCAGAGAATGGTAATGGGTAAGTGATATTCTACTTTAGAAGACATGTCTCATAGATGCAGTGAGAAAATTATCTGCAATTTTATGTGTAAGCAATAGAATTTGTTTATTTTAATAGCTTAGGCATAAGAAAACAGTTTTCACAGATATTTTAATTCCTTTGTTCTTGAAGTTAGATAATTAGGTTGCTATGAGAAGTCTATGTATGGTTAAGGTGTACCCCATTAGTTTTTAGGTGTTAAATGCAAGCAATACATTGTAAATTGCTTTGTTTGCGTTGAATTTTTTTGTTACTACAGGTTCGCTGCTGGGAAGTTCAAGACAGTGGACAGACCATTCCAAAAGCCCAGCAGATGCACACTGGGCCTGTGCTGGATGTCTGCTGGAGTGATGTACGTTCCCTTCCGTTTCTCATGTACTCTTTTACTTAAAGTACAGAATAACTGAGAATATTTAATAATCCAAACACAAATAGCACATACGTGTTCATATTGTAAGAATTCTAAGTTTCTGAACATAAATATAGTCGTTTGTTAGTGTTCTTAATGTTGGCTTTAGTTAGCCACTTTCTTTGAAGGCTTTTCTTGTGTTAAATTTTGTGTGTGTGATTTAGGAGAGCTGAATGATTAAGTGGTATTTACAAAGAAGCCAGCAGGGAAGGTGAAACACCTGTGGCGAGCCGCAGTGGGTGGGGCTCCGGAGCACAGCACGCACTGCAGCTGTAGAGGGTCTTCCACCTGGCAGAGGGGAGCCAAGGGATGAACAGCTGTAGATGGGCCTTGGCCTGGCGAGGGGAGCCAGGGGTTGAACACCCCAGCCTCTCTCCTCTTCTCCTGCCATTGCTCCTGGTGGCTGAACCCAAAAGTAGTGCGAATGTTAAGGGGCCTGGTGACAGGCAGACACACTGCAGTGCTGAAGAAGCTAAGCCTTGAGGACCCTTTCGAGGCCTTGTACCTGTTCGTTTAGTCAGGTTTATTGAGTCTGATTTGCCTGCTGTAAAATTGAACCTTTTTGGTGTACAGCTCTGTGAGTGTTAAGAAATGCATAGAGTTGTGTTCAAAATATAGAAAAGATCCATCGGCCTCCAGATTCTCATCAAATTCTTCCCAACTCCCAGCCCCTGGAAACCACTGATCTGTTTTGTTTTGTTTTGTTTTGTTTTTTGTCCCTATACTTTTGCCTTTACAGGAATGTCATCTCAGTGAAATCCTGTAGGGTGCAACCTTTGCACTCAGCATGTTGCATTAACGTATGGTGATTGTTTTGTCAGATATATTTCCTATGTTTGGGGTGGGATGCTGGAAATTAGGACAGTCATTGAGATATATCATCTGCAAAATGCTAACGTAAGTGGTAGGAGTTTCTCATAAAAGATGTACAAGTTGGTCGTAGTGGTATTGGGGGTATGCCGTTCGAATTCGTAAGAAGAGAGTGGTTAGAAGGGTCTTGATAATGAAATTTGTGATATAGAGTTCTGGTGGATATACAGTGTGTAGTGCTCCTAGGAAAATAGTAGTTAGAGCATTTATTATGATAATATTCATATATTCTATAAAGAAGATGGCAAATGAGCCTGCGGCATATTCGATGTTGAAGCCTGAGGCTAACTCTGACTCTACTTTTGTTAGATCAAAAGGGGCTCGGTTAGTTTCTGCTAGTGTGGAGATAAATCATATTATGGCTGGGGGCCATGATGGTAGGAGTCAGAGGAATTCTTGTGATGAGTATGTATAAGTTAAATGAGCTGCTTATCAGTAGAACTGGTAGCAGGATAATAGCTAGGGTGACTTCATATGAAATCGTCTGGGCCACAGCTCATAGTGCGCTGATTAGTGCATATCTTGAATTAGATGCTCATCTGATCATAGAATAGACGGCTAGGCTTGATGTGGCTAGTATAAATAGGAGGCCTACATTAAAATTAGAGGATCTGGTATAGGGAGGGGGTTTCATAAGAGGAGAGCGGTGGAGAGGGCTAGGGTTGGAGCAGTAATATAAAGGGTATTGATAGTAGATGGTAAGGGCCGCCAGGGTTCTTTGGTGAAAAGTTTTATTGCATCAGCGAATGGTTGAAGCAGTGTGTAGGGTCCTACAATGTTGAGTCCTTCACGTAGTGGATATAGCCTAAGATTTTTCATTCGATGAGTGTAAGGAACGCTATCGCGATAAGAGTGGAGCTGTTAGGAGCAGGAGAAGGTTAATTATAGGCATGTTGTTAAGAAGAGGAATTGAACCTCTGATTATAAAGTGTTTTATGCAGTTGCCAGGCTCTGCCATCTTAACAAACCCTACTCTTGGGTATAGTGTGTGATGATTTATTAGATTGAGATAGCATCATCTGTGGAGTGAGGGCACATTATGAAGTGGGCCCTATTTCTCTTGTCCTTTCTTACTAGGAGGAATGTTAAATAGGTAGAAACAGACCTGGATTACTCCAGTCTGAACTCAGATCACACAGGACTTTAATCATTGAACAAACGAACCCTTAATAGTGGCTACACCATTAGGATGTCCTGATCCAACATCGAGGTCGTAAACCCTATTGTCGATATGGACTCTAGAATAGGATTGCACTGTTATCCCTAGGATAACTTCTTCTGTTGATCAAATTATTGGCTCAGTGTGTAATAACTCACTTAGACTAGTGTGGTCTTAGTTTAGGTTGTTAGGAGATTGAATTATGTTCCGAGGTCACCCCAACCAAAATTTTTAATGCAGGGATAGGAGGCTAGGGCCTGTAGGCTTGTTGGAGTTTTTATTTGCATTGATGAGTTAAAGCTCCGTAAGGTCTTCTCGTCTTACTTGTTTATATCCGCCTCTTCACGGATAGGTCAAGTTCACTGGTTGAAAGTAAGAGACAGCTGAACTCTCGTGTGGCCATTCATACAAGTCCCTATTTAGGGAACAAGTGATGATGCTACCTTTGCATGGTCAGGATACCACGACCGTTGAACATATGTCACTGGGCAGACCGTGCCTCTGATACTGGTAATGCTAGATGTGATGTTTTTGGTAAACAGGCAGGGTAGGATTTGCCAAGTTCCTTTTACGTTTTGTAATGTTTCCTTAGAGCATGCCTGTGTTGGGTTAACAGTGCAAATAATAGGTGTTTATTATATCATTTATTAGTATTGGGCTGTTAACTGTCAGTGGGTTACTCCGGTCTGATGTAAGCTTATGCAATGGAGAATGCCTTCATGTTACTTATATTAACGTTGTTGCTTCTATTAAGTAATAGTTTAGTCCGATGTGATGTTAAGAGTTCAGTAGACTGGTTAGAATTTAAGATAGTTAGATACTGAGCTTAAATTCTTTCTTAATTAGTGGCTGCTTTTGGGCCAACTGTGGTGGTAATGTTTTTTACTCTCTGTAGGAAGAGTCTAAAGAGCCGTCTCTCTCTAGACTAACAAACTTACAGGGAGATTAAGTAATTCCATGGGTAAGTTTAAAGTTGAACTGAGACAGCCAGCTATCACCAGGCTCGGCAGGCTTGTCACTGCTACTCATGAATCTTCCCGCTATTTTGCCACATAGGTGAGTGTGCTCTTTCAGGTATTCTTGGGTAGCTCGTCTGGTTTTAGGGGACTTGGCCATTGTTCTCTATGTAAAGTTATTTCTAGTTAATGCATTATGCAGAAGGTATAAGGGCTTGTCTTTGCTTTTTATTCCTTGATATAGTTCTTTCATCTTTCCCTTACGGTACTGTCTATTGCACCAGGATAGAAATTTCACCTATACTTTTGTTTAAGGTAAATAGTTTGATTAAGAGAGTTTGATAATATTTTTCGCGAGGTTTGGGGCTAGAGTTGGCTCAGAGTGGTCAGGTCATGATGAAGTCTTCTGGGTGTAAGCCGGATGCTTTGGGTTAAGCTACACTTTGGCTTGTCCAAGCGCACTTTCCAGTATGCTTACCATGTTACAACTTATCTCCTCTATACCTGTGTAGAAAATTAACAGTAATAGTGATTTCTAGAGTAGTATTTGAGGAGGATAATGGGTTTTGTGTGCGTGCTTCATGGCCTTATTCGATCAAACACTGCTCTTGGTTTACTGCTCAATCCTCTTTAAGCCCTTAGATTTCATAAAGGCTGTCGTGAGATTTTCTGGACATAGAAAATGTTGCCTATTTCTTGCCACCTCATGGGCTACACCTTGACCCAACGTTTTTATGTGTGTACTTGTGCTTACTCTATAACCTTTTTTAGGGTGTGCTGCAGATGGCAGCATATAGGCCGGGGGCAAGAGATGGTGAGGTGTATCGGGGTTTATCAATTATAGAACAAGCTTCTCTGGAGGGATATAAAGCACTGCCAAATCCTTTGAGTTTTAAGCTGTTGCTTGTACTACTCTGGCGAATGGTTTTGTTAATGTAACTATTAGGGTTTAGAGCTAAGCATAGTGGGGTGTCTAATCCCAGTTCTTGTCTTAGCTGCTGTGTCTTCAGGGTATTAAAGCTACTTTTGTAGTATATTTTATTTCAACTGGAGTTTTTTACAACTTAGATGGAGTTTAGCTTTATTGAGGGCAGACCTTAAACACTCTTTACGCCAAGTTCTATTAGCTTGGGTTAACTCTATGGCCACAGTGGCTGGCACGAAATTAATCAACCCTAAATATTAGTATAGCTTAGTTAAATTTCTGTTTATTACTAGATTTAACACTACTGTTTCCTGTGGGGGTGTGGTTGAGCCAAGTGTTTTGAGCTGTATTTGTGTGTGTGTGCTTGATACCTGCTCGTTTTGATCCGGGTGATCTAGAGGGCGTTTTCACTGGGGTAGGGATGCTTGCATGTGTAATCTTACAAATAACTAATAAAAAGGCCAGGACCAAACCTATCTGTTTATGGGGTTGTGTGGACCCATCTAGACATTTTCAGTGTCTGGCTTTGAGTGGTTAAGCTACATTAACGCATAGAATACTTAAGTGGAAAATTAAAGTATGAGAAAGAAAGAAAGAAATAGTTGTTTACAGTTCTGGAAGTTCAGGGTCTTTAAAGGTGAATTGGCAGAGGTTTGGCTAAGAAGGTTATTCATAATTAGAGCATGGTTGACTTAGGGTTATGGTATATTGGGGCAGCACTTTCAGAGGGCTATGCTCAAGGCATTATATTGGTATTAGGGCAGAAGTTTAGTTAATATATTATACATAATGGAGGATTTATTTGGTAGGGGGGGTCTTAAGATTTTTTAGAAAATTACATCAATCGAGGGGTAGCTGTTGGGGTGTTTGTGGTTAAAATATGTCTGGGTTCTGACTGGGTTGCATTTTAGTCTCTTGTGTTTGGGGTTTGGCAAAGGTGTGTTTACCCAGGCTGATAGTAAAGTCAAATTAGGGGAGGGCTGCAGATTTAATCGGAAATAGTTCTTGAAATTGAGCGTATGTGCAAGCGTGAGCGTCTGTTGATTAATTGTTATATCCTTCAACCAGAATTAACACCTTATGGTTGTTATGTCAGTCTGGAATATTCAGTATAAGTTCAACTACAATGGGTTTGGCAGGAATCAGGCTCTTGCCATGCTGAGTCACAGCACCCCCAAAGTTAAATACCAAATACATGATAGTGCTCCCGTGACTGGCTAATAGGGTGGTCTTTAGTCCATCAGGATGCCTTATTTAAAGGGAACGTGTGGGCCATCTTAATTTTATGGCCATACGTTAATGCAGGGGTCCCCAACCCCCAGGCTGTGGACCAGAACAGGTCCATGGCCTGTTAGGAACTAAGCTGCGCAGCAGGAGGTGAATGGTGGGCCAGTGAGCCTTAACTCCCTGAGCTCCGCCACCTTTCAGATCAGTGGCGGCATTAGATTGTCATAGGAGCTCGAGCCCTGTTGTGAACTGCGCATGTGAGGGATCTAGGTTGTGTCTTCCTTATGAGAATCTAATGCCTGATGATCTGAGGTGGAACAGTTTTATCCTGAAACCACACCCTCACCCCACCCCAGTCTGGAAAAATTGTCTTCCATGAAACCGGTCCCTGGTGCCACAAAGGTTGAAGACTGCTGCTTTAATGTGATCTTATTTATCTCGTATATAAGAAATAATTCTGTGTATAAACATTTTGACATAGTTTAGGGGCCACAGTTGCTCCCATTTCATTCATTAGCAAGGATAGGCTTCTCTAAGGCATTTTTATCATCTGTAAAATGTCTTCCTGACATACCTGATCAAAGATATGACACTACATTAATAGATACATGAAAAGTTTGAAAAGTGAAGCATTCATTTCATATGCAACTTATTTTTAGTTTACGCATGGAAAAGTAGCAGCATGAGTAGATTTGAAACTTTTCTAATGTATTTTGCCTGTCTTTACTGATTGGGCAATGGGTCAGAATTAGAAAGGTTCTCATAAAGTATGGCAAGAAATAGAACTAACTGATGCAGGAATCCTTTTGCTCAAATGTTATCTAATGGCTATTGGAATTTATAAAACTGAATCTAAGTTTCGTACCATCTAGTGGGAGGATCAGACATGGGAATGAGAGTTGTACGTTCTGAGGGAGGTAAGATGAACTGGTGCCGGGTGGGAAAAAGAATACAGAAGGCAACTGTAAAGTTTGGAAAGGCTTCTGTGAATGCTTTATAGAAAACAAGAATAGAGCTTTTTTTTTTTTTCTTTTTTTTTACTGTTGCTCTGTCACCTAGGAATGCAATGGTGCGATCTCAGCTCACTGCAGCCTTCGCCTCCTGGGTTCAAGTGATTATCCTGCCTCAGCCTCCCAAGTAGCTGGGATTACAGGTGCCCACCTCCACACCCAGCTAATTTTTGTATTTTTAGTAGAGACGGGGTTTTGCCATGTTGCCGAGGCTGGTCTCGAACTGCTGAGCTCAAAGTGATCCACCTGCCTCGGCCTCCCCCAAGTTCTGGGATTACAGACATGAGCCACCACGCCTTGCCAGTAGAGCTGATTCTTGAAAAGTAAACTACATGCCTATAGCTTTTTAAGCATTGTCTCATCCAGTTGAGGCCTGGGTTCAAATTTCAGCTCTGTCTCTTCCAGGCTTTTGACTTTGCCAAGTTGTTTAATCTTTCTAAATTTGTTCTCTTGTTTGGAAAGACAGGGTTGTTGCCAGGCTGGAATGCGGTGGTGTCATCATGGATCACTGCAGCCTTGATCTCCTGGGATCAAGTGATCCTCCTGCCTCAGTCTCTGAAATAGCTGGGACTACAGGTGTGCACCACCATACCCGGCTTATTTTTCTATTTTTTGTAGAGATGGGGTCTCCTTATATTGCCCAAACTGGTCTCAGACTCCTGGCCTCAAGCTATCCTTCCTCCCAAGCCAAACTTGGTAAAGTTGAATCTTCGGTACTTTAAGGACATGGTTCAAACTCTGTGGCTGAAGCAGGTAGACTTAGAACAGCTGGTGGAGCATACACACATACTCTTTCTCTCCCCAGTGCTTTGCTGGATTCTCCTTTATGTCTGCACGTGTCCACTGAGATTGGCATGCTCTGCTCCACAATGCTGATGACATATGGTGGGGCTGGTGTTATGAGATTGAGAGGCCAGTGTTCACTTGGATTCAGGGCAGCCCTCTCCATACACTCATACCTTTCCTTTGCCGTGTTTTCAAGGATTTGTAGAATTACAACCTCATTAAAAGCATGAGGAGCAAGTTTTATCTCTTCTTTCGAATGAAGTCACTTCAGTGGAACAAGTTTTTGCTAGAGGAGAATGGTGGTCAATTTTTGAGCTCTGAAACCAAAAATGAAATAAATAGACTAGGCCAAGGTTCAGCAAACTATGGCCCATGAGTCAAACCTGACCCACTGACTATTTTTGTAAATAAAGTTTTATTAGAATGCAGCCACACACTCGTTGATTGACATAATAGTCTGGCTGCTTTCAAGCTGCAGTGACAGAGAAAACCTACTTTGAGTTCTTTGTGTGGATATTGTGAAACCATCAGACAGTGACCACTAATTTTTAAATCTATTTGACAGGTTAGATAGGACCAGTGACTGTTGTAAATTGGCATAGCTTTATTGCATGTACTTCGAAGTGTTATTAGATAGGGACTGAACAAAAGTAATAGTGATTATAGAGTTATGTGTTTTATATATAGAGAGAAAGACAAATGTAACAAAATGTTTACAATTGGTGAATCTGTGTGAAGTGCTTATGGGTATTTTTTGTATTTTTGCAACTTTTCTGAAGGCTTAAGATTTATCAAAATAAGAAAAAAATTTTAAAGTGGCCCATGGTTGCTGCTGACAGGGACCTGGGATCAGGGACAAGAGAGTTTGTTTTCACTAGTTTGTGATTTCTGATTTTTAAAATCCTGTTTGTATGTTCTCGCTTAGAAAAGTAAGTCAATAATGAAATAGATTAAAATGAGTTTTTTGTATGACACTGTAGTTTGCAGTACACTGGTCCCCAAACAATTGGAAAAATAAAGATTGCCAAAGTTTGCCTCAATATATTCAACTTAGTATCTAAATGTATATAGAGATTTAATTTTCCTTAAAATGCAAAATTTTCTTCATTTTATTTTAGGATGGTAGCAAAGTGTTTACGGCATCGTGTGATAAAACTGCCAAAATGTGGGACCTCAGCAGTAACCAAGCGATACAGATCGCACAGGTAACAGAAGCCTCTGCAGAAAGGCTGGGCACAACTGGTACCCAGGACTCTCATGGCTCTTTAAGTGAAATAATTATTATAATTATAATAAAAGGTGCAGTTAGACTCTGTCAAATCAATTAGACAATATAGCAGAAACGTCTTGAGCACAGAAATAACAATTTTATAACCATTCTCATTCTTAACTAGTGTTCACAGATTGTCTTGTCATGAGTCTTCATATATGTATGGATAGAGTCATAAGGAGTTAGCGACATTAAAATCTATGAAAGATAGGTCATAGGTGATCCATGACATTCACAGGTTGGACGTTTTGACCTCATGCATGGCTGGTCTTCTGCCAACTGCATTTGTTCCCTTACTCGTTCAGCAAGTGTTCTCTGTCTAGGGGCCAGTAATAGAGCAGCGAGTAAGAGGGGCGTTTCCCCACACATGTGGAACTTTTACCATTACTCAGGGGCCACTGGCAGGTACTGTGTGAAGAATGCCAAGGGCAGAAGTAATGAAGATAAGAGAACCTAGAACCAGAGGGTCCAGCCTGCTAAGGGGGCTTCAGGAAGAGCACAATGCTGAAACATTTTCAGGAAGGCGCTGCGTACTCAGGTCACGGTGCTGCGTACTAGAAACATCTCCTTGATCTCTTAATTCATGTCACCTTAGTGAGTAAAACTGGTGGAATCCCCTACTTGTTATTTCTGAATATCTCCCTAAGGAGGAGCTTACTTTCACTCGCACATATGTCTTAGAGTGAAAAAATTAAAGTTTGCTGGAATGGAAGGTAGATGTATGTTCTTGTGTTAAATTGACTGTTTTGATCAGGAGTGTATTAGTCCCTTCCTGCATTGCTGTAAAGAAATTCCTGAGACTGGGTAATTTATAGAGAGAAGAGATTTAGTTTGCTCATGTTCTGCAGGTTGTATGAGCATGGCGCCGGCATCTGCTCGGCTTCTGGGGAGTCCCAAGGGAGCTTTTATTCATGGCGGAACGTGAAGCAGGAGCAGGCACATCACATGGCAAAAGTAGGAGAGACAGCTGTGGGCGAGAGGAGATGCCACACCTTACAACAGCCAGATGTTGTGAGAACTCACTATCGTGAGGACTGCACTAAGACAGGAGGGATCCGCCCCCATGACCCAGACATCTCCCACCAGGCCCCACCTTCAACACTGGGGATTACATCTCACCATGGGGTTTAGTGGGGACATGCAAACTACGTCAGTGAGGAAAGATTGGTAAAATGCTAAATACCTTTGATTTTTATTTGCTATGACCTCAGTATTTAAATTAGTTTCTTCCCTTTGAATTGCCACAACTAAAGCCATTCAGCACATTCTTACATTTACCTTGGCCTGTTTTGTTTTTGTCTTGTTGAAAGCATGATGCTCCTGTTAAAACCATCCATTGGATCAAAGCTCCAAACTACAGCTGTGTGATGACTGGGAGCTGGGATAAGACTTTAAAGGTATAATGTGCAATTGAGGCATTGTTTGGCCCCGTCAGGATTGTCGTTTATTCTTGCACCATTTTGACTTCTACTCTGAATGGTCACATACTGGCTTCTCTTTTTTGCTTTTAGTTTTGGGATACTCGATCCTCAAATCCTATGATGGTTTTGCAACTCCCTGAAAGGTGTTACTGTGCTGATGTGGTAAGAGATTTTAACTTAACATGTATTTACTTTTAAAAAAACAAAATAAGTATTTCTCACCTTGTGGTATCTTGCAGTTAGCGGGTAATGTAAAAATCCTGCCGACTTTAGTAATAGATATAAAGGATAGAGTTCAGATTGCCTCAGTCGTCTTCAATTGGGAGATTTTTGTACTGCGTTTCTTTTAGAAGTACTTAATACTGGATGTCAAATTTTCCTGCCACTTGTTTGAACATATGCAGCTAGCTACGTGCCATCTCTAGTGTGACATCTATCATGTCCTTTCCATGGCAGTAGGAAAACTTGCAGTAACTTTGTGAGGTGGTACCAGGTCTTTGGGGACTGTCTCTGAGTGGGATAGAATTGAACTTCCTCGGCCAGGCACCGTAGCTCATGCCTATAATCCCAGCACTTTGGGAGGCCAAGGTGGGTGGATTGCTTGAGGTCAGGAGTTTGAGGCCACCCTGGCCAACATGGTGAAACCCCATCTAAAATACAAAAATTACCAAAAAAAAAAAAAAAAAATACAAACTCCTCTAAAAATACAAAAATTAGCCGGGCATGGTGGCACATGTGTGTAATCCCAGCTATTTGGGAGGCTGAGGCATGAGAATTGCTTGAACCCAGCAGGTAGAGGTTGAAGTGAGCTGAGATCACACCATTGCACTTCAGCCTTGGTGCCAGAGTGAGATTCCGTCTCAAAAAAAAAAAAAAAGAAAAGAAATAAAGAGATGGAATTTTCTCCATCTGTTTAGTCACGTCTTAAAAGTTTTGTACCAACAGTCCCGTAATTCCACTTTTAGGAATTTATTACAAGAAAATAATCAAAGATAGAAATGGTCTTTGTTTTTGTGTGTTTTTTGTTTGTTTGTCTGTTTGTTTTTTGAGATGGAGTCTCGCTCTGTTGCCAGGCTGGAGTGCAGTGGCACGATCTCAGCTCACTGCAGCCTCTTGCCTTCTGGGTTCAAGCGATTCTCCTGCCTCAGCCTCCCATGTAACTGGGACTGCAGGTGTGTGCCACCAGGCCCGGCTAATTTTTGTATTTTTAGTAGAGACAGGGTTTCACATGTTCGCCAGGATGGTCTCAATCTCTTGACCTCGTGATCCACCTGCCTTGGCCTCCCAAAGTGCTGTGATTACAGGCGTGAGCCACCACGCCTGGCTGGTCTTTGTTTTATGTTATATAGTGGAACATTGGAAGTGGTCTAAGGGGCCACCAAGACACAGATAAATAAACCCTTTGGTAGGTTCATTTGAGGGGACGTTAGACAGCCGTTGCTAGTACTTGAAAAAATATGTGACGTGGACCTTATGAAACATGTTTTGAGTAAAGGATATGAATTGTACAGAAATATCCAAGTATCATGCTGAGGACAAAGACTGAAATAAAATATACTATACCGTTAGCCAATTATTGAGAGCAACTGAAGGGGTGGTGTAGGGGATTTTTATTTATTCTTAGTTCCTGAGTATATTTTCTAAATATCCATATATTTTATAGTTAATTTTAAAGCACAAGACTTTTTAAAATATATGAATGTTCTACTTTCAAATACTGTTTCTCTAGGTTTTAGTGAAACATAATCACAGGATTATTAAAATCCAGACTTAATTTTGTAACCAAAACTTAATCAAACACATTAGTATAGAAACAGCATACTGCTTCACCTGAATCGCGTCTCTGTTTTCCTCTATTCCCTAGATATACCCCATGGCTGTGGTGGCAACTGCAGAGAGGGGCCTGATTGTCTATCAACTAGAGAATCAACCTTCTGAGTTCAGGAGGATAGAATCTCCGCTGAAACATCAGGTGCGTCATTAGTCAAATCAAGAAGCATGTATTTAGCACCTGCTGTATGCAAGATTGTGCTCACATCTGGAATACAGTTGTATTTTGAAAAACCTATGAGTATGTTCAAAGGAGGGTGAATTGAAGGATATAAACACAAATACTTAGTGAGTGAATACTAAGTAATACTAAGGTATCCCTGGATGAACTGAACTTACGTCTTCTCCAAACATGCCCCGGATGGCTGAGTGCAACTGAATTGTAGGGACCAAGGGAAAACTTCTCCTTTGCTTTCTGAAGGAGTTTACTGAAAACCAGCTGGCAAAAGACAGATTAATAGGAGAAATGGCATACAAATTGATTGATGTGCACAGCATCTTACAAAGATCTTAAAGGCAGTGTGGTTGATGCTTTCATACCATCTCGAAGTCACAGCAAGAAGGGGGCTCAGGGCATGGCCCAAAACAGGTTCTCATGGTAAATCGGGTTCTCGTGACAAGACAGGTTTTGGGAAGAAGAGAAGAGAAGTTCTGTGGGGCAAAGGTGATCTTGTTAATGTGGAGGAAGCCCCTCAGGCAGCACCCTCGGAGAGGACTGAGATAACGGCATCAGACAGCAGTTAATCTTCCCTGAATCAGTACAAGGGAAGGGCCTCCGAGAAAGCCTGGCTGCACCAATGCCCATTTTTCTCTGCAGATGCAAATCTCCCCACAAAAGATAGCTTTTCAGCTATTATTTCCAGCCCTTCTGAATAGCCATCTTGAAATATGTCAGAGAAGTCTATTTTGGGGCGAAATATTTTGGTTTCCTTGAGAATAAAATTACACATCTGGATGGGTTGGTTCCATTGTAAATTCCTAGCTTCCGACTTCAACTCAGCTTGCATCACACCTAGACAGTTGCTAGCTTTTTCTCCTTCGCTCAGGCCTCCACTTGCCACAGGGCTGCTGGGCCTGCATTCTTGTCAGCTTCTCCATCCTTTAGTCTTTGTCTCAGCCAATCAGATCAGCTCTTGCTCAGAGAAAAAAGAAGCTAATGGGAACTTCCTCCTCTTTCTCCTGCCAGATCTAGAAATTTGTCTGTGCTTGCCTCCTCCCCTGCCTTTTCCCCCATGAGGTGGAAACCGTCCTGCTAAGGCCAGTTTTGTGGTGGGACCCCATGCCCTCCAGACTTCTCGGGAACCGTATGCAGAGTATCACCTCTTTCCCATTCCCCCATCTCTCCTGCCACGTAGTACTTCTCCATTAGCACTGACACTTGCTCAAATCTAGTTGATCCTAGAAAACACACCTCCCTTGACCCCCACATCCTCCTCCAGTACTGCCTGTGTCCCTTTTCCTTCCGCAGTTGGGCATCTTGCCTGAAATGTCCTTTGTTCCCTTACCTCCCACTCATTTCTCACTCGTGAGACCTTTGCCCCTGTTGCTCCGTCAGAACGGTTTTTGGCATGACCACTGGTGGCATCCTCATTGGTAATTCCAGGGGACACTGGACAGCCATCCTCTTACTGGAACAGAGCACCACTCACTGTTCTTACGAGACACATTTCCCCAGCTGCTGTCTTGCCAGCCTCTCACCCGCTACCTCTGTGGCTGCTACTCCGTCTTTGCTGGCTCTTGGCTG
Source organism: Macaca thibetana thibetana (assembly GCF_024542745.1). Taxonomy (NCBI): domain Eukaryota; kingdom Metazoa; phylum Chordata; class Mammalia; order Primates; family Cercopithecidae; genus Macaca; species Macaca thibetana. The sequence goes on along the minus strand of NC_065587.1, from coordinate 42,543,179 downwards.
AATGTGGAGGTTCCACAGATGTCTCCCTAAGCTGCTGCCTCCGCCACCCAAGCACAACTGATCTCCCATCCGCTGTCGCTCAGCCACGCCCTGTGGACTGGAGACTCAGACCTCATTTCTGTGCTCCTGACAGGGACACCCAGTCGGACAGCTCCTTGGTGTGTCTCCCAGGCGTCTGAGCCTGCAGTATCCCACGCCAAACCCACGACTACATTCTGTGGCTCTTTATTCAAATGTTACCCTTGCCTCAGGATTCTCCCTTGCCACTGCCAGCAGTACCATCTATTTTATACGTATGTATGGATATCATATACATACTAAATATTTCACTTCTTTTGCCTACTAGAATGTAAACTCCATGAGAGCAGAGATTTTTGTTTGTGTTTGTTGCCACCTCCCAGCACTTGGAGCAGGGCCTCAAGTGTAAAAGATGCTCTGTAAATATTTGCAGAGTGAACATTGGATCTGAACCTGCCCCTCTCGGCCACCACCAGCCTGTTGCTCCTGATGTGCTTCACGGCCCATTCAATGGGACCTCCATCTCCTTTGGTAGAGCCAGAAATCTTGAGGTCACCCCTGATTGAACTCTCCCCCTCCTGTCTCACTAATCCTCAGTCTCCTCCCCTCCACCCTGAAATTATTTGGGAATCTGTTCATTTTTCTCCCTCCCTCCTGCCACATCTAATTCAAATATTGGAAAGCACTTAGATCAGAACTCTATGACATTGGTCTTGGCAGTGATTTATTGGCTATGACACCAAAAAGCACAGGCAACAAAAGCAAAAATGGCCAAGTGGAACTGTGTTAAACTAACAGCTCCTGCACAGCAGAGGGAACCATGAAGAGAGTGAAAAGGCAGCCTGTGGAATGGGAGAAAATATTTGGAGACTATTTCTGACAAGGGATTGATTTCCAGAATACATAAGGAACCCCTACAACTCAATAGCAAGAAAACTGGCGACATGAAAAACGGACCAAAGACTTGAATAGACATGTCTCCAAAGAAGACCTACAAATATCCAGCAGGTGTATGGAAATGTGCTTAACATACTAACCATCAGGGAAAGGCAAACGAAAACCACAATGAGATACCATCTCCTACCTGACAGGACCACTGTTACCAGAAAGCCCAAAGATAGCAAGTGCTGGGGAGGGTGTGGGGAACCTGGAACCCTTGCGCACTATTTGGGGGATGCAAAATGCCACAACCGTTACAGAAAACTGGAGGCCTCAAAACATGAAAAACAGAATCCCCATATGATCTAGCAGTTCCACTTACGGGTCTTGATTCAAAAGAATCAAAATGGGTATTTTGAATAGACCTGAATAGACCTATACTCCTAGCGTTCCTTGCGGCGCTGTTCTCAATAGCCAAGTGAACAGATAAAGAAAATGAGGTGTATACCTGCAGTAGGATGCTGTGCAGCCTGAAGGAGGAAATCCTGCCACTCATGACAGTGTGGGTGACCATGAAGGAGATTATGCAAAGTGAAATAGCCAGACACAGAAAGAAACTGCATGATTCCACTGAAATGTGACATCTGACATAGACTCACGGAAGTAAAGGGTGGAATGGTGGTCATCAGGGGATTGGGGGAGAGGGAAATGGGGAGCTACTTAATCAATGGGATGAAATTTCATTAAGCAAGATGAGAATGCTCTGGAGATATGCCGTACAACACGGTACCTGTAGTCAACAATAACATAGACTTAGAAATGTATTAAGTGGTGGCTCTCGTGTTAACTGTTCTTACCACAATAAAATAAGCACATAGACCTTGGCTCTCGTTCAAAGCATCCTCCCGAGGTGAGGCAGCGGCTCTTGTAAGTGGCACCACTGGCCTTGCCGGACTGCGGCCTAAGCCCTTCCCTGCCTCCCCATTTCTTTTTGGGTGAATCCCCAAAAAACCAGGTCCCATCTGGCTTCACTTCCTGCCACCTGGTGGTAGCGCCCTGGCCTCTCCGTTGTCGAGGACTGGTTGTTGTCGGCCTTTGCACAGGGCCAGTGCGTGTGGCTTCTGGTGCAAGTGGCACCCCTGGCGTTGCGCAGTTCCTGGTGTGTGCCACACAGTAGACCCTGTGCTGAGGACCAGCCATGGCCTTTTCTGTCGTCTAAGAACTTGCAGATGTTTGTCACTTTGCTTTACTTTTTTTCTTTGTACTCACAAAAGTAATGGTCTGGCCATTTTTAAAAAGGTGGGGGAGCAAACAGTACAGCAATGAAAGAGCAGGCCGCTTTCCTTCGTACTTAGGAAACATGCATCCCCAGCAGCTGTCACAACGCCAGAGGCTGCTTCTCCCTTCGTCTTGCCTAGCCCCTGCTTGGGTCCTGCTGGGCTTCCCCTGAACTCACACAGAAGCTCAGATGGCCAGCTCGGGCAGGGCGGGTGGCCCTCCGGGCTTTGGGCAGGTTGCCACGACTGGAAGGAAGAAGTGGTATCTCTGAAGTTAGCTTCTCCTCAGGGTGGTCGGCTTCTGTGCCCAGAAGGCTGGGTAGTGGAACCTCTGGGTTCTTCTGTAGAGTGGAGACCCGCCCTTGGGCCCTCAAACTCAACACTGGGCGAAGTGCAGCATGTTGCTTGTGTGTAGCATGGCCACTGCACCCACTGTCCCCTTCACCCTGTTTCCCTGTGAGTCTGGTGCAGCAGAGCCTGCATCCCTCCTCCAGCTAGGGAGGCAGAGGTGCAGAAGCATCAGGTGACCTCCTGAGGGGTGTCTGCCTAGCCAGGGACGTCTCCATTCCCCACGGGCATTCCGCCTCGCAGCCCATGGGGCTCTGCTGGCATGAACGCGGCCTTGTAGGGTGGCAGAGGGAGAGCGAGCAGCGGAGGCAGGGAGGGGCACGGGGTGTGCAGTTTGGTCCTAAGCTCACGGCTTAGACGGAGTTATTAAGGAGTTAGAAAGCAGTGCTTACTGCTGTATCGTATTTGAGTGATGTTCTTCTGGTTCTTCTCAAACCTAAACATGGGGTAAAAATGACTTACCTTCATGTTAGTCATGAAATCTTATATTACGCTGTGATTATGTCTCTGTTTTGTTTTAACTGTAGCATCGGTGTGTGGCTATTTTTAAAGACAAACAGAACAAGCCTACTGGTTTTGCCCTGGGAAGTATCGAGGGGAGAGTTGCTATTCACTATATCAACCCCCCAAACCCGTAAGTGTGACTCTGTCAGCTTGCAGATTTCACCTGACTTTTTTTTTTAACAAAGGGAGACTTACATGAACCTTTGTTTTTCAGTGCCAAAGATAACTTCACCTTTAAATGTCATCGATCTAATGGAACCAACACTTCAGCTCCTCAAGACATCTATGCGGTACGTTTTTAGACACTTTGACTGTGGTGATACATCTGGAAACCAGACTTGGAGGTGGCTGAGGAGTTGTGGGATCAGAAAAGACTCATCATTGAAGAGCTTGTGTGTGTTCATATCTGGAGATAAGTGGCTTATGCTGTAGGCTTCAGGTTTCTGTGGGTTTTTGTTGTTGTTGTTGTTGCTGCTGTTTTTGAGACAGAGTCTCACTCTGTCGCCCAGGCTGGAGTGCAGTGGCATGATATCAACTCACTGCAACCTCCACCTCCTGGGTTCAAGCGATTCTCCTGCCTCAGCCTCCCAAGTAGCTGGGACTACAGGCGCCCAGCTAATTTTTGTATTTTTAGTAGAGACGGGGTTTCACCATATTGGCCAGGCTGGTGTCGAACTCCTGACCTTGTGATTCGCCCGCCTCGGCCTCCCTAAGTGCTGGAATTACAGGCGTGAGCCACCGCGCCCGGCCTTGTTTTCTGTGTTAATGTGCCCCCGACTAGCAGCGTTGTGTATTTGTTTCTGAACGCAAGCTTAGGATGTTTTGCCGGAGTCTTCTCCCTCCCTTAGGAGTGCTGGTAGACAGCTCACACACAGCGCTCACACTGAAATCTTTTGCTCAAAAGAAACGTTTTCCTGAGGTCTGCTCCTTGTTTCTTGCTGTCCACATGCTCACTTTCTCTGGTGTGCAGGCCTTACAGGAGGCAAGATTGGGTTCTGGGCTGGCATTTGATGGAGGAAGTCTGGATAGTTTCTTTTGCGATCAGCGGGCGGCAGCTCGAAGGAAATGTACCTGTGCGCTTTGTTTCCTAACTCAAGCAGGAAGTGTGCGTGGGTGGAACCTTCTCCGCGCCCCTCTGCCTGGCTTCTCATTGTGCATTTACCTTGCAGGTAAATGGAATCGCGTTCCATCCTGTTCATGGCACCCTTGCCACTGTGGGATCTGATGGTAGATTCAGCTTCTGGGACAAAGATGCCAGAACAAAACTAAAAACTTCAGAACAGTTAGATCAGCCCATTTCAGCTTGCTGTTTCAATCACAATGGAAACATATTTGCGTACGCTTCCAGCTACGACTGGTCAAAGGTGAGAACTCCCGGGCGCTCCAAGGTAGTAGAGCCAGGTTCTAGGTTCAGAAGGCCTAGGCCTGAGTTGTGACTCTTCTCAGGACTCACATGTGTCCTTGGGCAGGTCACCGTCCCCTCCCTGTAAGGGGAAATTGCAGGACTTCCTCAAATGGTTGTGGGAATTCAGTACAGCCTTTGGCCAGAACCCAGCACACAGGAAGCACTCAGCCAGTGTGAGCCATTATGGGCTGCTCTGTTCCTGGGCACAGAAGCACAGGCAAGCCGGGGGCTGCACTTCATGAAGGGGGTGGCAGGGCGGGTTGTGGAGCTTTCACCTGGGTTGTGTTGGTTGGTTGGTTAGCTGGGTAGTTTGCACAGGGGGAGTTAGGAGCTGGCAGGAGCGGGGCTGCAATTTTGAGGGCTTTGGGAGTGATGGTGAAATGTGTAGACTCGGGTACTCCATGCCCAGCCCCGTGGGAAGTGTGCTGGCTTTCAGCCAGCCTGCATCTTTCTCCACCGCTCAGCTCTTCTGGAGAGGTTGTCATCATTCTCCTCCCACCCCACTCTGCCCTTTGCTCCACAGCAGCCTTCTAGACTTTTCCCTACCTACCCTGCCCTGGCTTCCGATGGGGAGGTCGCCTGCTTCACATAGGAGGGGCTTCTAGTGGCCTGCAGTGTCTTTCCCGCTCACCTCATGTCCACCTGTGCTGACCCCACCTCCTTCCACCCTCACGGCTCTTCTCTGGGCCTTCTCCCCCTGTCTTCTGTCCCCGTTCGCCAGCTCCTCCCCCTGTCTAAGCACGGAAGCCTCGAGGAGCGGTTTCCCTGTATGTTAAGGCTATCGAGAGAGAGTGGTGTCAGCGCCTACCCTCTTGGTTCCCTGTGCTCGGTCTCCTCCTCAGTCCACTGCCAGGTACTTTCTGGCCTCTTAGAGCTGTACGCAGAGTCCCCGTGGCCACGTTCTCCTTGTCCAGTCCAGAAGCTTCCTTTCTGTCTGTGCCAGGCACTCACCTGTCCCTTCTCTTCCACACAGCTTTCCTCGCTACTGCTTGGCCATGTCCTGGTTTATTCTGCTTCGGGCTGTGGTTTCCGTCCTCCTGCCAGCTCCTGTCTCTTGGCCCCTCTTGCCTTGCTGACCTCTCGCCGTCTCAGCCTGGGGGGCCACCACAGGGCTCTAACCAGTGCTTTGCATTCCCAAGACACCTGCTGCCACACAAGCCAGTGACTGGAGACGTCCCTTGGTTCCGGCCCTGGCCACTCCACCTTTAGTATTTCCCAGTCTCAGGAGTATGGCTGCACCTTACCTGAGGCCCTGAACATAGACACAGAAGTCCAGCTGATTGCCTTCCATCCCTCTGACCCTCCAGGCCTGCTGCTGCTTCTGTGCTTCCCCGTTTGAGGGTTTGCTGTGTGAGCCATGCAGCTGCATTTTTTTTAAAGCAACTTTATTGAGGTACAGTTGAAATGCAGTCATTGTTTAAAGTGTACAGTTTGATCAGTTTCAACATCTGTAAATACCCATGAAACTATCACCACAGTTATCTCCCCGAAAGGTTTTTGTGTGTGTTCCTGTAATCTTCCCATACGCACACACAAAACCATGGATCTGTTTTCTGGCATTATGGACTAGTCTGAATATTCTAGAATTTTCTATAAGTGGAGCCCTACACTACATTTTCCCCTTGCCCCAGCTCCTTTCCCTCAGCATAAGGATTTTGAAATTCACCCGTGCTGTTGAGTGAATCACTCGTCTGTTACTTTTCAGTGCTGCATAGTATTCCCAGGTAGGGTGTGCCATTTGTTTATCCATTCACCTGTGTAAGCCATGCACTCAGTTTTGTGACGAGTGTACTTTTTTGGTTCTGCCTGGCTGAGGTTGGACAGGCTGTGGCATGCGTGGAGCCCGAGGCCTCAACTCCCACATTGGGCTCTTTACTGAATCTTCTCTTTGCGTCCTTGTCCCAGCAGCTGCATCAAAATTCTGTATTTTAACCTAAATGACACGCGGGACTCTATACATTATAAGCATTAAAAAACGTAGTAATAAATTGAAAGCAGTGAGAAAGGTAATTGCTTTGAGTGCTGTTTAAAAATTGAAATAATCTAATTCATTTAAGCAATTAATGTCAGCTTATTGTGGAGGTTACATAAATTAGAATCTCTTTAGTTTAAAAGAGAAATTTGCTTCAGGGATTTTTCATTGCTCTTAGTTCAAGGACAGTTATCTCTAGTGCAAAGTCATGATCACATATGATTGATGTTATTAGCTTGCTGCTTGAGTAACCGTTCAGAAAAACTACACTTTGTATATTATGAGAATTAGTGGTCACTGTTGAGCAAAACTTCTAGAGCTTTCTTGGTGTGCCTGTTGGGAAGAGAATAAAAACGTGTCATCACAGTACAGGTGGCAGAGTGCACCCGGCGCCATGCCCCACCTCCGTCTTCCAGGTCTTTGGCCCACCTGTGGCTCCTGCCTGCTGTCTCTCTTTCAGATCATCTGCCTGGCCCACCCCACTCGCCTCTCTTCCTAAAACTGAAATGTGATCACATCACTGACCTGCCTATGGCCTCCTTTTTCCTGGGGAATAACATTCAAAGGCCTCCCTCTGCCGTTCACAGCCCTGTAGTATGGCCTCATCCTGATTTCAGGGGTCTTTCGATGCTATATAGCCCTGCATCCCCTCCAGTGTGGGCCTGGGCAGACATGCACATCTCCGCACACGCCTCTGGATCACTCGCCACCATGCATGCCTCTGCTGCGCTCTGTGTCTGTCGCTCCTTCTGTGTGGGGCGGGATGTCCTTCATCCCCATGATACTCGCAGGTCAGATGTCCTCCTTTCCGTGAAACATTCTCAGGTCAGAGCTAATGCTGAGCAAGGGGCCCAAGGCAGTTATCTTGGTGTTAAAGTCCTGGGGTGTTAAAAGGGGGCTCAGTGTCGAAAACATGAACCTGTGAAGACTCTCTCAGCAGGACATGGATGACACACTGGTACCAACACGTCCTTAGGCCTTTCTCTGAGGACTGAAGTTTTGCTTCACATTTAACTTTATCTTTGTTGTTTTATTTCTCTGAGAGATTATGCTTCCAGTATTGTAGCACAGGACTTCACCTAGAAAAAGCACCTACAAACGCTTTCTGTTGAATAATAAGATCATTGGTGTTTTTTGTTCTCTTTAGGGACATGAATTTTATAATCCCCAGAAAAAAAATTACATTTTCCTGCGTAATGCAGCCGAAGAGCTAAAGCCCCGGAATAAGAAGTAGTGGCTGGAGACTCTGGCCCGGCCAGAGTTGTTCTCTCCACTCTGCCTCATCTCTATACGAATTTGGGTCCCAGCCTTGTTGGGTTGTCAGCCATGGACATGGATTTCAACCCCTGGAGAAAACGATGTCATTGTTGAGCAGCCAAGAGCCCAGGCGTCCGCGGCGACTTGCCGTCTCTCCATTCCACTGCCTGTTGCAGAGTTTTTCTGTAACTCTAAGGGGGTTGAGGTTACTATAGACGTTAGATTGCGGGCACCGCCAGGGATTTTGCAGTGCTTCAGTGTACGTGTTAGAGAATATTGGCCAAGCGTCTGTGAGCCCCGTGCTGTATTTTGTAATAAAGTCTTTTGCAGATTGCTTTCCGAGCTTCCTTTGTCCTTTTCTCCCCTTTCCCACCCTGTAACCTCAGGAATGTGCGTCCTGCCCAGCATCAGCGTGGGGTTTTGAGTTGAGATTTCAGACAACCTCTGGGAAACGCAGCAACCTTAGGGGAAAGGGGTTCCCCAGCTGCGCTCACTTCTGCCACGTGGAGCGGCAGCCTCTGTGAGCCCTGGTGGGAAGAGTTTGAATGTGTTTTTCCTAGCTTCCCTCATTCCCATTTTCAACATCCCCAGTGCTTTCTGGCCCTGCTGCTCAGATTTCCGAGTGACTCAAATGGGGACCGTTACTTGTGCTGGGTGACAGGCCATTTGTGGGTGACACTTGTGTGACTTTCAAGTTAGAACCCAGGTCCCCTGCATGGGAATTGCCCTGAACTCATACCCTCAGTAGTGGTTGGTTGGCTGTTGCTTTTGTATATTGTGTAATTTAAAATTCCTGGTTGGTAAGTATTCAAAGTGAAATTCAGCTTACCGTGTGATTTTTGGGTCTATCACTGTATTTTTCACCTGTGATCTCAAATGCTTCTTAGGCCTTCCTGTTTGGACTAATGTGTGAAGTCTGACTTGCTGAGTGTGAAATTCTAGTATTGATAATGTTGTAAGATGTGTTTGCCTACTCATAAAAAACAATGAAAATAAAATTTTCTACTGGAAGAGACCGTCTGCACTCTGGTTTAAATTCTTTGGTAGGTCACAAATGAATTCAGACCCACTCGCTCTCCAGCCCTATTTTTTAGCCTAAAAACTTATTTTTTAGAGATAAAAAGGCAGGTGCACTAGAAAAATATCTGAATTTTCAGGTTAACCGTTTCCAGCTCATTTTTCTCTTCACTTTATGAATCAGACCTGTGGTCTTATCAACGTGGGGAAGATGTAGCTAGCAAGTAGAAGAGTGCTGTGAGGGGAGATTGAAGCTTGATTATCTCAGCAGCCAACTTTCATATGAGGGGGAATAGACTTGTCAGCTTTAGCTTAGCCAGAGTTTCATTGTTTTTGCCAGCCCTAGTGACAGGCTAGGGTGGAAAATGAGTCTAAATTGCAGGCCTTTTAGAGTATGCTTTCCCAGGATGGGACCTTGCCACCTCCCTAAGGGGACAGTTTTTGTAATTGGCAAATATAAAATATTTGCATAAGTCCAAGATTGGACTTGGGGCTGTCAGAACCTTGGGTCAGGGGGCTATTCGCTGCCACCAGGATGTGAGCCCTAGATGAGGCCAAGACTCATTTCTTCGCTGCCCAGGACCCAAAGCTTTAGCACACTGCATATTTGCTAATGAGGATCTAGGAAATACTCACTGAGATCATTAAGCTTCTTAAAATATTTGTTTTCATGTTTCCTAAAATGCATATGAAGACTTGGAGGAACTCTTCATCTTAAACGTCAGCATCTCTACAGTCACCTGTAAGTTGCATGCAGTAGGTGCTCATTAAGTATTCATAAGTTTGATGGCATCTTCTAGTTCAAAGATATACTAGTGTAATCGTGGCTCTTTGTTTTAATAAATGTCGTCATCCTGCCATTAAATATTTACTGCACACCCTGTTAGAAACAGAGCTGCTTTCACTGAAAGTAAAGTATATAAACCTCATGGAGAAGACAAATTGTGTTCTTTCACTTAGTTTTTTCCAACATATGAAAATTTTAAAACATACAAGAAAGTGGAAAGGGTTTTGGCAATGAACATACACCTGCCATCTGCCGGCCACCAGGATGCCACCGTGAACACTGACCTTTCCCTTGATTTTCTGCTTGGTTTTGCCTGGCTTTCCTCCCACTCTTTGGTGTAACATCACTTCCCTGGTTCCTCACTGTGGGAACAGGGCCTGGTGGGAAGAACTTTGTATAAAGATGCTGCTGAAACAAGGTGGCAGGGATTTAGGGTGGGTACAGGAAGGAGCACGTGGTTCCTGTCATGTTTGGTTGGAAGCAGGATGGAGCTGTGATGGATGTGTGTGAGACACCGGTCTGGTCTGTAAGCCTGTGCTCACGTGTGTGCACGCGTGCATGTAAGCCTGCCTGTGAAAACCCTCTCAGTCAAAGGCGCCGACTGAACCCACCTGCCTCACCCCATTTTCGGGTTAGCTTCATGCCAGAGGATCCTCTGGTAGAGGGAGAACAAAGGATGCAGCAAGTGCCTGGCCTGCTGGCAGTGAGCTCTCTGGCTTTCACCAGAAAATAACTACCAGGAGAAAGTAAACAGCAAGGGCCAGATGCGGTGGCTCACGCCTGGAATCTCAACACTTGGGGAGGCCAAGGCGGGAGGATCACTTCGAGGCCAGGAGTTCTAGACCAGCCTGGGCAACAAAGCAAGACCCTGTCTCAAAAAAATTTGTTTGAGTCATGTAGGAAATTTTTGTTTTTCTCATTCAACCAAAATTTTAGTCTCTTTTGAAGGAGAGACTCTAAAACATGAACTAAACACGTTCTTGAACACGCAGGAGCACCTAAGCCAGCCTTTTCCAGATTCACTCGTGACCCCTTCGTAGGTTGTGAAATGAATGTAGTTGTCGCAATGAGCATTTCTTTTAGTGAAGCCACAAAAAATTACAGAATATATGTATGTATTACCTATTTTAATATCCTGGGGTGTGATTTTTCTCTGTTCCTGTCACTTTTTATATGGTTTAGGATGAGTTCTTAGCTTTGGTGACCTCAAGTACTAGCCGTAACTGCACTTGAGGTCTCTTGAAATAACCATATAACATTGCAATTGACATGGGGCTGGGTGCGGTGGCTCATGCCTGTAATCCCAGCGCTTTGGGAGGCCGAGGCAGGCGGGCCACTTGAGGCCAGGAGTTCCAGACCAGCCTGGCCAACAAGTCAAAACCCAGCTCTACTAAAAATAGAAAAACTCGCTGGGCATGGTGGCACATGCCTGTAATCCCGGCTGCTGGGGAGACTGAGGCATGAGAATTGCCTGAGTGCTTGAGCCTGGGAGGCGGAGGTTGCAGTGAGCCTAGATCTCGACAGAGCCTGTCTGAAAATACAAACGTGCTTAGCATTGGACTGCCCACCTTCAGTTCCAACTCTGTCACCAACTTTGCTAACATGTGATTTACTCTTTGTTTAAGCATGTGATTTAAACCTCTGAGCCTCAGTGACCTCATCTGTAAAATGGGAGACATTAAAAGCTATCAGAATGGTTGTGTGAGTAGTCAGAGTTAAAGTGTAAAAGTGCCCCCGTGGCTGGCCTGTGATGTAGAGTTTAGATGTAGCTGCTACTGTAAGTGCCAATGAGGATGACGTCCATGAGAAGTCTCCTGCTCAGTGGGGCTGTGCTGTCAGTATACAGGCGGGACAAAAAGGTCCAGAGACCAAGCTGACTGGAGATCCTGCTTGTCTCTTAAGGTTCTTTCCCCGGGAGCCGGGTGTTGTGCTTAGGTCTGGCCAGCAGATGGCGCGAATGGCCTCAGTGCCAACATTGGAGCATTTGCTCTGTGTTCAATTTCACAGACTTTAGTTAATTAAAAGAAACGAAGTGTTGGCCACCCCCTTCATTTGCTGTTGCTAATTTTTTTTTTTTTTTTTAATTTGAGACAGAGTCTCGCTCTGTCACCCAGGCTGGAGTGCAGTGGCGCGATCTCAGCTCACTGCAAGCTCTGCCTCCCGGGTTCACGCCATTCTCCTGCCTCAGGCTCTCCCAGTAGCTGGGACTACAGGCGCCCGCCACCTCGCCCGGCTGATTTTTTGTATTTTTAGTAGAGACGGGGTTTCACCGTGTTAACCAGGATGGTCTCGATCTCCTGACCTCGTGATCTGCTCTCCTCAGCTTCCCAAAGTGCTGGGATTACAGGCATGAGCCACCGTGCCCTTCCTGTTGCTGCTAAGCTTTTAAGATATTTGGGAAGTAGAATCAAAACATTGCTCTTGCTGTTAGAAGAATCGTCTTAAAAATAACACTTTATAGGAAGATTGAAGGCCTCCTTGGAAAATGCTAAAGGAGGTAATTTGTCAGAGGTGAGACCCTGATTTTTCTGTTTCAAACTTAATGTCCGCGATGGTTTCCTCGTGGAACGCTGAAGCCTTGGCGCCCGCGATGCGGGGGCCTCTGAGCACTGCTGAGCTCCAAAGCATCATCCCTGCCCTGATTTGGGAAACACAAATCCCTGGTGGTGGCAAACAGGTCACTTTAAGACGCGTGTTAGTAACTTTGAAGGCTCTGTGGCCCGTTGGAATTGAGATGTAAACCTAAAACAGCAGATTTCAAAGGCTTAGTGCCAAAAAAAAAAAAAAAAATGAACTAAACACATGCTCTTGAAATTAATGTAAATGCCATTAATTTTCATACCAATTACACATTCAAATGATACTATTTTGGATAATAAATTTAACTTTCCCCTGCTTGTAATGTTAAAATGTGGCTACTGGAAAATTGTAGATTACATTCGTGGCTCATGTTATATTCATCTTTCTCTGGGACATCACTTCACTAGGTCCTCTGAGGTGTCACCCACCACTCCACACCAAATATTAAAATGCACCTACATCCTGCTTTAAATCACATTGTTTTAAAGGCAAATTCTTTGAAAAAAATTTCATATTTTACTTCTGAAATGATTTGGCAGTAAGTTAGCATGTACTTCATGTTGATTTTTTAATCATCACCTCAAATACTAGGGAATTTCTCACAAAGTGCAGCATTTCCTACAAAGCTATAAATTGTTTTCAAATCGATTGGATATTGGAACACTAAACAGTTTGTGAGGTCTCCAGTATTACATTTGTAGGCCTTTACTTAAACGGATTCATTTGGGGATTTTTCTTGTTTGTTTTTAGGTGTTTTGGCGGGGAGGATAGCATCTTGCTGCATTGCCCAGGCTGGAGTGCAGTGGTGCGATCTCGGCTCACTGCAGCCTCTGCCTCTCGGGCTCAAGAGTTCCTCCCACCTCAGTCTCCTGAGTAGCTGAGATTACAAGTGCATGCGTGCCACCACACCAGGCTCATTTTTTTTTTTTTTTTTTTTTTTGTATTTTTGGTAGAGACAGGGTTTTGCTATGTGTGCCCAGGCTGGTCTCAAACTCCTGGGCTCAAGCAGTCCTCCCGCCTCGGCCTCCCAAAGTGCTGGTATTACAGGCATAAGCCACCACACCCAGCCTGCGGTTGTTGTTTTTAAATATCTTAAAGCCAGTTCTCTTTTTCTTTCTCCCTTTCTACCTCGCTCCCCTTCAACATTTTCGTAGGCTCTTAAGAAGCTGTATAAGCCCCAACATAAGGCCTGGCTATAGTGTTTAGGAAAGGCAGTTTCAACACAAGCATTGTATTTCCTTGCAAGGTACTGTCCTGTTAATCAGAGACTGGCACTGTTTCACAGCTCTGCGAGGTCTTCCTGCTAACTGCGGTTCCCCTGTTTCACGGCCCACATTTATCCCATGGAGATGGGAGACGTCAGGAGAGGTTGTGGCTGCAACTTTGAGGGTTTTATTATGACAGGTGTCAGGTCACTGTAAGGCAAATATGGGCAGTGTAGATAGTTTCGTAGCCGACTGTGTGAGTTTTTACACCACTTTATTGAAGTGTGACTGACACATAAAAGGCTGTACGTATTTAATGTATACAACTTGATGCGTTTGGCGATAAACATACACCCATGGAACCATCACCACAGTCTAAGAGCCTATTGTGAATTTTGCATCAATCTATTGAGAAATATTCTTTAAGGTGAGGGCTATTTCCAAAGCAGATAAGAAACACCTGTTGCATACTTGCTTAAAATGTAAATCAGCTCCCAAAAACTAACTGACCTGCATTCTTCATCTTTTATTCTTTTTCCCTCTTGATTGTGGGCCGGGGGAGTCGGTATGGGAGAAGACGAAGCTCAAAGGAGGAACTGACAATCCCCAGCGTCCTGCGGGCCCACATCCACACTGGATTCTGTCGGCTCACTGGCGGCAGCACTCTCTGATGTCTTTTTCTTTTTCTTTTTCTTTTTGAGACCAAGTCTCGCTCTGTTGCCCAGGCTGCAGTGCAGTGGCGTGATCTCAGTTCACTGTGCCCTCTGCCTCCCAGGTTCAAGCAATTCTCCTGTCTCAACCTCCCGGGTAGCTGGGATTACAGGAGTGAGCCACTGCACGTGGCCTTCTCTTGTGTCTTTCATTTCTCTTCTTCACTACCCATCAGCATGATGGGTTTCTTCCACCTTTGTGAGTCCCAGTATCAAGATACAGCCTGATCGCCCCTTAATACAGTGCCACCATTACTCCAGACCCATGTGTAAGCATTGATCATTCATCAGCTTTCACAAGGTGAACTGGGGACGAGGCAGGGGCTTGGACCGGCTTCCTGGCCAGGACTCGCTGCCTTCCTCAGCTGAAGAGACTGCATTTCCAGGTTGAACCCTGACCCCCACTGACTTTGGGCATCTCCTTGTGTCCTGTGTTTGCCAGTCTTTCCACTCCCTTGTAAATCTTTCTGCCTCCAGGGCTGGCCTCTAAAACAGGTGCACTGGAGGCCGCTCCTCGCATTACTTGAAGCATGGCACTCGCCACTGTCTTCGGCGAGGGGGTGTCTCCCTCTGGTGCTGGGGAGCCAGGGCATCCATGTGGGGCTTCAAGTCATCTCTTGGGACTTCATGTACCTCGAGTCCACCCTGTGGGCCCCTTCGGTGGGGCTTTGCTGTGAGGGCATCTTGACTGGTGTGGAAGGCCCAAGCACAGTTCTGCTCAGCCTACAAAAGCAAAATCGGTATTAGTATTTGTTATGGGCTGAGCTGTCATCACCCAGATTCCTATGTTGAAGTCCTAACTCCCAGTAACTCAGATTAGGACCGTATTTTGGAGACATGGTCTTTAAATAATTCAGATAAAATGAGGCCCTAATCCAATAGGTCTGGTATCCTAGACCAGGAAATCTGGACGAAGACAAGGACAGAGGAAGGGCCACATGAAGACACAGGAAGAGGGCGAGGTCCGCATGCCACGGAGAAAGGCCTTGCCAGGAGCCAGTCCTGCAGATATCCGGATCTCAGATTTGTGCCCTCAGAACTCTAAGAGAATAAACCTCTGTCGCTCGGTCACCCGGTCTGTGGTGGTCTGTCACAGCAGCTCAAGGTGACCACTACAGTCTTCTCCAGTGGCCACCTGCATTTGGGCTGCATGACCTGGTGTCTGCAGGATCCACAGCACGGGCCACCGTGCACCGGGCTCCCAGGCAGGCAGTGCTGAGCATTCTGTAGCGGCGCTGGCAGGGGCAGGATCTCCGGCCTGCGTGACCCTCGCAGCCACTGTAGAAACAAACTCAGCCTTCCCCAGCACCACGTGCAGCTCACAGCTCGGGGATTCGCTACAGGCTTCCCTTCACCTGCTAACCTGCAAGGTGCCAGAAAGCCAGAAGCAGGTAGCATCCCTCAGAGACTTGTGGCATTTGTGCCCCACGTTTCCTGCCAGCAGTGACTGCTTTCCTTGGTTTGATCAAGGTGCTGCCTGCGGCTGTCCAGCTTCTTACCTGATGTCTCGGCAACCCAGCTCAGTCAAGAGAATCGTTGTTCTTCGTGGCACTTCCTTTTCCTAGAGCTTTCATCACCATCTTTTTTTTCTCTTTTTTTGAGATGGAGTCTCCGTCTGTCACCCAAGCTGGAGTGCAGTGGTATGATTTTGTGATCTCAGTGGCATGACCTCAGCTCACTGCAACCTCCACCTCCCGGGTTCAAGCGATTCTTCTGCCTCAGCCTCCTGAGTAGCTGGGATTACAGGCACCTGCCACCATGCTCAGCTAATTTTTGTAGAGATGGGGGCCAGGTTGGTCTTGAACACCTGACCTCAAGGGATCCACCTGCCTTGGCTTCCCAAAGTGTTGGGATTACCCACCAGCACCCAGCCTCTCATCACCATCTTGAAGCCAAAGGATGAGGGGACACTGAGCCCAGGGGCAAGTGCCACTATACAGGCTGGCGCCAGCACCTCCTGAGCCCCTGTGCAGCTCCTGCCCTCATAGACACACCTGTCCACGCTGCATAGCAAGGCCACCTCCCTCTTCATGAGAAAGATCCTGGGGTAACGAACAACTTTTGGCACAGGAGATCAATCAGGTCATTTGGTTATTGACAGGGAGCAGCAGGCTCTCCCCGACTTTCTCATTCTGCTGCACCCCCAATTTGCCGCTTGGATTGCACTCCTTTCCCTAGGGGATGAGGGCACAGCTTTCGATGTGAGCTGTGTTGGTTTCCCAAGTCTGCAGTAACAAATGGCCACACACTTAGTGGCTCAGAACCACAGAAATGAATCCTCTTATAGTTCTGGAAGCCTCATGTCCAAAATGACTCTTGGGGGACTAAAATCAAGGTGGCGGCAAGGCTGGTTCCTTCTGGAGGCCTGAAGGGAGGACCCATTTCTTGCTTCTCCTGGCCTCTGGTGGCTGCCAGCAACCCTTGGCTTGTGGCTGCATCACTCCAGCCTCCTGCTTCTGGGCTCACATCTATTCCCGTTCCTTAGTCAAATCACCTGGAGCCGTCCTCAGATGGAGACTCATGATTTCGATGCGTTCATCTAGATGACCCTGGATACTCTCCTCATCTCCAGATCCTTAGCTTAGTCACATCTGCAGAGTCCCTGTCACCAGGCAGGGTGCCATGTTACAGGTTCCAGGGATTAGGATGCAGAGGCCAGGATTCAGCCATGCACACAGGCCAGTGTCTTTCTGTCTTTGCAGCTGAAACTGAGGCGTGTGCACTCTGCTGCTCCAGGAACTGTCCACCAACGCTGCTGGGAGCCTGTAACAGCATCGACTGAGCCTGTGAGTGCCCCCTGGAGAGGGGCTGAGCCTTTCCTCTCCCCAGTACCAGTGCCTGCTAGTGCATTTTGGCCTCTGTGCCCAGTAGTATTGGGAACCTTTTTTCTTTTTTTCTTTTTTTTTGAGACAGAGCCTTGCTCTGTCACCCAGGCTGGAGTGCAGTGGCATGATCTTGGCTCACTGCAACAACCTCCGCCTCCCAGGTTCAAGTGATTCTCCTACCTTAGCCTCCCAAGTAACTGGGATTGCAGGCACGCACCACCACACCCGGCTAATTTTGTATTTTTAGTAGAGATGGGGTTTCACCATGTCGGCCAGGCTGGTCTCGAACTCCTGACCTTAGGTGATCCACCTGCCTCGGCCTCCCAAAGTGCTTGGATTACAGGCATGAGCCACCGTGCCCGGCCAATATGGGGAACCTTAAAGGCAGTGCACAGAAGGTGTGTAGGCATCACCGACAATCTGCTGGAGCCCTGAACGGAGAGGCACTCTGGATCAAGGCTCCCTGCCTTTCTGCTGTTCTCTGTGCAGGTGCATGCCAGGACAGGTCTTGGCCAGCAGAGCAGTAGAAGGACTGCCTGGTCTCGTCTGGAAACCTTTCTCTGGGACCCCCTATTTTCCTGTGTCACCAGCTCTTGCCCCCAGTGTCCAAGGCTGCCAAGGTGGGCTGGGAGGCTGCCAGAACCCCAGATTCAGGTATGCCAGCAGCTCTTGGGAGGTTTTACCCTTTTCCCCAAAGTTTAGAAGTGCGCAATGGTGGAAACTGCCACCAACCTCCATGGAAGCGTCTCCTGTTGAAATCAGGGCGGGCCTAGAATCCCTGGGAAAAGGCGGACAGAACCACAGATGCTGTGACACCCCAGAGAGAAGGCCCATCCCTGGGGATTTGGAGATGGGGTGACAGTCTTTGCCAAGGAGGGTTATCAGGTAGTTGTTAGGGGCAGGGGTTGGCAGTGGTGAGGGGTGGGAACTGGACCCCCATGAAGAGACAGGCGCTCAGAGGACAGCAATGGGCAAAGGCAGGTGGGCTCTGCAAGGCAGGTGGGCGCAGCCAGACCACCACGGCCCTGCCTGGCCGGAGGAGCTGGAGAGAGGCATGCTTTACCTTCAGCTTGGATTGCATTAGCGGCCAGAGGACCCAACCTCAGCCACTTTAACTCTCTTATAAAAAGAGCTCTTTTAATCGGTTGGGAAATAGAAAATAATTTCAGCTCACATGTGACCCTAGCACACTGTCAAGCCCGGGGGGTGAAAGACACCCCAAAAGTGCAGGAAAGAGGCAAAGAAAGGAGTGAAGTGAGCTGAAGAACCCCACCCCCCAGCGATGGCCACCCACGACCTTCCACGGCCAGAGGGGCTGTGCAGATGTGGTTGAGGCTGGGGACCCCAAGACAGGGCAATGGCCCTGGCTTTCTCTGGTGGGCCCGCTGGAATCACAGGGTTGTTGAAGGTGGAAGATCGGGGCAGATGGAGTGAGACTGGCGGGACGCAGAGTGAGGAAGACTCCATCCATCACCGTCACCATCACCACTGACTTTGGAGACAGTAAATGAGGCCACCAGCCAAGGAATGTGAGTGGTGTCTACACTGGAAAAGCCAGGAAATAAGGGATTCTCTGTAGAACCACCAGAAGGGACTCAGCCCTGCCAACACCTTGATGTTAGCCCACTGAGACCCATTTCAGCCTTCCGACCTCTGGAACTAGAAGAGGAGAAATTTGTGTAGTGTTTGAAGCCACGAAACGTGTGGTAATTTGTCATAGTAAACTCAGGAAACCAATACACAGGGGTGCTGACCTGGGGTCCACAGACCCCACAGCACCCAGGGATAGAATTCAGGGTCTGTGAGCCTAATGGAGAACAAAGATCTTTATCTTTATCAAGCAGAGCTCAACTGAAGTGAGGCCCACTGTGAGCACAGATGCAGCCGGCCTTTGCCTCTATCAGCAGCACCTGCTGCTCTGAAGCCACAAGAAGCCACAGAGGGGCTGGACAAGGTGCCTTACGCCTGTAATCCCAGCACTTCGGGAGGCCGAGGCGGGCAGATCACCTGAGGTCAGGAGTTCGAGACTAGCCTGGCCAACATGGCGAAACCCTGTCTCTACTAAAAACAAAAATTAGCAGGGTGTGGTGGCGCATGCCTGTAATTCCAGCTACTCGGAAGGCTGAGGCATAAGAATCACTTGAACCCAAGAGGTGGAGGTTGCAGTGAGCCGAGATACCACCACTGCACTCCAGCCTGGGCAACAGAGTGAGGCTCTGTCTCAAAAAAAAGAAGTCACAGAGGTCATGCACCCTCACATACACAGCTGTCGCTGACGTCTTGACATAGCGGTTTTGCTCATCAATCCTTCAAAACTACGGTCTCATCAGCACCACTACTTGACCTTGTTGTTGAACACATTGATGAGGAAGACATTACTTGTCTACATTGCTACATCACACATTTTTTAAAAAATATTTTCATAGCCATTTTTATTTGTTTGTTTTAATTAGAGATGGGGGTCTCTCTATGTCGTCCAGGCTGATACAGAACTCCTGGGCTCAACTGATCCCCTTGCCTCAGCCTCCTGAGTAGCTGGGACTTCAGGCACACGCCAAAACACACCCAGCCTGTATTTTAAGGTGATTGTTTTCCTTTGGTAATCTAAGCATTTTATTGTATTTGTTATTACTCTTTTTTTATAAAGACAGGATCTTGCTCTGTTGTCCAGGCTGGAGTGCAGTGGTGTGATCATAGCTCCCTGTAGTCTCAGTCTCCTGGGCTCAAGTGATCCTCCAGCCTCAGCCTCTCAAGTAGCTGGAACCACTGGCATGTGCCTAGCTAAATGTTTAAATTTCTTTGTAGAGTCAAGGTCTCCCTTTATTGCCCAGACTGGTCTCAAACTCCTAGCCTCAAGCAATCCTCCCACCTCCGCCTCCCAAAGTACCGGGATTACAAATGTGAGCTACCGCGCCTGGCTGGCAAGCATTTTATTTTTAAGTGTTTAATACTATTACCTTAGGTATCAGCTGACGGCCAAGGGTTCCATGGCCCACAAAGGGCCTCTGGAAAGGGAACACGGTTTTGTGAGACTGGGCTGGGAGCCAGGCTGGGCAGAGGTGACTTGGGTCCCTCAGGCCTCACTGGGGAGCGGGAGGGAGGATTGGCAACTGTGTGTGTGCTGGGTGAGAAAATAGAAATTGCAGGAGCTTGGAATGCAGAATTCCTGCTCAATGTGAGGATGAGCCCAGCATTTTCTGTGTGTTATCTTAGTTCATCTCACAAAAGCCCTAGGAAGAGATGACTACGATGATGCCCATTATATAGCTGAGGAAACTGATGCTCAGAGAGGTCCTCTCCTGCCTCCCTCACAAATGTGTGATGTGTGCAGGGCACAAATGCAGAACCGCCTGGCCTGGGCCTGCTCTCTGCTCCCGGCCGTGGCTCCAGCTGCCCTGCAGAGGAGGGAGAGTGAGTTTACCCTGATGAGGGTGGGCAGAGAGGAGCGGGTGAGGCCGGCCACTGTGACCTGAAACAGCGCGGCCCCGTCCAGGCGAGGCTCTGGTTTGAGTCTTCAGGCCCGGCGTTCTTGGGCTTCCTCTTTTTGTTTGTCGTGTTGGTGTTTATATCAAGGCTCTTCGGGGACTCAGCTTTGGGCTGAGCTTGGTGCAGGTGGCCTGTAGACCCCTACCCTGCAGGCCAGCTCCTTTGCAACTGCAGGAGCCCTGGGTTGCCGTATTTGTCTTCCACATGCAGAGCAGCGAGCCTGGGAATCTGTCCTCAGGGGACGCAAGGCAGGCAGTAGGGCTCGAGTGGGCAGCAGGGCTTGAGTGGGCAGCGGGGCTTGAGTGGGCAGTGGGGCTTAAGTGGGCAGCAAGGCTCAAGTGGGCAGCAGGGCTTGAGTGGGCAGCGGGGCTTGAGTGGGCAGCAGGGCTTGAGTGGGCATTGGGGCTCGAGTGGGCAGCAGGGGTGGATGGAGCACACCCCGCAGGCCCAGCCAGACCACCACCCCTGTATGCCTTCACTGCTGCCTCCCAACCCCCCAGCGCCAAAGGCTTGCTGTTGTCTCCTGTCGATGAAGGGGCTGAAGCTTTAGAGGGAGCTACACCAGCTCACGTTCACAAACCCATGGGGCCAAGGTCAAACTCCAGGCTGGCCCCCAACCCACTGAGCCACAGGGACTGAGGGCAGTGGGGGAGAAGACCTATTTCCAGGCCACGCTGGCCCTGTCAGTGGCAGTCACCAAATGGCATCTCCATCATTTGGGAATGCTCTTGGTTGTCACCAAGGAAAACCCAACTAACAATAGCTTAAACACTTCAGGATTGATTTTTTGTATTAACAAAGAGTCTGTTTGTTGGTGCTGGTTTAGCCCAGGGGTTGTCTATCTTACTGTAGATTAATCTTTGTTGTGGGGGACTGTCCAGTGCATTATAGAACGTTTAGCAGCATCCGTGGTCTCTACCACCTAGAAGCCAGTAGCGTTCTCTCCCCCAGGTCATGACTATCAAAAATGTCTGCAGACATTGCCAAATGTCCTCTGGATTTAGCAGTATGAGGAACAGTGTCTATGAGTCTCCTGGACTTTGCCTCATGGTCACAATATGACTGCCACAGCTCCAAACATCCCACCCACATTTAGGCCAGAAAGAACAATAAGGGTACCAACTGCCTCTGTGTCTTTTAGCAGAAAAGTGGAAGTTTTCACAGAGGCCGCAACAGGCTTCCACTTAGGTCTCATTGGCCCCAACTGGGTGACATGACATGGCCACCCTCTGCTGCAAGGGAAGCTGGAAGAGCAATGATATATTTTTCCAACCCTTTAGTGGTAATGGGTAAGGAAGAAGAGGGTGGGAGTGGCTGCCCACAGTGCCCGCCACTATCCTGGGACTTTTATACAAGGGCACCTGTCTTCACCACTCTTAAACATCAAGACTATGTCACTTTACTGGGGTTGAGCTGAAGGTTTTAAAAAGCGGTGAGATCTTGGACCTGGGAATGTCTTTTGCAATCTGACTTGTCTGGAAATTCCATATCTACATCTCAGGCCTGCCTCCTGTGGTTCGATAACGTCTTCACTCCTTCCCCTTGCTCATGCACTCACACTTTCCCAGCCTTTCCTGGGTTCCTGGGACAGGATTTCCCTCAGACTGAGAAGTTAGGGAAGCCTTGGCTAGCCACAGATGGAAAGAAGATCCCAAGTCAGTGTCCCAGTGACAGCACTGCAGGGGTGACCGAGATCCGGTGACCAGTGCCAGGCCCTGTGCTCTGCCCATAGAATCACAGGATCCTCCCACTGACCATGTGGCAAGCGCTATAATTATCCCCATGTATAGAAGGTTTGTTAAGGATGATGGCCAGGGCCACACGGCTAGTGAGGGTAGGGCTGGGAGCCTAGGCCCCCTGGCTCCAGCCCTGCTCCTTGTCCCTTCTCTGTCCAGCCTTGGGGCAGCCTGTTCATGGCCACACCATCCAGGACCACATCAGTGTGGGTTGTGGCTCTGAGAGCTGTCTGATAAATGGCCTTTGCCATTTATCCCTTGGTCAAGGCTGCAAGCAGCATAGGCTCAGAGAGCCCAGGGCTGGTCAAGCCTTGAGCCTGCTCTGTCCTGAGCTTGCCCATCAGGACAGGGGTTTGGACTAACTGCCCTTATTGATTCATGAATCAGGCGAGCAGGGCTAGAACTGCCAACACCCCCACTGCAGCTCAGGTGACAGCTGGGGTGAATGGAGTCATTTCCTCCCAGAAGTTCTAATCCTGACTTTCCCTTGCCCCACTTGGCTGTGTGGTCTTGGGCACTTCACTTAGCCTCTCTGAGGGTGCACCTGCCCCACCCTAAAGCAGGGAGACAATGTCTTCTAAATGCTGTTGGGGAACAAAATGAGATCAGGGACCCAGCTTGCCGTGAACTGCCCCTGGTGGCATTAGAGAAGCCACGCTGAGCCTCGGTCCTTTCCCTTTTTTTTTTTTTTTTTTTTTTTGAGGAGTGTTGCTCTGTTGCCAGGCTGGAGTGCAGTGGCGCCGTCTCAGCTCACTGCAACCTCCATCTCCCGGGTTCAAGTGATTCTCCTGCCTCAGCCTCCTGAGTAGCTGGGACTACTGGCACACACTACCATGCCCAGCTGATTTTTATATTTTTAGTAGAGACGGGGTTTCCCCATGTTGGCCAGGATGGTCTCAGTCTCTTGACCTTGTGATCCGCCCACCCCGGCCTCCCAAAGTGCTGAGATTACAGGCGTGAGCCACCGCGCCCAGCCCTCTCCCTCTTAAAACTGGGCCAAGAGCACCTACGTATGACAAAGGCAGTTTCCAGATTATCACTTAATGTATGTAAGACACCCAGTCCAGGACTAGCCTAAAACAGGCATTCCAAGGCAACTGACCTCGATTGTTATTAGTGATTTGTAAAGAATTAACCACATGAATGGACCCAGCACTTAGAAAGTCCTCATTAAATGGCAGGAGCTGTATTTCTCACTTCTGAGCCTTTGCATGCTCTTCCCTCCACTGCTCCCTCTGTGCAAACGGCTGTCTCTCTCATAGCTCCCAGAGGCCTTCCCTGTGGACACCAGCCCTCTTGGCCTCCCCTGGGCCCCTCCTCTTGTGCTCTACTCAGCACTTGCCTAGGAAATTTTCTCTACATAGAACTCTAATATTAAACATTTTCATTCATGCATGGTCTCTTGTCCCCTCTTAAAATGTAAGCTCCAGAGGGATGTTTGTTTCCTACTTGTTGTGTCCCTGGGACCAAGAACATGGGCCTGGCATGTGACGGGCCATTCGTAAGTGTGTGTTTGGAGTCATTCATAAATGTGTGTTTGAGGCTGGGTGCGGTGGCTCAGCCTGTAATCCCAGCAATTTGGAAGGCCAAGGCAGGAGGATTGCCTAAGCACAAGAGTTCGAGACCAGTCTCTACACAAAATATAAAATTATCCTAGCATCGTAATACACACCGGTAATCCCAGTTACTTGGGAGGCTGAGGCAGGAGGATGGCTTGGAGCCGGAGAGGTCGAGGCTGCAATGAGCTATGATCGCTACACTCCAGCCTGGGCAACAGGGCAAGACCTTGTCTCAAAAAAAAATTTTTTTTTAAGTGTGTGTTTGGGTGAATGACTGATTGTTAGGCAGAAGTTGGTGACCCGTGGCGACATGGGTCCGCCGGAGAGGCGGAGAGATTGGTGATCCAGAAACCCAAGGAGGCCGGGGGCGAAGGAGTGCGACTGGACCCGCAGCTGGGCAACCGCGTCTCCAGCCTCCACGGTCCTGTCCCGCCCCCTTCCGGGCAGGCAGAGGCCCCGAGGCTGCCCCGCCGCCTGGGCCCGGCCCCCGCGGCAGCAGCCGAGCGGCCGCACCCCCACTTGGGACTGTCTTGCCGGGAGGGGCGCGGGCGGGGCGGGCCCGGGCGGCGCTGGGACTTGTAGGCCGGGAGCCCGGGCGCCTCCGGGCTGAAGCGCGTGGCCGCGCCATCGACGGGGCTCCAGCCCGCCCAGGTAACGCGACGGCGGGGGACAGCCTCGGAAAAACTGAAGGGGAAACTGAGGCCCGGTGAAGGGACCCAGCTGGGCTAAGAGCATGCGGCCGGGCAGTGGCCGCCTCCCCCGGCCTCTAGGGGGCAAGTGAAGGTCACACTTACATGAAAGTTTTCAAAGGCGCTTCGAAGGGCCTCTGGCTGGGCTGGAGCTTTCCCCACTCCACCTCCTTCCATCGTGGATACACTCAACAAACATATCCCAGAGCCCTCTCCTTGCCAGGCCCTCCAGCTCGGGCGAAACATCCCAGGTCTCTGTTCTCGCGGCGCCCAAATAGCAGGGGAGGGGCTCCAGGCAGGCGAACACACAGGGCGGGGAGCGGGGAAGCTCCGCGAAGGAAGGAGAGGAAACCACGCGGGATAAAGGACAAGAGGGGCCGCGAGCAGGGACAGGAGCGTCAGGAACGAGGAACGAAGCGAGAAGGGAGGAAAGGAGGCCGAGGCTTCCGGAAGACTCGGGGTCCCATCCCCATTGAGCAGAGAGCTAGAGCGGGACCTGGGGGAGGGAGAGGTCAGAGGTCAAGGCTGCGCGTGGAGTGTGGGCCGTGGAGTGGGGGAGGGGGCGGACAGACTCCTCCCCGCCGGCAGCCAGGGCAGAGGGTGATGGAGGAAACGCGGGGAACTCCTCGGTGCTGGAGGAAACGTGGGGAACTCCTCGCCGGCCTCGCGGTCCCCCGCAGCCCACGGAGTGCCACTCCCAGTCCCCACAGACTCCACCTGCGTCGTCCTGTGCTGAGGGGAGGCCGCAGGGCTGGGGCGGGGAGTGACCCGGCTTAGAGCTGCTGTTTCCCAGCTGCACAGGTCCCAACCGCGGGTTCTGGAGATGAGGCGGGCTTGAGGTCCCCCAGTCCCGGCTTCAGAGGTGGAGAGTGTGACCCGCAGGTCCAGGATCCCGGGGCCTGTGCAGTCACACGGCCCATCCCTTCGCTCAGAAAAGCCCAGGGCTGGGTTTCATGCTCAACCACTGCCAACTTGAAATTCCTAGGTTTTGAATTAGGGGCCCCGCGTTTGCATTTTGCACTGGGCCCTGAAAATTCTGTGGCTGGCCCTGCCTGGTGTGAAGCTCACAGAGCCCCAGTATAGGCCGCCCTTCTATGGCTGGGGGCCGGGATGAGGGACCGGGGTCTGTTCTCAGCTTGCCCCCAAAGGTCCCTGACACCAGCCCAGAACGGGGTGGAGCTGGAAAGAGCCCACAACTGCTTCCTCTGCCCAACCGCTTTATGGCTGCACCCTGGTGTAGCTCCCTCCGGGGTCGTATGCTGTATGTTTACTGGCGGAATTGTTTCTCAGTCCTAGACGCTCCGTGGGGCCAGGGAATATGATCTGTGCTCCGCTGCAGCCTCGCGCCCAGTGACGCATGGGGGCCCTGGTAAATATCGGTCGGATGAACTAATCTTACACATAAAACAAATCATTTCACTTTTTTAATACGACACGTGGCTGTTCCCTAAGTCGCCGTGGGTTAAATACAGACTCAATAAACAAGATGCTAAAAACCGTTTACATTTAATTCACCAGACGGTGCGCTCCACGAGGTCAGGGGCCTGGTCTCCCTGGTTCAGGGCTGTGCTTAGTGCCTGCAACCAGGCGGGCCCGCGGGGGCAGCCTGGAGAGAAAGGCGCGCCCAGCGCCCCCAGGCCCGGATCCGCCCTCAGCCCGCGTGCGCGCCCCTCCCCCCGATCTCCGCGCGCCCGGGCGCGGCTGGGCGGGGTTGGGACTACGCTTCCCGGCGGTCCCCGCGCGCCTGGGGCGGGGCGGGGCCGGCTGGGGGCGGGGTTGAGCTGGCCGGGGGCGGGGCCGGCTACAAAGCCCGGGGGCGGCGCCGGGGCGCAGAGTCCCCGCAGCGCCGGTCGGGAGCGCAGCGCGGCGCAGTTCGGCGCGCACGGCGGGAGCGGCGCGCGAGTGGTCGGGCCTGGCGGCTGGACGGGCGCCCCTCGCTGCCCCGCGCGCTCCCCGCCGCCCCCCATGAGCGCAGCCCCGCGCAGCCCGGGTCCGTAGGCGGCGGGGCGCCCCCCATGCTGCTGCAGCCCGCGCCGTGCGCCCCGAGCGCGGGCTTCCCGCGGCCCCCGGCCGCCCCCGGCGCCATGCACGGCTCGCAGAAGGACACCACGTTCACGAAGATCTTCGTGGGCGGCCTGCCGTACCACACCACCGACGCCTCGCTCAGGAAGTACTTCGAGGGCTTCGGCGACATCGAGGAGGCCGTGGTCATCACCGATCGCCAGACGGGCAAGTCCCGCGGCTACGGCTTCGTAAGTGGCCCCCGCGCCCGGGCCCGCACCCCGCCGCACACCTTATCGCGGCCCGGGCGCCGAGTCCACTCCGGGGCACACGCCCAGCCGGCTCGCGGCCGCCCCCGCCCCAGGGGCCTCCCGCCGGCGCCCGCACCTGCCGCCTCCCCCGGGCGCGCTCCTGCCGGTCCCGCCCCCACCACCCAGGGCCCGGGGCCCTGTCCCCACCCCCACCTCCACCCCTGGTTTAAAAGGAAGAGCCGCTGTGTTCAATTAGGACTCCTAAGTTGGTGGGGAGGTTTTGGAGCCAGTGGATACTCGGGGTTTCCTGGAGCAGCGGCGGGTGAGGAGCAACGGCTCCACCCCGGAGTGTTAGGAGCCCTTCGGCCTCCCCCATATTTTCAGCAGCCCCCTCAGCCACCCCAAATAAACATCAGCTTAAGTAAAAACGGTTTGAAGACACTTTCCTACTTCCCTTCCAAGTGCAACGTCGCAAACTCCTTCCCAGAGGGAAGTCTTGGCCCTCACTGGTGGGCAGTCCAGGCAGCCCCCCCACCTCCCTTCGGGGTTCGTTTTTGCCCTGTCCCCGCAGGGGATTATTTTTGTCCTTGAAGGCCACATTTCCCAGGCCTTGAACTTTGAGGAGAGGAGCTGGAATCCAGGAGGCATCTTTGTGGGAGGGTCAGAGGGGCTTTGGCTCAAGGACCCTAGGTTACAGGCACCCTCAGAGGAAGGGAAGAGAGGGGTGGCAGCATCCGGTGCCAGGGCGGAGCCCTCTGCCCCTTTTGCCCCTAGTTTCCCTCACGGCAGCCCCTGATGTGTCTGTGGCTCCTCCAGGTGACCATGGCCGACCGGGCGGCAGCTGAGAGGGCTTGCAAAGACCCGAACCCCATCATCGACGGCCGCAAGGCCAACGTGAACCTGGCATATCTGGGCGCCAAGCCTCGGAGCCTCCAGACGGGTGAGAGCTTGTGTTTTCCTGCTTGGCTCTTCTCGGTTTCTATATTGGGTGTCGGTATCTGTCGGGTGGAAAGAGGCCCCCCCTCCTCGCCCCAGCAGTGGCAGTCGGCTATCATGTGCCTGCAGAGCCGCCACAGGGCAGCCATCCCCCCCTGGAGGATCTAGACCCTTTCTCACAGCCTGTGGCCCACAGAAGGGGGCGGGGGGGGGGCGGGGGGGGGGGGGGGGGGGAGGGTACTGCATCCCAGTTGCCAGCTGTCTTCGCAGGAGGGAGGAAGGGGCCTGGGGATTGGGAGTGCCGACACCAGTGGCTGCTGACACCTGCGTCACTGGCTGCCACACTTCAGAGGTGTGCTTTAGGGTTCATGAGGGGGAGGCCTGGGAGGGGAGAGGAAGCTGATGATCCCTTTTGACTAGAGATGTGTGACTTGTGGGATTCTGCCACCATGTGTGCAGCCCCTGAGACATCGCTCCTGCAGCAAGGCCAAGTCCCTGATTGTTCTCTCGTTTTAGGCTTTGCCATTGGGGTGCAGCAGCTGCACCCCACCTTGATCCAGCGGACTTACGGGTGAGTGGATGTGGCTGGCTTGGGGTGGGCAGTCCTTGGAGATGAAGTGGAGAGGGCCTTGGGCTTCCTGGGTCTGGAAGGCTGATGAAATGACGGTTTTCAGACATGTGATTGCGTTTAAGCCAAGGGAGTGAAGAGAAGGCAGATTGCATTTCTCCATCCCTGGCAGAGGCCGCACTACCTAGGGGATCGTGAGCCTTGGAGCCTGCCTGCCTTGGTGCACACCCCAGCTCCCTTTGCTAGGTGTATGGCCTTAGTTTTGTCACCTGTAAAATGAGAGTGGGCACAGCACATCTGAGTTCTCTGAATAGAGGGTTTAGGGTGGGCCTGGTGCAGGTAACGCCCTATTAAAGTGTTTGCTGATGACTCTTAGGGACTGGCAGGCCGGGCTCTTCCCCAGGCGCTCCTGTCACCTGCTCTAGTGCTGGGGCAGGTGGTGGCAGTAGGCCATTGCCTCCCAGGTCTGATGTTTGAACGCTGCAGCAGATATGATGTGTTCGGGGCGGAGGCCACCTGCCTGAGTGGCCTGGCCTGTGGGCTTCTAGTCTGACTCATTTAGAAGCAGCACATCCCACTCTTCTCCATCCTAAAATGCCTCCCACCTCCCTGCCCTTTTTAAAACATCTGATAAGGCCTGGCAGCTGCTTGGGGAAGGACACGCACACTTAAGGGATACAAAGGGTCCTGCCTTGTGTCCTGCCTCCCCACCCCGGTGATGGATGGGAGCTGTCTGCCCTAGCACCGTGGCGTATTGATGGGGTTGGAGTTGGAGGGGAAGGCAGCTCAGAGACCACCACCCCTTTTAGGGCATTGGCACTTCATGAGCTTTCTGAATCCGAATCCCTAATGCCAGTTGATCATGTGTGTGCACACACACGTGCGTGTACCGTGTAGATACCATGGAGAGACACACAGCTTGAGGAGTAACCTGCCTCACCGGGGCAGTGTGAACAAGGGGCCTGTGGAACCGGGCTCAGCCTGGCTCCCAGGTGAATGGGTTAGAGGCCCCAGCAGAAGTTGTTGTGCCCACTTTTTGGGAGCGCTTGGGGTTACTTGGGGGCTCCCTGCCAGCTTCTGTGTGTACTGGTGGATGTGTGCAAGTATAGCAATGGGAGGAGCCGCTGGTTGAGGGGTGCTGGAGGGTGGCGGGGCCCTCCTAGCCTTTGTGAGTGGCTGGGCAGCTCAGCTTCCTGCTGGGGTGCCTCTGTCCTCCTGGGAAGGGAGTATGTAGGGTGGTGGGAGCAGGCCGCCCTGTCCGTCTCGTCTTGGAATCTGTTTTGTAGATGTCTAGAATCGTCTCAGAGGGTGTTTGGGGACACTCCAGCCTTCATGCCTTCACCAAGATTCTTCCTCTGGGGTTCAGGCCACAAGAAGAGGGTGTTCCTTGTTTTTCAGAACCTTGGCTCCGTTCCCCAGGCCCACAGCAGGCGCCTGGGGGCATGGGCTGGGCAGGAGCGGCTGCCCAGAGGCGAGGGTGTGCGCCTCCAGTGCCTGCAGCTCTTTTCTGCTTACAGTGGGATGAGGCCTTCCCGCCTGCATCTGGGCTCTCTCTGATCCACGCAGCTGCCTGTGGGACTCCATAACCATCAGTGCTCGGCCTCTGGGGCTTGCAGATGTGGGTTCGAATCCTGACTTTGCCGCTTACCAGCTGGGTCTGTCTTGGCAGTGGCATCCTCCTTATCCAGAAAACAGGAACATTAACTGCTTAAAACAGTGGACTGAAACTATTCTTACTTTATAGGTGGGGAAACTGAGGCAGAGAACGGCTAAGCACATGTCCGGGCCCGGGGAGGGGGCGAGGTAATAGACGTCCGGGAGGAGATTAGAACACAGGTGGTGGGTGCCTGAACATATGCTTTCTTGGTGGGGTAGGGTGGGAAGGGCCCCAACCCGACCTTTCCCTTGCTGTCCTGGAATCCTGTGAACACCACCCATCCAGAAGCAGTTGGGATCAGTCAGTGTTTGCCACTGTGTGCACCCGACTTCAGGCGACGGTGTTTTGTAACTAAATCTGCTGGCTGGCCGTTAATACCTGTGACGGTGAAGAGGCCGCAGACTCTATTTGTTGGTTGCCAAAGGGTGGAGACCCAAACAGGGACGGTGTCAGAGGGACCATCCGCTCTTGGTTTCCTGGGAGATCTGAACTCAAGCCTCTGAGAATTGCGCCGCCCCCTGCCCCTGCCTCTAGGCCTTACTGAGGTGGGTGGGGGGAGGCTCCCGGGTGCAGCTCCTGGGTGCAGCGGGGCGGGCTGCCTAGGTCAGCTGTCTGCCCCCAGCCCCCGCCCACTGGAGAGCTGGACCGTCAGCGTCCCTTTTGTCTTTGTGAACAATCAGGCCCCGGGAGCACAGCCGGGCCTGACTCAGCGGCCAGTTTTGTCGGCCTTGGGCTGGCAGCGAGGCCCGCCCTGCTGTTGGCTGAGGGCATGGAGGGAGGTGGGAGCCAGGAGCCCGGGCAACTGAGCGTTGTCCACCAGTTAACCCCTTCCGTGCCTGGCTGAACTCTTCCTCGACTTTCTGACCCCGACCTTTTATACCTTGCCCTGGACAACTCTGAAGATCCCACAGCTCTGCTTTTAGGCAGGACCCTGTGGAATCTTCGCCTGGCTGGGTCTTCAATGTTAGTTTCGAATGATTTACCAAAGAACTTTACACTTCATGCTATTTGCCGGGATTTCCTTGCCTCTTTCCTTTTTTTAAGTTGAACAGGCTCTGTGAGACCTAACTCACCTGTGCATTTCTAACTGTATGTGGCGGGGCCAACGTCCGCGGTTTGGAGGAGCCTTCCTCTGCGGTGGCAAGTGCAGGAGCCGGTGGCCCTGGCCCGCCAAGGGTGTCTGCCAGCTGAGCGTGTCCGTCACCTGCTGGAGGGAGGGGAGCTGCAGCCATCTGGAGAGGGTCTGTGCCCAGGCAGAGCTTAGTCTGGCCTGGAAGGTGCCCTGGTGTCAGGGGGTGTCTGTCCATTCCTGGGCTGAGGGCACCGGGAGTAGAGGTTTGTCCTGGGCCTGGCTGCGCCCAGAGCCTCTCCTTGGGTTATTTTTGAAGGACCAGCTGCTTCCCTGGGTGCAGCTCTCCCTGCCTGTTAAGGAGGCCTGACTGTGGCCTTGACTCCCGTTCACTGAGTGCCTCGCTATGTACATTCTAGAATGTTGGAAGGGGGTGGAACATCCCTGGCCTCCACCCCTAGAAGCTAGTAGCATTGCCTCCCCCAAGTCATGACTACCGAAAATGTCTCCAGACATTGCCAGTGTTCCCTGGGTTTAGTGGTGTGAGGACGAGTATCTGTGAGTCTCTTGGACCTTGCTTCATGGTCACAAGATGACTGTCACAGCTCCAGACAACACAGCCACGTTCAGGGCAGAAAGGACAATAAGGGATAGTACGAACTGCCTCTGTCTCTTCTAGCAGAAAAATGGAAGCTTTCACAGAGGCCTCAACAGGCTTCCACTTAAGCCTCACTGGCCACAACGGGGTGACAGGATATGGCCACCACAGGGGCTCTGATAGGATAAGACAGGCTCCTGGGACTCCGGGGTGTCAGGTACAGGCCATATCCAGGAGCAAGGGCCCCGGGGTCTGCCTGGGCTTGAGGCCAGGCCCAGCCCGTCTCTGCAGGCTCCTGCCCATCTGTGAGTGAGAACAGTAACACTGCCTTCTCTACAGGGCCAACCTGACTGTGTGTGGAGGGCCTGGCCATGGGAAGTCACAGGTGGTCAGTGACGCATCTCTTACCGGCCCTGCTCCGGGGTCTGTTGATTGTGCAAAACCGAGGCTCAGAGCAACTGAGAGACTTGTTGGGTTCACACATCCCGGGATGGTGGGGCCTGAGCTGGGGGGCTGCGAGACTCTTGTCCCTCCCCCAAGGACTCAGCATCTCCTTCTGGCTAGATGGCAGCTCTTGGATGAATCAGAACACAAGGCCCTGAGACTGATGACGGCCGTGAGACCCTCTCCCAGGCATGTGCCTGCCCCACTGTGTGTATAGTTTCAGGGACCCCAACATCCTTCATGTGAAGGTCTCCGGTGCCCACGTTGGCTGGGTAGTAGATGGCTGCCCTTGCCATCACGGGGCCTTGGTGTGTGCATGCCACAGGGCCTGGATAGAGCACCTGGGTCCCCAGGGTAAGAGGAGGGACTGGGGAGGCAGTGATGGGAAGATGTCTGTCTCCTTGAGAGCATGGGATGCGCAAGCCGGGGAGAGCGTCAGCAGCCACTCCCAGCATCATTCATCCATCAGGTGTTTATTGAGTGCCTGCTGTATGCCAGGCCTGGTGCCAGGGATCCTTTGAATAAGAAAGACACAGTCCCCGATCTCAGGGTGTCCACATTCTGTTTGTGTACTCATGGGCCCGCGTGGCGATGCGTGCAGTTAAACAGGAAGCTGGCGGAATGAGTGCCTGTGTGGGGACCTCACAGTCCCACGTCTCGAGTACAGTGGTGGGGAGATGTGTCTGTGTGTGATAAAGCTTCACAGTTCGTGTGTAACTACACATGACGTGTAAGGTTAGTGCGTGCAGAAGATGATGCAGTGTGCCGAAGGCCTGCAGTCCGGGTCATAGCACTGTGCCTGGGGTAGTGTCCTGGCTTTGTAATGTCCTTAGTTACTCTGATGTGCCCTTGGGGGATGGAGGAGGCAGGGTACACAGGACCTCTCTGTACTGTTTTTGCAACTTCTTGGGAGTCTTTTATTATTTTGAAATACAAAGTGAAACAAAGCCAGATGAGCTGTTTGCAGGTGATGGCATGTGTGTGAGTGTACGCATGCGCACGTGTGCGAGCGCGCTGGGGAAGGTCCCACTGAGGATGGGGGAAATGGGCCCTATAGGCGTCTGGGGAAGAGTAAGCAGCCCAGGCCCAGGGTGACAGGCGAGCGGCAGGTCGCCGTGGCGGGCACAGGGTGAGCACCGCAGGGCAGAGGCAGAAGCTGAGGTCAGAGCCAAGCCAGGCGGCATGGGGGCTGGGAGGAAGTGACTCCCCCACACACTGTGGCGTCACGTTTTCACCCTGAGGGTGTCTCGTGGTGGCCCCGCTGCCCCCCCCAAGGCTTCCTGTTTGGCAGCTCATCTGGAGCCAGGCGTGGGCTGCGCTGTGGCCCTTCTGGGCGGGCGCCCGTGCCGCACCTGTTGTTTGTCCTGTCTGCTGAAACAGAAAGCAGCCTTTGGGTGGCGGGGGCTCCTCTCCGAGCATGAGTTCTCACCCTGGCTCCCTGCTGGGCCTGGGGAACCTCTTCTGGAAGCCTTGGACCAAGGGAGGCAGCTTTGTCTCAGGGCAGAGGCCTGATCACAGAG
The DNA here is from genome assembly GCF_024542745.1 of Macaca thibetana thibetana. Lineage (NCBI taxonomy): Eukaryota > Metazoa > Chordata > Mammalia > Primates > Cercopithecidae > Macaca > Macaca thibetana. Next base: position 42,509,881 of record NC_065587.1, on the reverse strand, counting down.
CGAGGTGGAGGCCCAAGCTCCAGCTTTCCTCGTTTCACCTCAGTTTCACCTTGTGTCCAGGGTGGACAGGCTGAGAACTCTGCAGTGTGCTGGGCACATCAGGACCTTCCCGCTGACCTTGTTTGGGTGGAGTAGGGAGTTGGGCACTGGGTCAGCTCATCTGACAGATCTTGGCTTGCTTTCTACCCGGCTGGGGACGCGTGCCATGGGGGTGAGGGGAGACCCGGTCCCACACTAACAGTGTTTCCTGCAGCGAGGTTCTGAGAGGAGGAGAGAGACAAAGGAGGTCAGCATGCCTCAGAAGACGACAGGAGCCGGGAGGGGAAGGGAGCAGCCGGGGAGGCTCAGGGCCCAGCAGGGTGGCCTCAGCTCCTAGAGGACTTTGATGACCCAGGGAGGCACTGCTACCTTCCTCCAGGTGACTCCCGGGCCACGCAGGCTCGGAGCGGAGGAGGGATGGGTCAGTCTGCATTTTTGTTTTCAGAGTGTTTTTGTTTCTGGCTGCTGGGTTGAGCCTGGACTGCCGAGGGTTAGGGTGGTGGTTGGAGGCCCTTAGAGGATGCCCAGTAATCCAGGCATGAGACAAGGGTGCTGCCTGCCCCAGCGGCCCTGGTGAGATACAGTGAGATTCTGGGTACATATTTTGAAGAACCTGGGACAGAGGAGTCCGAGAAGATTCTGGAGCTTTGGGCCTATGAAGTGGGAGATGGGCTTGGCCCTGACTGGGGTGGGGGCTGCTGTGCAGTACAGTTTTGGGGAGGTCAGGAGTTGGAGTTTGGGCAGGTTCAGCTGGAGATGCTGTTCCAGGCCTGGCATTGCCCCACAGAGAGGACGTTTGACCTGTGTCCTGTGACTGGCTGCCCCACAGAACCTGAATGTCAGAACCAGCTCCCGGCCCTCCCCCTAACAAGTCACTGGGGATTCCCGGGAGGCAGAGCCGTGGCCTGGCTTCCTGCCTGCCGGGCGCCTCGGGGACCTTCCCACACCCAGCCAGGCGGGAGTCAGAGCCCTAAGAGCTGCGGTCTCTCTGCCGCGGTGGGGCCAGGCCCCTGGAGAGCAGGGAAAGTGAAATGGGCTCATTTGCCTTTTTCGTTTTTATTTTCAGAGGCGACTTTATGTTCAGAAAATGAGTCCTTGTGGGCCATGGTCAGTTCTTGTCACCGAGAGTTCTGCTCTGAGTGTGGGCAGCATGTGTCCCAGGCACCATCTGTGCTTCCCTCGCCCAGCCCGCCGGCGTGGGGTTCTCAGACTGCAGGGGCCCCAGCCCTCTGTCTTGGGGGCAGCGTTGAACTCTGCAGCATCCTTAGTGTACAGATGGGGAAACAGAGGCCGGAGGGACTGAGTGATGGTCCATGCGACTTGGACAGGCATGGCCAGGATCTGGACTTGGGGCTCTTCCTGCCCTTGGACCCCTGAGTCTCCGCGGACTGAGTCAGCTGGGGTGCTCTTGGCTGTGTGCTGACCCTGGCTGTGTTGGGGTGCAGATGCTGCCTGGGCCACATGTGAATGGGAAGGGAGGCAGGCACTTCAGATTTCCAGTGTGGACCAGGCCCTGGGTCCCCCTGTCCTCTCCTGGGCTGTGGCAGAGCCAGCTCCTCGTGCATGCCCAGCCCTCCTGGGATGGCCTGGCCTTTCCAGCCCTAATGGTGGCCGGTTTCAGTGACTCCGTGATCTGGGAGTTTGGTGTTGCCCAGGCTCCGGCACTAGAGGGAAGCAGAGAACCCCTAAGTCGTCCTTCCGCAAACACTCCTGACCCCAGCTAGGTACCTGTGCCCAGTGTCCAGCGTCACAGAGGGGCTTGGGTGGCATGTGGGAGGCCTGTCCCACCCATGCCCCTGGTTTCTTCCTTGGCTCTGCCTGGACTTTGCACAAGTGGTGGGATGAATTCTCTGGGAAACAGATTCGCCTCTGATTGGTGCAAGGCCCTTTTCCGGGATCTTGGTGGGAGGATAGAAGTTTTCTGCAGAGGATGAGGAGGCACCGAAGCCCGGTTGTTCTGAGGCTGGAACTTGTAAGGAAACTGGAAGGGAAGGAGGTTCCTGCCCCCTCCTGTGAGGGAACAGCTGGGCCGTGGCTCTGCATCCCTGGGGAACGGATGGGACTCCAGCGGCGGCCGTGCAGCGGGCCGATTCCACAGTGGCTTCTAGAGAGGGAGCAAGTGCCCTGTCCTGAAGAGGCCGGCGGGCCCTGGCCAGACAGGAGCAGCCCTGATGGGCGTTGGGTCCCCCGACCTTTGGGCTCCTACCTGATTGCGCCTGGCCTCTGGTCTGTTTTGCTCACCAAGGGTTCTTGTCTGCTGCCCTCTGACCTGGGGCTGAAAGTCCTAGGAAAGGAAGGGCCTCTGTTCCTCCCAGCATTCCTCAGGCCCAAGGAGGCATCGATGCTGCTGAGGCCTCCGGGGTGCACAGAGCATTAGATCCTCACAGCAGCCCCCTGGGGCGTGTGGTTCCCTAGAGGCAGTGATGAGGTCACCCGGGGCCGCCAGGCACCTGGCTGGGGAGCAGAGGCTGGTGGGCTGTGCCTGTCTAGCTGTGACTTGCTGGGTGGAGCCGTGCCTGCCTGTCCCTCCAGCCTACCCAGCCCTGGCTGCTCAAGGCTGAACTGCTTTCTCTGCCTTCTTGGGGCAGGGACTCTTGGCCTGGGAAGCAGTGGCCATTCCAAGGCGGGGGGCTCTTTTGCCTCCCAGGTGTCTGCAAAGCTGGGGCCTGCCTCAGACAGTCAGCACTGGGCACCTGCTGTGCTGGGGCACTTGGGATGCAGCGGCCGAGACCCTGCTTTTGTGGGGAAGACATTGTGCAAGGTAGATGACAAGGGGGCTTCTGATAATAAGAAACAGAGCCGCGGCTCAGGGTGGGCCCCTGAGGGGTGAGCTTTGAGCTGTGGGAAGAAGCAAGTGCATAGGTACGAAGGTCCTGTGGTGGGAAGGAGTCGAATCTGGGAACAGAAGGAGCCCAGGGCAGTGGGAGTGCAGGTGGAGATGAGTTTGAAGAGGTAGGTTGAGGCCTGATAACGCTGGAAGCCACGAGGGAGCAATTTGGGTTTTCTTCTGGGTACAATGGGAGACAGCTGGAGGGTTCTGCTCCTGGAGGTGATGGGGTCTTAATGTTTTTGTTTGTTTGTTTTTTGAGACGGAGTCTCGCTCTGGCGCCAGGTTGGAGTGCAGCGTCTCGATCTCAGCTCACTGCAACCTCCACCTCCCTGGTTCAAGCGATTCTCCTGCCTCAGCCTCCTGAGTACCTGGGATTACAGGCGCGCACCACCACGCCCAGCTAATTTTTGCATTATTAGAGACGGGGTTTCACCGTGTTGGTCAGGATGGTCTCAATCTCCTGACCTCATGATCCGCCCGCCTTGGCCTCCCAAAATGCTAGGATTCCAGGCATGGGTCTTGATGTTTTTAAGACAGCTCTGGCCTCCGCTGGGTGAAGGATTCAGGGATGGGAGGCGGGCCGCCACCACCACCAAGGCAGGGCCGTGCCATTGCACCCACCTGGAGAGTTGGTGATGAAGGAGAGGGAGGATCGGGGAATTGAGGGATGGAAGCAGGGAGCTCCCCTGTTGGATGGTGTGGGCATGGGCTGCAGTTGGGGGGAGTGGGCAGGGCAGTGCCTGGGTGGCCGGGTGGGCTCTTCACTGAGGTGGAGAGGGCAGGGGAGTCCCACCAGGGCCAGGCAGACATGTGCCCTGGCAGGCGAGCCAGGGCAGGGCACACGGTATTGACTGGAGCTTGGTGGGTGGGGTGGTGTGCGGCTACCAGGCCGTACCCTTGTGTGCAGAGGCTGTGGCACCTGACCTTTCTGAGTCTGGAGTATGGGTGGGGGTGCTGAGGAACCTGCCTGGCGCATGCACCCGCTCCCCATTGCCAGGGAGTGGAGTCTTGGGCCTGCGGCCGGACGCAGGCCTAGGGTGGGGCTGCCCTTGGACAATGTGGGGCCAGTGGTTTGGCTGCAGTTTTCTGTCTCACCTGACCACTCAGTGGGTTCGCCCAAGCGTGCATGGCTGCGTGTGCCCCTCTGTATCTCTTAGTTCCCACCTGCCTCCTTTGCGGCCCGCCCCCGGCATGGGCACTTGTGGTCAGAACAGCAGTGAGGATTCCTTGTCTTTGCCCTTCCCCGTGTGGTTTCTGATGTTCCACAGTCGGGCGTCTCAGCCTTGGCACTGCAGACCTTTAGGGTGGCATCGTTCTTTGTGGTGGGGGCACCCTGGGCGTTGTATGAAGCATTCAACACCCCTGGCCTCGACCCCTAATGTCAGCAGCACTCCCACCCCCACCGCATATGCCTAGTTGTCAGTTGTGACAACTAGGACTGTCGTTAGGCATTTTCCAGCATCGCCTGGGGACACAGTTGTCCTGGTTGGGAATCGCTGCTCTAGTGATGCCTCTAGCGCCTCACAGCGAGCTCTCGAGGCCATCCTCTGCAGGACCCAACTTACAGATGAGGAAACTGCACCTTGGAAGTTTTGAAACCTGTTTGGTAACTCAGACAAGTGCAGGACCAAGGTGCAGCCCTAGGAGGGAGAGAAGCAGCTGGAGCCCAGCTCCTGCCTGGCGGGGCTTCGTGGCTCCTTCTACCTTAACGTCGGCCAGTGTTCTCACTCCGCCTTGGGGCCCTGAGGTGTGGCCCCTGCTGTGCCTTCCTTTTATTTTGAGCCAAATCTGGGGCCCCAACCAGTCCTTGTGGGCACAGCTACCAGCAGCAGACCCCACTGTGCCACTCCCTTGCTCTGTGATGGGGCAAGTCGCTTGGGGCCTCTCTGAGCCTCGGATTTCCTCTCTGGGAAATGGGCTAACACTAGCATCTTTTCTGTGGCTTTTTTTTTTTTGAGACGGAGTTTTGCTCTTTCGCCCAGGCTGGAGTGCAGTGCAGTGGCATGATCTCAACTCACCACAACCTCTGCCTTCTGGTTTCAAGCGATTCTCCTGCCTCAGCCTCCCGAGTAACTGGGATTACAGGCTCCCACCACAACGCCTGGCTAATTTTCGTATTTTTAGTAGAAACGGGGTTTCACCATGTTGACCAGGCTGGTCTTGAACTCCTGACCTCATGATCTGCCCTCCCTGGCCTCCCAAAGTGCTGGGATTACAGGCGTGAGCCACTGCGCCTGGCCTTCTGTGGCTTTGAAAATGCTTCGTAAGTTATCCCAGGCCCCTTATGTATAGAAAGATGAGTAGATACTGACATGCGGTGTCTGCAAGGATCAGGAAACAGGAGAGCCCCCGTTCCTCCCAGCCTGAACATTGCTCCCCCACGCTTGTGTTTGAGTCGCCCCGAGTAGGGCAGCTCCTTGGTGGCCCATGCAAGGCTCTGGCGCCGATGATGTGGGGCATCAGAAACCCGATGGAAATGACGGCAGCCCTAGAGGTGAGTGTGGCGGAACCTGGCTGCCCCACAGCCCCAGGCACTTGTGTTCTGTGTCCCTGGTCTGGGCAGCGGTTCTTGAAGGCAGCTGCGGATCAGGACCCTGGGCCTGTTCGTGCAGATTTCTGGGCCCTGTCTGCCTTTGCAGTCCACATGGGATCCACATTTGGGGGAGGTGTCTGAGGCAGGGGCATGACTGCCCATGTTTGGAGAAGTTGTGGGTTCAAAGCTTCCATAGCCTCCAACTAAGGAATGTTTTTGAGGTTCCGAGAGCTGGGTGGGGGGGCACTGGTGATGCCAGGGACAGCCTGCTGGGCACAGTCCCAAGATAGTCCTTGCTGTGTCTCCACTCGCCCCCTGCCTGAAGGAGGCCTCTGAGACCCTACTGGGGCCCCCTACTTCTGCTGGCCAGAGCGCCTCATCTTTCTCAGTGGCGTCTGTGCCGCCCACCGGGCCTTTGTTCTGTCAGCGCCACAGGGTGCCCAGTGCCTCCCACAGGCCTGGCCCTGGCAGGGAGCTGGGGTCCAGACAGAACCATCTCTCTGACAGAGCGTGCCGTCCGGTGGGGCATCAGGCAGCATAGGGAGGTGGGGGACTGGCCTCCACGTGGGGTCGCGGGGCCGGAACAAGGGCTCCGGGCAGAGGCATTGGCAGGTCCCAGGCCCATGTGGGGAGGAGGCGAGGGATCGAGGCGCTGCGGGGTGTGGGCTGGCACCAGCGTGGAGCTGGATGTGCGGTGGAAGCCAGGGGTCAGCCGGCCGGGCCGCCCCCATGGTGGGGGTGCCGCTGGAGGGTTGTGCACAGAGGCTACCGGCTGCCCTGGTCCACTCTTCAGATGCTCATACTGGCGCCTGCCTCCGTCCTTGTGCCTCAGGGCTGCTCCCCTGTGGCCAGCTCTGCCTCATCATTAGGTCTCTGCAGGCATCCCCTCCTTCAAGAAGCTGCCCTGTCCTCTCCCCCATCGCTGTCCACACATCACAGCCCTCTGCTGTCTTGACTTCCCCAGACGCTGCCCCCCACCGACCTACAGACTCTGGTTTATGCGTTGGTGCGTTTTAGTGCCTCTCCCATCCTAGAGGCTAAGCCCCTCGAGGGCAGGGGCTGTGTGGTCTGCTCCGCTCTGCATCCTGGCAGATATGTGAGAAGGGCGTTACAGCTCGAGAGCCGGAATTCGAACCCAGGCCTGGCTCTGTGCAAGGCTCTTGTTCCCATGGAGAATGCAGGGTGGACAGCAGACCTTCTAAGCTGGGGAGAGGGAGAGGAGGCGTCGCTGCTGGGTTCCTGGCAGGAGCTGCCTGGGCCTCTGGACAGATGCTGTGGAGGGTTGGCCGTGTGGGCTGCAGGTGTGGTTACAGCAGCCATTAGGGTGGCTCAACCTGGGAAGGAAAACAGCAGTAGAGAGGGTGACGCGGTGTAGAAACTTCCCACACACTTCCCAGGTGGGGTGGGGGGAGCAAGAGGCCCTGGGTGCCCCCTCAGGCACAGGCCAGGTGTGCCCTCAGTTGTTTGCTGCCAGGTCTGTGGGAGGAGCAGGGACCCGCACCCCTGTCATCCAGGTTTTCCTGGTTCCCACTGTTCCTGTAGGGCTGCCGGATCCACTGAGCACCCCTGCCTTTGTGCTGGAAGCCAGGGCTCCTCTCTGACCCTCAGGGTCCCTGGCTCTGGGGAGCGAGCACGTGTTTTCAGTGGCCCACATGTTACCAAAACGTGCTCCAGAACGCTGCCCAGTTTCTGTCCCTGCCGAATGCAGGAGAATGCAGGGAAGATGTTGTACTTTTCCTCCGGAGCTGCTTCCCTTGAGTAGGGGCTCTGCCTACGGGTGCAGGAGGAAGCTGAGCTTCCAAGTTGCCCCCCAGGCGGGCCTGGCCTGTGTAACACGCAGGCGTGCAAGGCAGAGGAGATCCTGATGCCCAGGGTGCAGTGCTGTGCCCTGGCAAGACCACTCCGTGCCTCAGGCTCTGCAGCAGCTTCTGATGCCGCAGAGGTGGCTGTTCTATTGCCACCTGGGAAACTGAGGCTGAGCGGCGTGCGCCAGGCCACCCAGTAGCTGGTTGGCAGAGCAGGCACATGCCGGGAGAGCTGCCTCCCTGAGCCACGTTTCCCCCTTGCTGAGAGCTGGGCATGGTGTTGCATGGCTAGCCCACAGCAGGCAGGAAGTGGTGGCCTCGACGCGTTTCCACAGTGGCCTACTCAGGTAGGGTTAAGAGCACAGCTGTGAGGCCGGCTGACTCCTGGCCCCTCCACCTCATCAGCTGTGGGCCCTTGGGCAAGTCACCTGGCCCCGTGTGTGAAATGGGCCTCATGATGGGAAGACTGAGCCGACAGGTTGATGCACACAGTCACAGTACGGGTCTCCCCGAGCGTGGGTGCTGGCGAGTCTGGCAGCTGCTGGCGCCGTCATCTCAGTGGTCGGTGCCATTGCACTCCTTTGCTCCAGCATTCACGCAGTCACTGTCACGTCCTCACGGAGCTGCTGCAGGCCAGAGTCCGTGCTGGCAGGGACAGAAAGAGAAACTCTGTGAGGAGCAGGTGTTGGCTGGGGGAGAGGGCATGTCCATGAGCTGAGTGTGCAGTGTCACTTGGTGGGTGTTGGGTGTCAGGGAGATGAACAGGGCTGGACTCCCAGACGTGCAACGTGGGCCTGCTCTTTATCTTGTGCTGTGCTGTCGTGGCTTCAAATTCTCAGTCATTTGAAAACAACCATCCAAGATTGTTATTTTTGCACCAGCCCCAGGGATGTGGGGTGTAGGGCTGGGATGTGGGGGTGCAGTCTGGGAAGAGCCTTGCTGAAAAGGAGACGTGGAGGGGAGGAGGGAGCCTGGTGGGTAGCGCGAACAGCCAGTGCAGAGGCCTTGAGGCAGCAGCCTCCGGCCCGGTGCTGTTTCTGTGCCCATCTAACCGATGAGGAAAGTTGGGGCTCAGGGGGCGGGGGGCGGCACACATCGTGTACCCTGCTGTTCTCTGAGCTGTTCCCCGACTCTGTTCTGGCCCTGACCCGCTCTGCTTGGCCCCACAGGCTGACCCCGCACTACATCTACCCGCCAGCCATCGTGCAGCCCAGTGTGGTGATCCCGGCCGCCCCTGTCCCGTCACTGTCCTCGCCCTACATTGAGTACACGCCGGCCAGCCCGGCCTACGCCCAGTACCCACCAGCCACCTATGACCAGTACCCATATGCTGCCTCGCCTGCCACGGCTGCCAGCTTCGTGGGCTACAGCTACCCGGCCGCCGTGCCCCAGGCCCTCTCAGCCGCAGCCCCCACCACCTTCGTGCAGTACCAGGCGCCGCAGCTGCAGCCCGACAGGATGCAGTGAGGGGTGCTCCTGCCCCGAGGACTGTGGCATTGTCACCTTCACAGCAGACAGAGCTGCCAGGCCATGATGGGCCGGCGACAGCCCGGCTGAGCTTCAGTGAGGTGCCACCAGCACCCAGGCCTCCGAAGACCGCTCGGGCACTCCGCCTGCACCCGGGGACAGCGGGGAGATGGCTTCTCTTTAAATCTAGGTCCCATTGTGTCTTGAGGGAGGACTTTAAGAATGACCGAGAGCTATTTAAAGACGCAATCCCAGGTTCCTTGCACACCATGGCAGCCTCTCCTTGCACCTTCTCCTGCCTCTCCACACTCCAGGTGCCCTCAGGTTTGTGTCTCCCCCGCCGCATCGTGGTGGGTGTCACAGACCCTCTGCAGCCCCTGGCTGCCCTGGACTGTGCAGGGATGCCTGACTCCAGGGAAACCTGAGAGCAAGAAGGTTAATGGACTGTGTATTGTAACTTGATCCTCACGAGCTGTGAGCACAGTCGTGGTGTGAGGACACGGCCTCCTGTTGGAGTCGCATTTTCTCCATCAGGGCACATGGGCGGCTTCCTCAAGCCCAAAGGAGCTCCCAGGCACACGGGGGCCGCCGGTAACAGGGGCAGCCGGCCAAAGGCCCCTTTCCAGTCACAGCACTGAAGTTGCAACTTTTTTCTTGTAATTGTTTTGCTACTAAGATAATTTCAGAAGTTCAGTCTATTTTTTCAGCGGATACTGCCGCCACCAAGAATCCAAAACCTATTTTTGACTTGGAGAGACTTGCTTTTGTTGGTTCCGCCCATGGAGACGACGACAGTGTTTCTGTATAATAAAGTGTCTGCCGGCTCACGGGCCAGGATCCTCTCGGTGGGATGGGCCCCATAGACAGGAGGCCCTGCAGGCCCGTGCGGGCCACTGTCTGCTGCCACCTGCCAGGGTGGCAGAGTGAGTTGTCTCAGGACCCCGTCACTGCGACATTGACACTTCTCTCCCTTCCCTCCCTCCCCAACTCCCCAACCACTGTGGAAGGGGAGAAGGGAGTGACCCACAGCATCCAGGCCACTCAGGGTCTAGACCACGGTGGTGCCAGCCTGGGGGGGCAGGGGCCCTCAGCTCTGCCTGCTGGAGCAGTTGAGTGCAGGAGGGTGCGCCTCTTCCCTCTACCCCCGCACCACCTGCTGTGTGCCAGCCCGAGACGGTTCCTGCCTGTCTTGGGGATTGGTGGAGGGAGGAAGCAGTTCTGCCAGTTGTGGCAGGGCTGCTATGGGGCATCCAGGGCTGTGGGGGTCTGGAGGAGGGGACATGAGGTGAGAGGTATCCTGGCCGAGGGCGGGGGGCAGCGGGGGTCTCCCTCCGGACCTACCTCAGGGAGCTGAGCGTGCAGGCGCTCCAGGGCAGGCCTGGGACAGAGTCAAGGCCCAGAGAATAAAGGTAGCTAATCTCATAATAATATTTTTATTAGAATGTTCTGATGATAAAAATAAAACTTGTTTTCTTTAAAGAAAAAGTTGGTCTGTAATTTTTCTCAAAACGCAGAGCTCCCCTGGTGCCTGAGCATCACCCATGCCCCGCCCTCCTGGCTCAGGAACCCAGGATTTCACTGGCAGCCGTGCATAGAGCGCCTGGCCTGCACCGGCCGCTGAGCCTCAGTAGCAGAACAGACGAAACCCCTCTTCCCACCCGCTAATGCAGGGGAGGCCTGGCGTTCCCTCCGCCATGCATCATCCAGCATCAGCTTCAGACCCCGAGAGGACTGCGTTCGGGTTACTTCTTGGTGCTATGGCTGGGGAGGGATCTGGACATGGTTTGTGATTGGCAGTCCCCCCAGATCCCTGTGGAATAGGAGGACAGTTCCCCAAGAGAAAGAGGTTTGCCACCAGAAGACCCTGAATGTGGGCTCCTGAGAGGACAGTGGCAGGTGTCCAGGACAACCGCCCTTAGGGTAGAGTTGGAAAGGAAGCCTTGGTCTGGGGCTGGATAGTCCCAGCATCTAGAACTCAGAGTTGGGGAAATCACGAGGCCTTCATAGAGGAGGTGTCAGGGCTGGAGAATCCATTAAGTCCTTCCTTGAGTTGCTCACTCGCGTCATCCCAAGATGTGTGCTGGGTCATGTGCAAAGTGCTGAGGATAGAGCAGACAGCTGCCCTTTGGGTTTATCATCTGCTGGGGGAGACACAACAGTATCCCGGGGTGATAGACTGACAGGTTTCCTGCGGGGAGGGGATAGAGATTCTGTGGGGGTCTACACTTCTTCTCAGGCCCGCCCAGCCCCTCCCTCCTGCTGTCTCAGTTTGCAAACACTCGTGAGGGGTCAGGGAGGGCAGCATGGGGCTTCCAGCCCGGAGGAGGAGACTTGCCGCAGCTGATAAGAACTTGGGGGACCACAGAAGGGGGCTGCGGGTACTGCCAGGGTTATCGTGAAGGCCACTCGTGGCCTGCATGTTTCCTGTCACTATCAGCTGGTGGCAGCCTCTGGGACAGGCCTTCGGGAAGGCCTTGAGGCCTTGAAAACATCTCCTGGGTCCCAGGATTGAAGGCTCTGGATGATGACGAACCCAGGAGAGAGAATTTCTAAGTCACCCGAGCTGAGTGGGGAGCAGGGGCCGGCTGAGGGCAGCAGGGATGAAAAGCGTGGCCACCAGCCCCGGCAATGAGAGTCCTCAACCCCAGCGCTGCAGCACCAACATCTGTGGCCGCTGACTGGTCGGCACACTGTGCCACGCGCTTTCATGGATGGTCTCAGTTACCTTCCAGGTAGCCGCGTTAACAGACTGATGAACCAAGATGCTTAGGAGTGGAGCCCACATTGCCTGGACCCCCAGGAGATGCGGTGAGGGGCTTGCCTGGAGCTGAAGGGCGTGGGCCTGATTGAGGTGGCCGGGCTGTGCCCAGACATGCAGGCTGAGCCCAGCCAGGCCTGCCCTGGCCTTGAGCCTCACTGTGCAAGAAGGTTGTGAGTGTCCTCCCAAGGCAGGGACTTTCTGTCTTACCCACTGTATTCCTAGCAGCCGGCACAGGCCTGGTGCCCAGAGGGCCAGATGGGCACACACACATGCATGCAGATGTATGCTTGTGTGTATATACACGTTAACACACATTATCCCAGCCCCCCATACACACACACACTGATACAGGCATACCTATGCATAGATACACATATCCACATAGACATGCATCCACAGACACATTAACACATAAACATGTATGTGCTATACACAGACACTCCCACTCAATGGTATTCAGGGATACATGCACACAGAGAAACAGACACACACTCATTCTCAGACACACCATCACACATATACACGTACACACCCTGGCTCCCACACAGTACATGCACATACGCACACGGAGACACGCTTGCACACACAATTACCTTCCAAGGCACACACATATATACATGTGGAGATGGACACGTGCACACACACCCCATGTACCCAAAGATACACACACGTGCACCCAGACACATGTGCACACATGTGTTGAGTGACAGTACAGGACCCACCCCCATCGTTTGGCTCCACATCAAGTGAGGGTGTTGTGGGGAGCAGCAGCCATGGTTTAGAGGGTTCAGTGGAGCAGGTCTAGGCCGGAGGGCTCGGGGGGAGAAGAGATGGGCACAGTGAGGGAGGTGCCGTGCCTGGCCGCTCACCTGGCAGTGGCAGACGGTGGCTGCCAGTGTCCTTCGGCGCAGGGGAAGACCGCTCACTGCCAGTCCCCAGCCCTCGAGAGGATTTCCTGTCTGGACTTTGGCGCAGTCGCAGCCAGTGCATAGGCAGCCAGGAAGGGCCAGGGAGCTAACACCTCAGGACAGCCCTCAGCAGGCCGGAAGGGAGTTAGGGGATAGACGCCCCTTCCTCGCCGCCCTCAGCTGTCACTCTGGGGTGCATGCCCTGCGCTGGTGCCCTGAGTCCATGACTCCCCCTTCTCTTCACTGTCTCACATCCTCGATCCCCTGCTGTGCTTCCAGGGATCCCCTCCTGAAGCAGCCGCCTGTGGGGTTTGCACACCTAGCTGAGATGGCTGTGAGGGACCGCAACGACGGCAGCATGGGCTGGGCACTCACTGTCCTCGGGAGTGGGGTGCCCAAGTCCTGTGAGGCCTGGAGAAGCGCCTGTTTCCCCCTCTTCAAGGAGCTGACAAAGCCCAAAGAGCCTGAGTAGTGCAGCCAGGGTCACCCTGCCAGCCGGGCTTTGCCCACAGGTTGGGTCACCTCCGAGCTGTACCCTCCAAGCAGGCGGGAGGACCAGGCCTGGGGAGCAGAGGCCGAGTGCGACTTCTGGGGCATGTGGCTGCCGTGTGAGCCAGCTGGGGGCTGGGAGAGGCACGCAGGATCCAGAGGGTCCTGAGACCCCACCGCACCCCATGGCATTGATTTGGAGACTGCTTGCTGGGGAGGTGCAGTGGCGGGTGAGAAGTGCTTCCCTAGTGATTGGAGCCCCATTTTCATCCCACTTTCCAGTTGAGCAAACTGAGGCCCAGAGAGGAAAAACGGGCTCTCCAAGGCCATTGGGCCGTCACTCCCCTTCTAGGGGTGTACTCACAGAGGGACTGGGCTGGGACAAGGTGTGAGAACCACAGCCACCGCAACCCACAAAAAAACCACATGATGGTGAGGTCACCTCCATGTCACAGCCCCGGCATGCTCTGCCCGGCCCTGGTGGGGGCTTGCCTGGTTGCCATCCTCTCTGAACCTCACCTTCTTCCCTGCATGCACTGAGCTGACCCCTGGGTAGCCCCGCAGGTCCTGCCTGCCCAGCATCCACTCCCTTCCTGGTGACAGCACCTGGTTTTCCTTAGGGAGCTGCCCCCGCACCACCCTTAGGCCGGGTGGTTCAGTGGAGCCACCTCTACCCCTGCCTCCGCAGCTTAAATAGCATATTCTACTCCCCTGGACCCTGAGAATGGTTCAGGGATAGACGCGTGACCCAGTGTGGGTCCATGCGAGTCAGTCCTCCTAGGGAAGGAAAGCTGTTCTGTTGAGGAAGACAAGCTGGGAGCAGATAAGCCTGGAGCAGCTGGGAGCAGAGAGGAGTTTGTGCTTCTGGAGAGGCTGCCTGAGAAGGAAGCCAGCCCAGGAGAAAGGAGAGCTGAGGAGGAGAGAGGAGCAGAGACAGGGTCTTGGGGACATCTTTGGGGGCCGTTGATCCAGCTATGCCTGAAGTTAGACCTGGACCTTTTTAATTTGAGAGCTCATACTTTCCCTGTTTTACTTAAGCCTATTTGATTTGATTTTTTTGTCCCTTGCAACCAAGACTCTGGACATATACAACCTCAAAGGGCTGGCATTACTTAGAATCAGGTTCAGCAACTGCAATAGAAAGTCCAAAATTAGGGTAGTTCTTAGCTACCTACAATTTGTTTATTTTTCTCATGTAAAATAAGTCTGAAGCAGGCAGTCCAGAGCTTGGATGACAGCTCCACAGTCATCAGGAGCTTAGGCCTCTTCCGTCATCCCAGTGAACCATTTCGATGCATGGCTTCCTTCCTCAAGGCCATCTTGGGGACCAAGATGGCTGCTGGAGCTCCAGCCATCATGTTCAAGTGCCAGACAGCAGAAGAAAGAAAGGGGAGGGCTAGAGTATCTCAAGCTGATACTTCTGAAGGAGGCTTCCCAGAAGTTGCACACAACATTCCTCTTCTATTTCATCCGCCAGAACTTAGTCACATGGCCATATTTAACTGCAAGGGAGGGTGGGGAATGTCGGTGTTTAACTGGGCATACAGCTACCTGGAACACAGAAAGCCTTCAGCTACCAAGGAAGACACGGGAATGTCCTTATGCAGACAACTTGCAGTTTCTGCCTCAGGTCCTTCCAGCAATAAGCTTTGAGTCCATGAGAGTCACGTCTCATTTGCATACACTTTATGGAGACTGTCATTGACCAAGCCTGTTACTTACCTTCGCACAAGTGGGGTGCGCTGAGTCTATCCTTATGCCCATTTCACCAAGGGGGAAATCAAGGCTCAGAGTGCTCACTGCACGTGGCCTGAGGCCACCTGGTCCCTTAGGGGCAGTTCCAGGAGGACAGCTCGAGCTTCTGCCTCAGTGAGGTGTTGGAAGTTTGGTAAACAGTTCTCATCGGACATGGCTGCTCACGTTCCTGCAGGACTGGATGCCCAAAGTGCCTTCACATTCATTGTCCTTGAGTGGGAGCTGGGCCTGGGGCCACCAGAAGGCACCCTCTGATGTGCTCCAGCGTGTTGCCTCAGTTCCTTCTCCTTAGCATCCTCCCATGAAGAGTGGAGTCATGGTCCCATTTTACAGAGGGGAAGACGGGCTCAGAGCAGGGAGGTGGCCTGATGAGGAATAGCTGACCCATCCAGCTTCGGACCCGGGTCAGTCTGCCTCCAAAACCCGTGTTATTGGTCTTTGGCTATGTGGCCTCCAGGGAGGTTGCATGAAACACCTTGACCAGGGCTCAGTCCTGTCTCCTAAGCCCCACCCATGCCTCCTTCAGGGGTGCAGACCCCCAGCCTGGGCCAGCTGCAGGCAGGGCCAACGAGGTGCGGCAGGAGGGGCTGGATGCTCGGGCCAACTCAGGTGATTGACTGAGCCCAGATGTTCCGGCCACCTCAGGCGATTGACTGAGCCACGGTTACATCACCTAGAAACCGGTGAATAACCAAGGTCCCGTCTCCCAGGACTGTGGCTGGGATTACAGGGGATGAGTTAGGTAAGGTGCCCCGTGCAGCCCTGGTATGGAGTAGGCGCCTCTCAGGGAGCCCTCAGCCCCCACTGCCAGCAGGGGAAGCTGAACGATGGAGGGTGAGTGTGAGAAGACCCCTGATTCCTGAAAGGCCACCCGCTGGTTTTCAGGGTGCCGCCTGAGGATGACGGACCCATGCTGCCAGTCCAACAAGACAAACCCTCCTGCTTCAGTCTCCTGCCTCTGGAACCGAGGTTGTCCTCAGAGCCCCAGAATGTGTGAAAACTGGCATTTATTGGAGATCTGCCATGGCTTTACACCTGTCATTTCCCTAAACTCTCCCAGCAGCCTGTGGGAAGTTGACTGTGCCCAGTTCACAGATGGGAAAACCAAGGCTGAGAAGATTTAGCCACCTGCCCAAGGCCAGAGAGCTGGGCAGTGGCAGGGCCAGGGCAGAGCTGGGGGTTGGACCCATGCATCCTGAACCTGGAGCCATATGCCACTGTACCCCGAGGACTGCGTTCTGGCCACCACACCCATCCTCCACCTTCCTCACCCAAAGCCAGCCGGGTGTCCTCCCCACCCCTGCCCTGGCTGCTGAGTCACACTTGTGTTTCTTCCCCAGAGACGTAAACACCCAACCAGGAACCCCCTGGGCAGGAGGTTGGGAGCCCTCCAGATGCTGCAGGAATAACAGGGGCAGCTGCCCAGCGTGCCCCGAGGCTGGGTGTTGCACAGGGCACAGCCTGGGGTGGGCACCTGGCCTTCCAGATACCTCCTGGGCCTCCCACAGGGGCTGATAAGTGCCTGACTCTGCTTATCAACCCCGTTGCCCTGCCTGGTCCCTCCTCAAGCCCTGGTGTGCACATTGGGGTGCACGGTGGCCTGGAGATCATGATGGGGTGGACCACCCTCCACCCGCAGCCCGGCCCACCGGACAGCTGAGCCTGGTGCAGCAGAAACAACTCAGAGGGTTCCCGGGTGCCTCCTGCTGGCTCCCTGTCCCAGTGATGGGGGCATTTTTAGAGAAATTAAAATGAAGATCATTTTTCTAAATTATAAAGTTAACACTGGGGGAAAATGTGACTATTTCCTTTAATTTATTAAAATAATCTACATATGTGTATAAAAAAAAGCGGCAGGAAAGAGACCAGGTGTTAATGGTCGTAGGAGGACAGGAGGCTTTTATTTTTTCTTAACACGGCTCTCCATTTTTCACAGCTGAGAGATGAAAGCTAGCAAATGAGGCTTGGCGTTTGGTCACGTGCTCTTGCCTCTGTGTGCGCACTCCAGGTGCTCCAGGGTGGGTGGTGTCTGTGCCCCTCTCTTCCGCTGGCTTTCTGGGTTTCTCTGATGGGCCTAAGCCTGCAGCGGGGTGGGGGTGGGGTCCAGGAGCTGGTCTACGGGAACCCACTCCGTCTTCAACCGTGTGACTCAGAACACACTGTTTCCCGGCACACACACAATCACACAATACAAACCCTCTGCGACTCTCCACTAAATCCCACTTCCTTGTTCAGCCTCCATGGCCAGGGTGAACTGACCCTGCCACTGGCCCTGCCGCCTGTCTGATCCAGAGGGAGAGAGATGGAGGGAGTCACTCTCTCCTTGTTGTCCCTTAACCCTAACTCAAATGTCACCCTTGGAGATGCCTTCTGGGGCCTCCTATCTAAGCTATCACCTCCAACCCCATCCTTGTTCTCTCTCTCTCTTTTTTTTTTTTTCTTTCCAAGCAGCTCTCTCTGGGATAAGGGCCTGGCCTCAAAGCGTCCTAGGCATGAGTCTGGGTTGCCTCTTCCTCCTCGTCCCTGGGCCTTACAACCTCGCTCCTGGAGATTGGCCTGAGCCTGGAGTTCCCACCCTCCCATGCAGTGACGGGACCCTGCTCCCCAGTAGCCAGCGTGCCCTGGGATGACTTGCCCTGAGCAGGTGTGGACAGCCTCTGCCCGGCTTGCAAGCACAAGCCCTCCTGAACCACAGGAGAGCGGAACGTCACCAAAGGCTGCTTGGCTCCCGCAGGCCTAGGTGGAGGTGTGGCCCATGAAGGCCACAGTCCTGAATCTCAAGCTGAGGTTTAGCAAAAGCCTGCAAGGTAACCAGGGGCGTGGGGAGCTGTGGTCTTCATCCTTAGGGTGGGCAGGGCAGAGAAGCCTGCACTTATCCAGCACCGGGTTTGTGCCAGGCCCTGTGTCCACCACTCACCAGCATGAGCTCGTCGAATCCACATAGCAACCCACTTTATACACGCACACACAGGCTCAGGTTAGTCCGGGAGCTTGCCCAGGGCCACACCGTGAGTAGCTGGCAGAGCTGGGCTCCAAATCCCGGGGTATCTGATGCCAAAGCTGCCCTCCTAACCTGCAGCTGGGGTCTCCATGGGAGGGCACAATGACCGGTATTATGGTGTGGCCACAGGGAGAAAGGACACAGAGCCACAAAGAATGATACTGTGGAAGGTCTATTTCCCGACCCAGAGAGATGGCCATGGAGTATGGTGGAAAGAAAAAAGGCACCATGAACAGAAGCTTCTCTGACAACGCTGGGCGCAGAGTTCCTCACAGCGGCAGTGACACCCATGCTCTCCAGTTTGCTACAGTCCCCACCAATCCTTACTGTGCCTCTTATTGAACCCTGGCAGGCATTTTAATAACATGTTGGTTAGGAGTCACGGGAGAGCCAAGTAGGGGAGGAAGCAGGAACCGTGTCAGATACACATGTGCTTTATCCCCCTTGAGGTCCTTCTAGAGGACAGTTATGCAGTTATGTGACAGATGGATGGAGGGAGGGAGGGACTGATGAAAGGTGAAAAGAATGGGTGGAGGAATGGATAGAGAGATGCAAAAGAGATGGATGGATGGAGGGTGAATGGGAGGATAGATGGATACATGAATGGAGAAACGGATGGGGAATGGATGAATGGAGGGAGGGTGAAGGGGAGGATTGATGGACTAATGAATAGAGAAACAGAGGGAAGGAGTGTGAATGGGGGGATTGATGGATAGATGAATGGAGAAATGGATGCAGAATGGATGGATGAAGGGAGGGTGAATGGGAGGATTGACGGACAGATGAATGGAGAAATGGATGGGGAATGGATGGATGGAGGGAGGGTGAATGGGACGATAGATGGATACATGAATGGAGAAATGGATGGAGGGAGGGAGAGTGAATGGGAGGATTGATGGAAGATGAAATGGAGGGAGGGACGGAGAGAGGGAGGGAGTGATGGATAAAGGAAGGGATGGATGGAGGGATGAATGGAAAGATAGCGATATCTTCAACCTTGGTCCCTACTCCAGCAGAGTTAGCTTTGCCTCAGGGGATGGTCTGGTACAAGGGTTAATCATTCAAGTGTTTGGAATCTTTCAAGTGTTTGGAATCAGACAGACCTGAATGTGAATGTGAGTTTCTTTCCTGACAAGCTGTGTGACTTTAGGTAAGTCACTCACCTTCTCTGATCCTCAGTTTCCTCATTATTAGACAAGAAATAATAATACTAGATAATAACAATAATAGAATAATAATCCATATTCTATGGATTTGCCTATTCTGGACATTTCATAAGAATGTCCATGCAAGATGCGATCTTGGGGGTTTGGTTTCTTTTATTTTGTATCAGGTTTTCAAAGTTCATCCATGTTGTGGTGTGTGCCGGTCTTTCTACTCCAGCAGAGTTAGCTTTGCCTCAGGGAATGGTCTAGTACAAGGATTAATGATTCAAGTGTTTGGAATCAGACAGACCTGAATGTGAATCTGAGTTTCTTTCCTGATAAGCTGTGTAACCTTAGGTAAGTCACTCACCTTCTCTGATCCTCAGTTTCCTCATTAATAGAAAGGAAGTAATAATACCTAGTGCCTCCTAGAACACGAAGTAGAAAAAGCACTTAGGGCCAGGTTTGAGGGAGAAGTTGAAGGTCGGCCAGGCTTTATTAGGATCAGTGCTGCTGCTACGGTCCTGTCACCCCTGCCCTGAGAAAGTGCCCTTTCTGCTTCCAGGCCCTTTGTGTTGAGATGGTTCATCACTGGGGAAACTCAGTGAGTTTCCCACCTCCCCACCCCCAGCTCTGAGGATCTTGGGTCTCGCTGGAGGCTGTCAATACCAATAGCATCCCCTGCTCACGGCCTCCAACCTCAACCGGACTCTCAGACCCCGCCCAAAGCCACAGCCACATCTTCGTGACCATGACAGTGAGAAGCCTCCTTGCAGCCCCACCCCAGAGCAATCCCTGTTATCAGGGCTCCCAGCCCTGGCTGCACCTGAGAACTGAGCTCCAGGAGCTGCTGAAAGCAACCCTGCTTGGGCCCCACCCGGAATCCAGTCTTTGGGAGAAGGCCTGGCATGGGTATTTTTTTAAGCGCTTCTGACTGATACTAAGGCAAAGCCTGGCCTTAGAATAAAAGAAGCTCTGTGTTTAGTTTCGTTTCTTTTCTTTCTAAAATGTTTCTATTTTTTCTTGACTTTTCTCTTTAGTTTCTTCGGCAGTGAAAACAGACTCTGCTCTCTGTAGTTGGATAAAGAATTCACATTTGTTTTCCTTTCAGGGTTTTGATTGTTCAGTGTAAAACATGTTTTTTGTTAATCCCCTTGGGGTACAGCTGGTTAGAGTAGGGGGTTGGGAGCCCCTTCCTCTTCCTTTACAGGGCTCCAAAATCCTCCGCAGAGTACAGTGTGGGGCTGACTTTTATTATAAGGTAAACTGGTTAAAAGAATAACACTAAACACCAATCAAAGGAAAGAGATGAGCTACCACTCTACATCCCCTAGGATGGGATGAAAAAGTCAGAGAAACTCATGTGCTGGTGAGAATGTGAGGGAATTGGACCCCCCCCCCCCACCCACACTGCTGGTGGGAATGGAAAATAGAAAACAATCTGGCAGGTTCTTCAAATGATTAAACAGAGAGAGCTACCATGTGACTCAGAGATTCAACTCCTCAAAAAACCCAAGAGAAATAGAAGCATGCTTCCACACCAAAACTTGGACACAAAGGTTCTTTTTTTTATTATTATTATACTTTAAGTTCTAGGGTACTCGCACACAACGTGCAGGTTTGTTACATACGTATACATGTGCCATGTTGGTTTGCTGCACCCATCAACTCATCATTTACATTAGGTATTTCTACTAACGCTGTCCCTCCCCCAGCCCCCCACACCCTGATAGGCCGAGGTGTGTGATGTTTCCCGCCCTGTGTCCAAGTGATCTCATTGTTCAGTTCCCACCTATGAGTGAGAACATGTGGTGTTTGGTTTTCTGTCCTTGTGATAGTTTGCTCAGAATGATGGTTTCCAGCTTCATCCATGTCCCTGCAAAGGACATGAACTCATCCTTTTTTATGGCTGCATAGTATTCCATGGTATATGTATGCCACATTTTCTTAATCCAGTCTATCATTGATGGACATTTGGGTTTGTTCCAAGTCTTTGCTATTGTGAATAGTGCCACAATAAACGTACGTGTGCATGTGTCTTTATAGCAGCATGATTTATAATCCTTTGGGTATATACCCAGTAATGGAATGGCTGGGTCAAATGGTATTTCTAGTTCTAGATCCTTGAGGAATCGCCACACTGTCTTCCACAATGGCCGAACTAATTTACACTCCCACCAACAGTGTAAAAGTGTTCCTGTTTCTCCACATCCTCTCCAGCATCTGTTGTTTCCTGACTTTTTAATGATCGCCGTTCTAACTGGTGTGAGACGGTATCTCATTGTGCTTTTGATGACACAAAGGTTCTTAACAGCACTGTTTGTAATATCCAAAAAGTGAAAACAACCTAAATGTTCCTCATATGAAGAATGGATCCACAAACTGGCATATCCACGCAATGGAAAATTATCGGCTATAAAAAGAAATGAAGGACCGGCACACGCCACATGGATGCACTTTGAAAACCTGATGCAAAATAAACGAAGCCAAACACCCGCGACCACATCTTGCATGGACATTCTTATGAAATGTCCAGAATAGGCAAATCCATAGAATATTTCAAAAAAAAGCAACTGAAGTCACCATGCAAAAATCAGAATTTTGTGGGCCTTCCCTATGCATATGTATAGCTTAATCTCTCTTTTATTTTGGATGGTGTGCAGGGCGGGGCACCTCATTCTTCTCCTTCTCCAAAGTCTCCACTTGGCAGGAATACTGGGTTGGAGGTGACCAGGGGCAGGCACATCCCGCAGCAGGGAGTAAGCCACCAGGCGGTGCCGCCAGGCTACACTAGAAGCCTTGACTTCCAGTTTTACCAAACTGGGGAGGAACTCAGCCAAGTTCATGTGAGCAGCAGGGTGTTGGAGGCTGGAAACTGCGAGTCCCGTTGTGCTGTGCTGAGTGTGGACTGGTGGGCAGCAGGCGGTGCCTGGCGCATAAGCTGGGCTTGGGGAGGGCGCAGGCTGCAGGGGCCGTGGGCGCTGCATTGGGCAGGATGGACAGGCGATGCTGCCACCAGCAAACCCCTGCGGCCCAGTGACTGAAAGCACACAAGCTGGTTCTCATTCAGGACATGTCTGTGGAAGGTGGAGGCCATTCCGTGTCACTGTGGCCCTCAGCGCAGGACCCCGGACAGGCTGAGCTGGGCCTGAGGGGAACAACGTGGTCACGATGGTGGAGAGAAGGTGCACAGTGGCCTTCATGCATCTGCCCAGAAGCAAAGCGCTCATGTCATTCGGCCCACGTGTTACCAGAGCCAGTCATGTGGCCAAACCTCACCTCCGAAGGGTGGGAGGTGCAGCCCTCCAGTGTGCTGAGGGGAGAGAGAGCCCCCAGAGACCACTCCAGGCATCAAACAGAGGCTGTCACCACCCTCGGCCGGCAGAGACCGCCTGTGGAATGAGTGCTGGTGGAGGAGATGGGAGGGTGACAGGGATCCCTGGCTGGGCCCCACCCTGTGCCGGGCTCTGGAGGGGAGGAAACATTGCTGTCCCAGCTCCTTGCAGAGCGGCTGACCCAGCCAGGTTGCACCCTGCAGGAGGTGGCCCAGGAGCTATGCTGCCCTTAACCTCACCTTGAAGCTGCTCCTTCAGGAGGAGCCACCTCCTTGGAGAGAGGAGGAGCCATGGAGAGGCCAGGGAAACTGCCACGGGGCCATGTCCAGCGCTTCTCCAGCCAGTACTCACCGGAAATGAAAGAGGTGCCAGGGCGATGTGATTGGGGTCTGTCTGCCCTGCTAGACTGTGAGCTCCAGGGGCACAGGGCTGGGCCAGGCTCTGCTCACCATTGTCGCTCCAGTGCCTGGCACCCTGCCTGGCATGCACTCGGCACTCAATAAATGTCTGTGGAAGGAATGATGCATGAGGAGTCCTGAGTGCACATGTGGCCCTGCTGAAACTCGTTCCACCGCGGGGCCTTCGCACATGCCATGTCCACTGCCTGGAGCGCCTCCCCGCAGGTGTTGATGTAGCACCCTCCTCCGGCCACTCTCTGACACTGCCTGCCTCCTCCGAGCGCTTCTCAGGGTTTGTGCCACTCAGGGCATTTATTCGTTTGCTCATTTTAACATCTGCCTCCTTCCTGAATGTGAACTCAGGAGTAAGGTGTTTCCGACCCAGCCATGACAGTGCCCAGCTGCCGCATCCAGTGTCTGGCACAAAGCAGGGCACTTACGACAGTCGCTGCTCATGCGAATTTTAGAGAATTTCAATTAAACGGCCTTCCAAGCTTCAAAGGCAGCCGAAGCAGTGTCTGCCACCCACACAGTCACCTGCGTGGAGTGAGTCCTCATGAGACAGTGCACTGGGGGATGGGAATGCCCCAGGCACAGACTCGGGCCCCCCCTGGAGCTGCCCTGGGAAAGGCCTGTGGGGGTGCAGCCAGGCCCCCTCCCCTGTTCCCTGCTCCTGCGAAGTCTTCCAGGAGAGTTCAGAGCTGCCCGTGGGAGGGTAGGATGCGGAGGCCTCCCTCTGAGATCCTTCTGGGACTGCCTCACTCTCCTTCAAGGGCCACAAGATTCAATTTTGACCATATTTGCCTCAGAGACAAACGGCCACCCCGTGGGGTGGTGGTATAAATACCAGTTTATTTACTCTCATTCCCAGCAAAGCATGCTTCGAAGGAGCAAAGGCTTCCTGCTTGCTAGTGTACAATTTTGGAAATGTGGCCCTGGGGCAGGAGACTGTAGCGGGCTCGGCTAAAGGCACAGTGGGGGATGGGGTGGGGTGTCCAAGAATGGGGGTGCTGGGGTGCTGCTCCACCCAGGTCACCTCACAGAGTGCCTTCCCTCCAGAAAGTAAGACAAGGCAAATTCAAGAATAGATTCCCTGGCCCTCTGCCCTGGAGCTTCTGGGGCCAGTTACCAGACGGCCTGGAACTGTGCCCAGGTTTTCCTCAGGGCAACCCTCCCTTCCCTACTCCAGGTCCCTGGGTCTCAGGTGAGTCCAGTTCTACCCCTGGCCCCATGGGGGTGGGCATGAGGCCCAGGCCTGGCCAGTAAGAACATTGGATGCCACTGGCCTCAGTAATGAATTCAGGAATGGGCACATCACCCAGGCAGAGCTAATGAGATATCATGAAGCTTATGCTCGGGTGGCCGGGAGAGAGGCAGGACCCCTTTTCCATGGACATTAACCTGGGGGTTAGAGTCTGATGACCCTATGGAGCCTGAGCATGAGGCCAGTTTGGGGGGTAGCAGGGTGTGGGAAACAGAAACTAAGTCCTGATGACAGTGTTTAAGCTGCTGGATCCAGCCATTCCTGAAGCCAGACTAGTGAGAGAGCAAGTCAGTTCTCTTTTTTCATTAAACTAGTGTCTTGATTTTCTATTACCAACTCATCACCAACTTAGTGGCTTAAAAAACACTTATCTGACCAGGCATGGTGGGTCATGCCTGTAATCCCAGCACTTTGGGAGGCCGAGGTGGGCAGATCACCTGAGGTCGAGTTTGAGACCAGCCTGACCAACATGGAGAAAACCCATCTCTACTAAAAATACAAAATTAGCAGGGCGTGGTGGCTCATGCCTGTAGTCCCAGCTACTCAGGAGGCTGAGGCAGGAGAATTGCTTGAACCCGGGAGGCAGAGGTTGTGGTGAGCCAAGATCGTGCCATTGCACTCCAGCCTGGGCGATAAGAGCAAAACGCTGTCTGGAGGAAAACCCTGTCTCAAAACAAAACAGAACAAAACAAACAAAAACAACACTTATCCATTTTGTCACAAATGTGTAGGTCATGCTCCACATGGGACCTTGGCTTGAGGTCTCTTGAGGCTGAAATCAAGGTGTTGGTGGTGCTAGATTACTTACTAGGGGCTCTGGAGAATAATTCACTTCCAGGGTCATTCAGTTGCTGGCTGAATTCAGTTCCCTGCATTTGGAGGACTGAGGTCTCCCTTCCTTGCTGGCTGGGAGCTGGGGCAGGTCTTTGCTCCTGGGGGCTGCCAGGTTCCTTCCTGCACTTTCTTTTTTTTCTTTTTCATTTTTCTCTTTTTTGAGACGGAGTCTCACTCTGTTGCCCAGGCTGGAGGGCAGTGGCACCATCGTGGCTCACTGCCTCCGCCTCCCGGGTTCAAGCAATTATCCTGCCTCAGCCTCCCAAGTTGCTGGGACTAAGGTGTGGGCCACCACGCCTGGCTAATTTCTGTATTTTTAGTAGAGACGGGGTTTCGCCATGTTGGCCAGGCTGGTATTGAACTCCTG
Source organism: Macaca thibetana thibetana (assembly GCF_024542745.1). Lineage (NCBI taxonomy): Eukaryota > Metazoa > Chordata > Mammalia > Primates > Cercopithecidae > Macaca > Macaca thibetana. The sequence goes on along the minus strand of NC_065587.1, from coordinate 42,484,950 downwards.
ACCTCAGGTGATCCGCCCACCTCAGCCTCCCAAAGTGCTGGGATTACAGGTGTGAGCCACCGCGCCTGGACTGTGCCTGTGCTTTCCACGTGGCCCCACCAGCAACAACAGGTGAGTGCCTCTCACTCACCTCTCACGCCCAATCTCTGCAGCTTCCTTTTTGCTGCCCGCCCCTTTCTGCCTCCAGCTGGAGAAAGTTCTCTGCTTTCATGGGTTTATGGGATTAGATTGGTCCCACCTGTATAATCCAAACATACTCTCCCTATCTGGGGGTTTATAACCTTCATCACATCTGCAGAGTTCTTTTGCCATGTAACTTATTTGCGAGTTCCAGAGATTAGGACATGGATGTCTTGGGCTCATTATTCTGCCCACCCCAGCAGTTTGACTTGGGGTTTCTGGCATTTGGTAGGGAACCTGGGAACAGCTCCACCTGGGCTGGCCCCACCTTCCTGAAGAATGGTTGGACTGGATTGGCTCATGCAGCTATAAAGTTCTGGCAGGAATGGCTGAATCTAGCAGCTTAAACACTTATAAGGAATTATATCCTCCCCATTCTCAGCCAATGCTGGTTCTTTGCCAAGGCCCTACAGGTGCCCCTGGCGTTCCCTACTCTGGGTTAGTCCACAGGAAAGAAGATGTACCTCCCTTCCCTTGGTCCCTAAAACAAATTGAACCCTCTTTATCATGCAGGGCAGTGGTTTTTTTGGTGTTTTGTTTGTTTTTTTTTTTTGAGACAGAGTCTCGCTCTGTCGCCCAGGCTGGAGTGCAGTGGCGCAATCTCAGCTCACTGCAAGCTCCACCTCCTGAGTTCATGCCATTCTCCTGCCTCAGCCTCCTGAGTAGCTGGGACTACAGGTGCCTGCCACCACGCCCGGCTAATTTTTTGTATTTTTAGTAGAAATGGGGTTTCACCATGTTAGCCAGGCTGGTCTTGATCTCTTGACCTCACGATCCTCCCACCTCAGCCTCCCAAAGTGCTGGGATTACAGGCATGAGCCACCGCACCCGGCCTATTTTTTTTTTATTCTAAAACTCTCCATCCTGGGTTGGACTCGGGCTCTCCCTTTGATAAGCCTCATAGCCACTCAGTATTTTTCCCCTAAATGACAGTGCATTAAGTCCCAAAGAGTCTCCTTTTGTTCCTTCCACAAATGACACCTGAGCTGCTCCTCTGGGGGTGGGGGGAAAGCAGCAGTGAAGCAGTAGAAGGTGGGCATGGCTACTGCCCTCTGGAAGCTCACTGCACAGCACTGAGTTAGACTGTGAGGAGGGCTGTGAAGGAAACGGGCAGGTGGGATGCTGGAGGGTCAGGAGGGGCCAGGTGAGAGGCAGGGCCAGCAGAACCTGGGGAGAGGTCCCACAGTAAGGCGTGGGGGAAGAGCATTGCGGAGGTGGTGGCCTGTGCAAATGCCTGGGGGTTGGACATGCTCAGCCACACTGAGGAACGGCAGGGAGGCCGGGAGGGCAGAAGCGTGGTCAGGGAGTGGAGGCTGAGGCTGCCAGCTGGGGAGGGGCCCAGATGGGGCCGCATGACTTCATATCCTCCCACCCTTTTACAACACAGACACTGCTGGCAGCTTTGGAATGGCAACTCTCTGGGGGTTGGGAGCAGGCGGCCTGACTCCTGGCAGTTTCCTCCCCTCCCCAAGCACCGCTGCACTTGACCCGGAGACGATCCCAGCATGACTTCCACTCTCACTTCCGCCCAGCCTTCCAAAGAGTGCTTGAGACCTCCCTGAAGCTCCCACCTGGCACCCGGGCGCTGCAGGCTGCCTCCACCACACCCTGCGCCTTTCCGCTCCCAGAGGAGGGGGAGCACCATTGTTCTTGGTGGAGAAGCAGGTGCTGGCATGGTTGGCTTAGTGAGAAGGGGGAGGACAGATAGATCCCACTGAGATGGACTCCATATCCCCTGCTTTGCACCCCAGCCTCTGAGCTCTCCAGCCTTCGGACATCAGCTTCCTGCTGCTAACGGTGGTGGCATTTCAATTTTTTTTTTAGAACTGCCTATATTGCCCAGGCAGGTTTTGAACTCCCGGGTTCAAGCTGTTCTCCCACTTCTGCCTCCCTAAGAGCTGGGATTACAGGCATGAGCCACCGCGCCTGGCCCGGTGGTGGCATTTCAACACAGAGAATGAGCCCAGCTTTGATTCCCTGTGTATTGATAGGATCCAGGAGACTCGTGGAAAGTCTCCCTCCCATCCTGTCCCTTCCAGTTCTCTTCTCCCGAGGCGTGCGGCACCTCCAGCTGGGAACGCTGAGGTCTGCACAGGTGGATGTTGACTCTCCCCGGCATCGAGCACAGGCCATTCGTTCTGCACAGCACCCGTCTCTTTCCCCTAAATGTATCTCGACCAGGCCCCTTAGCACACACAGGGCTTGCTCGTTCTTTGCCATCAGCTGCATGCTATCTGCGGCGTGGGTGGGGCAGGTGGGGTGGGCTTTTCCATCCCCAGCGATGGACGAAGGAGCACTTTCAGGCTCACCTGGAACACAGTCGCATGTGCTGGTCTGTCGGCATCGCCTCAGCAGTGAGCCCCTCTGTGGGCCACCATTTCATCTTAGTCCGCCTTAGTCCTCCCACAGCACTCCCAGGAGGGCATGGTGCGGGGCAGAGACACCGGATCTCAGGCCACACTTTCCTGAATTTTTCCCCAAATTCAGTGACCCAGCAGGACCTGTGCCTCCTGAAAGGGTTTCACTGTTATTTCTGGAGTCTCCCAAGGGGCTCACCTAGGCCCCCAAACCAGCCTCAGAAGCCACTGTGGGTCCTCGGAAGTCACCGCGGGTCTTCCCTGCCCTCTTCCCACTCTGCTGTCACTAGCCTGTGCCCGCCACCCCGAGGCTCTGGAGAAGGCTGCCTGGGACCCCCATCTCAGGACACCAGTGTCCACGCCAGGATCTCTGCCCACAGGCAGCTGCAGAGCTCCGGCCCCTGGGAAGGTGCGGAAGGGATCCTCCTTCCAGTGTGCAGTCCTGAGCCACCTCCCCGGGTCCCTACTGACCATCACAGCACCCACCTCACTGCTACCCACCCCACAGCAAGGCCTCCATGGCATGAATGGAGACGGTGGGCCTGTCGGGGAAGGGGTTAGAAACAGCGTCATCTGTTCCAGCAGGAGCCGGTCATGCTGCAGAGCGGGTGCCTCTGACAACTTCACCAGCCCCAACCTCTCCCTCTAAACGCATTCATTCATCCAATCTTTCCCCATTTAGTTATTGAACACTGACCAAATACAAGGTCCTGGTGAGAAGACAAAGATGTAAGTCATTTAGCCGGGCATCGTGATGCATGCCTGCAGTCCTAGCTACTCAGGAGGCTGAGGCAGGAGGATCACTTGAGCCCAGGAGTTCCAGGCTGCAGTGAGCTATGATTGTACCACTGCACTCTAACCTGGGTGACAGTGAGAGCTTATCTCTTAAAAATAAAAAATAAAAAAAGCCAAGTAAGTAATCTCTGGAATAATGTTTAACTTCAGTCTGATAAATGCCACAGTGAAGTGTCGAGCCTGCCCAGGCAGCCTCCCCGCCTCAGGCCCTTTGCACGTGCTGTTCCCTCAACCTGACTGTTCTTCCCCTAGGTGTCCACATGGCTCACCTCTTACCTCCTGCAGGTCTGTTCGTCTCACTGATTGCTTCGTTCAAGTTGCAGCCCCTCTCCCCGGCCTGCTTTACTTTTCTTCATAGCCCTTGTCACTCCTCCCAGCCTTTTCTCGCTCTAGGTGCTGCTCACTTGTTGCTTGCGTGTCACTTACATGTGTGTGGATTGCCAGTCCCCTCAAGGAATGTGAGTCCAGGTGGCAAGCATTCTGTCTTATTTGCAGCTCTTTCCCCAGTACCTAGGCAAGTGCCCAATACATGATAACTGCTCAGTAAATAACTGCTGGATGAATGAACCGCCTTAAGGCATGTGACCTGTTCAGTGATTCAGCAGCTCGGGAGGAAGATGTCAGGGGACGTTTTCCCACCACTGGGGACAGACTCAGGTTTTTGTTTTTTATTTTTTTTTATTTTTATTTTTTTTTGAGATGGAGTCTTGCTCTGTCATGCAGGCTGGAGTGTGGTGGTGCAATCTCAGCTCACTGCAACCTCCGCCTCCCGGGTTCAAGTGATTCTTGTGCCTCAGCCTCCCAAGTAGCTGGGATTACAGGCACCCATCACCACACCAGCTAATTTTTTATTTATTTATTTATTTATTTTTTGTATTTTTAGTAGAGACAAGGTTTCTCCATGTTGGCGAGGCTAGTCTCAAACTCCTGACCTCAAGTGATCCACCCGCCTCAGCCTCCCAAAGTGCTGGGATTATAGGCGCGAGCCACTGCGCCTGGCCTGGGCTCAGGGTTTTCAAAGCCTGAAGTTATGTCAATTTTGGACACAGTCTTTAAGAAAAAGAGATACAGTTACATGTGCAGAATTAGGGCCAGGGCCTTTCCCCTAAGCTAAACTTTGATAACCTCAGGGTGAACCCCGTGTGAGCTAAGACGGAAAGAGAGACTGGCACTGATGACAGGAACCGCCTACCAGGCAGAGGGAACAGCCGCGGAAAAGCTTCGAGGTGGCAAAGAGCCGGGAGAGAAGGTCTGTGTGACTGCAGCTTGGCAGGGGATCCAGGCGAGGCTGGAGGCCCCTCGGGGCCGGATCAGGAAGTGGCAGGTATGACACTTTGCCTTGACATAGTATGCCTTGTTTCTCAGGAGTCCAGAGGACAAGACTGGCGAGATGACCCTTGGGTTCCAGCAGGACCGAGCCCTCTGCCAGCCGACGTTTTCCTACTCATTCCGGTGGCCCCAGCGCTCCCTCTCGGCTGCCAGAAATGTGTCACCCCTGCTTCAGGGTCCCTGCTGCCCCCTGCCCCACTCAGAAAGATCCCTTGGGGCTGGTTGGGGAGGGAGCCTCCCCGTCCTCCTCTCCCTGAGCTCTGCTCAGAATGAAAGCTCCTGGGGTCCTGGCTGTGGATGCCGTGCCCTCACCCATCCGTGGCCACTGCCAGCCATTTGCATCACAAATGAGGCACAGTCGTGCTGTTGGGCACCAGCCTGGTGCTACCCTCGGTGACTCAAGGACCCAGGCCAGGATCCAGCTGCTGAACGTGCTGCCTCGCCCCACCCCCAGCCGCCTAAACTGTGTCGCTGGGGAAGGATGCCCTGGTCTCCAGCCTGCCTAGGATCCTCCTGGCCTGGGCGGCTCTCCCCACCAGCCAGGAGAGCAACCATCGTCTGGGTGATAAACCCAACACCAGGCAAGGAGTGCTCTGTGTGTCAGGTAGGAGCTCAGCACTTGGCAGACATTCTTTCTGTTAGCTTTCACAGCAGCCTGCTTTACAGAGGAGGAAACTGAGGCTCTCTGTAGAGAGGGTGAGTGATGTGCCCATGGCCACTCAGCTACTCAGCTATACTCGGTAGAAATGAGGCTTGAACTCATGTCATTCTATTCTAGAAACTGTCCCTTCCAGGGCCATCCGTGCTTACCCTGGGCATGCAATAGCTATGCTACGGATGAATAAAAGTGACCAAAAGCTGCACAATGGATGAATATAAGTGACCAATAGCTGTGTGCTAGATGAACATAAGTGACCAATAGCTGTGTGCTGGATTAAGAAGTGACCAATAGCTGTGCTCTGGATGAATAAAAGTGACCAATAGCTGTGCCCTGGATGAATAAAAGTGACCAATAGCTGTGCCCTGGATGAATAAAAGTGACCAACAGCTGCACGGCTGGATGAATATAAGTGACCAATAGCTGCGTGCCCTGGATGAATATAAGTGACCAACAGCTGCACGCTGGATGAATATAAGTGACCAATAGCTGTGGGCTGGATGAATATAAGTGACCAACAGCTGCACCCTGGATGAATATAAGTGACCAATAGCTGCGTACTGGATGAATAAGTGACCAACAGCTGTGTCCTGGATGAATATAAGTGACCAATAGCTGCACGCTGGATGAATGTAAGTGACCAACAGCTGCGCTCTGGATGAATATAAAGTGACCAACAGCTGCGCGCTGGATGAATATAAGTGACCAACAGCTGCACGCTGGATGAATATAAGTGACCAACAGCTGTGCCCTGGATGAATATAAGTGACCAATAGCTGTGCCCTGGATGAATATAAGTGACCAATAGCTGCGCGCTGGATGAATATAAGTGACCAATAGCTGTGCCCTGGATGAATAAAAGTGACCAATAGCTGTGCCCTGGATGAATATAAGTGACCAATAGCTGTGCCCTGGATGAATATAAGTGACCAATAGCTGCGTGCTGGATGAATATAAGTGACCAATAGCTGTGTACTGGATGAACAAGTGACCAATAGCTGTGTACTGGATGAACAAGTGACCAATAGCTGTGTGCTGGATGAATAAGTGTGACCAATAGCTGCGTGCTGGATGAATATAAGTGACCAATAGCTGTGGGCTGGATGAATATAAGTGACCAATAGCTGTGCCCTGGATGAATATAAGTGACCAATAGCTGCGCCCTGGATGAATATAAGTGACCAATAGCTGCACAATGGATGAATATAAGTGACCAATAGCTGTGTGCTGGATGAATATAAGTGACCAATAGCTGTGTACTAGATGAACAAGTGACCAATAGCTGTGTGCTGGATTAAGAAGTGACCAATAGCTGTGCTCTGGATGAATAAAAGTGACCAATAGCTGTGCCCTGGATGAATATAAGTGACCAATAGCTGTGCCCTGGATGAATATAAGTGACCAACAGCTGCACGCTGGATGAATATAAGTGACCAACAGCTGCGTGCCGGATGAATATAAGTGACCAACAGCTGCACGCTGGATGAATATAAGTGACCAACAGCTGTGGGCTGGATGAATATAAGTGACCAACAGCTGCACCCTGGATGAATATAAGTGACCAACAGCTGTGCCCTGGATGAATATAAGTGACCAACAGCTGCGTCCTGGATGAATATAAGTGACCAATAGCTGCACGCTGGATGAATATAAGTGACCAACAGCTGCACGCTGGATGAATATAAGTGACCAACAGCTGCACGCTGGATGAATATAAGTGACCAACAGCTGCACCCTGGATGAATATAAGTGACCAACAGCTGTGCCCTGGATGAATATAAGTGACCAATAGCTGTGCCCTGGATGAATATAAGTGACCAATAGCTGCACGCTGGATGAATATAAGTGACCAACAGCTGCACGCTGGATGAATATAAGTGACCAACAGCTGTGCCCTGGATGAATATAAGTGACCAATAGCTGTGCCCTGGATGAATATAAGTGACCAATAGCTGCACGCTGGATGAATATAAGTGACCAATAGCTGCGTGCTGGATGAATATAAGTGACCAATAGCTGTGTGCTGGATGAATATAAGTGACCAATAGCTGCGTGCTGGATGAATATAAGTGACCAATAGCTGCGTGCTGGATGAATATAAGTGACCAATAGCTGCGGGCTGGATGAATATAAGTGACCAATAGCTGCGCCCTGGATGAATATAAGTGACCAATAGCTGCGCCTGGATGAATGTAAGTGACCAATAGCTGCACGCTGGATGAATATAAGTGACCAATAGCTGCGTGCTGGATGAATATAAGTGACCAATAGCTGCGTGCTGGATGAATATAAGTGACCAATAGCTGTGTGCTGGATGAATAAAAGTGACAAATAGCTGTGTGCTGGATGAGCAAGAGTGACACAGAACGAGAAATGAGAAGTGGAGGGAGTCATACAGAGAGAGGCAAAGCTGGAGTGGTCACTATGACTCAGGCAGCCACTCCACCAGAACCCAAAAGAAAACCAGAAATGCAGGCACAAGAGAGTGAGGGAGACAGGCAGGAGAGAGCGTGACACCAAGGTAAACAGGGGTCTAGGGACAGGGTCTCCTTCTGGGGTGATGGAAATGTTCTGGAGTTAGATCATGGTGACAGTTGCACAACTTTGCATACACACTAAAACCCACTAAATTGTATATTTTTGTTTATTGATTTGTTTTAGAGATGAGGTCTCGCTCTGTTGCCCAGACCGGAGTGCAGTGGTGTGATCATGGCTCACTGCAGCCTCAAACTCCTGCACTCAAGCTATCCTCCCTCAGCCTCCCAAGTAGCTGATGACCACAGACACTCACCTCCATGCCTGGCTAATTTTTTTTTTTTTTTTTTTTTTTGAGTTGAAATCTGGCTTTGTTGCCCAGGCTGGCGTGCAGTGGTGCAATCTCGACTCACCACAACCTCCACCTCCCAGGTTCAAGCGTTTCTCCTGCCTCAGCCTCCTGAGTAGCTGGGACTGCAGGCACATGCCACCACGCCCAACTAATTTTTTGTATTTTTAGTAGAGACGGAGTTTCACTATGTTGGCCAGGCTAGTCTCGAACTCCTGATCTCATGATCCACCCGCCTTGGCCTCCCAAAGTGCTGGGATTACAGGCATAAGCCACCGCGCCCGGCCGCCTGGCTAATTTTTTATAAACTTTTTTTTTTTCTTGAGACAGAGTCTCCCTGTGTCACCCAGGCTGGTCTCAAACTCCTGGGCTCAAGTGATCCTCCTGCATCAGCCTCCCAAAGGGCTGGGATAAGCCACTGTGCCTGGCCTAATTTACATACTTTAAAAGAGCAGAGTTTGTGGAATATGAATTACGTATTATTTTAAAACACAAGAGGACATCAGGCAAACCTGAACTGAGGCACACTCTGCAAAATACTTAATACTCTTCACTATTTCAAGGTCACAAAAGACAAAGCCCAAGGAAAGGCTCCTGGGTGGTTGCAGTGTGACATGAGATCCTGGAGCAGAAAATGGACATCAGGAAGAAGCCGTGAGGCCTGAATATGACCTATGGTCTGATTAATATTGTTGCATCGGCTGGGCACGGTGGCTCACGCTTGTAATCCCAGCACTTTGGGAGGCCGAGGCAGGTGGACCATCTGAAGCCAGGAGTTCGAGATCAGCCTGGCTAACATAGTAAAACCCCGTCTCTACTGAAAATACAAAAAATTAGGCGGGCGTGATGGCACGTGCCTATAATCCCAGCTACTTGGGAGGCTGAGGCAGGAGAATTGCTTGAACCTGGGAGGCGAAGGCTGCAGAGAGCCGAGATTGCGCCACTGCGCTCCAGCCTGGGTGACAAAGCAAGACTTAGTCTCAAAAAAAAAAAAAAAAAAAAAAAATGCATCAATGTGAATGCCTTAGTGTTGCTGATTGTCCTGTGGTTTTGTAAAATGCTAATGTAAAAGAAGCTGGGTGAAGGGCGCCTGGGAACTCTCTGTACTTACTGTCTTTGCACCTTTTCTTTCTTTCTGGAGATGGTGGTCCTGGTTCCCCAGAGCCAAGCTCGGGGCTTGAGTGGGATTACAGGCATGAACCACCGCACTCGGCCTCACCTGCCTGTTTATGATTACAGCAGTTTGCAGGACCATAGTTTTGTGTGCGCCAGTGAAACAGCTCCCATGAGAATGATCTGTGCTGTGCACAGAGCTTCGATTTTGTGTTTTCCACTGATGACACATTGAGATCCAGGGAGGGGGAGTATAGGTGAGGCCCATTCTTGGAAGGGCAGCCCCCACCCCCCCGCCAGGGCTCAGCCCTGTCACACCTGTCCCTTTCTTTCTTTTCTTTTTTTTTTTTTTGAGACAGAGTCTCGCTCTGTCACCCAGGCTGGAGTGTAGTGGCGCCATCTCGGCTCACTGCAAGCTCCACCTCCCAGGTTCACGCCATTCTCCTGCCTCAGCCTCCTGAGTAGCTGGACTACAGGCGCCCGCCACCACACCCAGCTAATTTTTTGTGTTTTTAGTACAGACAGGGTTTCACCGTGTTAGCCAGGATGGTCTCAAACTCCTGACCTCATGATCCGCCTGCCTCAGCCTCCCAAAGTGCTGGGATTACAGGCATGAGCCACTGTGCCCGGCCCCTTTTTGCTACTTTCATCACCTTCTTCAAACGGGCCCACCCATGGGCAGCGGGTCAGGGGTGGGGGAAGCATGGGCCTGGGCTGGGGGTGGGTTTGGGGGCTGTGCACTGCTCTGTGGGCTCCCCGAGGCTCCTCTGATAGAAATCATCCTAGTTATGGCAGCCAAGACAGTCATGCAGGGCTCAGAAGGGCCTTGCACAGGGTTTCATGCTCTGCTGTTACCATCTTGAAATTATTCTCTCTCTTTTTTTTTTTTTTTTTGAGACAAAGTTCTCACTCTGTCACCCAAGGGCATGATCTCCACTCACTACAACCTCCACCTCCCAGGTTCAAGTGATTCTCCTGCCTCAGCCTCCCGAGTAGCTGGGATTAGAGGCGTGCACCACATTCCTGGTTAATTTTTGTATTTTTAGTACAGACGGTGGGGGGGGGTCTCACCATGTTGGTCAGGCTGGTCTCGAACTCCTGACCTCAAGCGATCCACCTGCCTTGGTCTCCTAAAGTACTGGGATTATAGGCGTGAACCACTGTGCCCAGCCCATCTTGAAATTCTTGGTAACATTTCAACAAGGGGCTCTGCATTCATTTTGTCAAACTTCATGTGGACATCTGACAACAGCAAGCGCCTTCGGAGCCCTCATCATGTGCCGGGCTCTGTCCTAGGCCAGCCACACACATTGCCTCCTTGAATCCTACCAGCCGTTCTGTTACAGGCATGGTCATCGTCAACCCATTCTGCAGATGGGGAAACTGAGACTCAGAGAGCTCCTGATTCAGGCAATACCAGGTAACACTGGCTTTGAAAATCCAATCTGGCCAATCCCTTTTTTTTCAAACCGAGACCCCGAGCGGCGAGGGTTGGCTCAGGGAGATGCAGCCCCTGTGTCTCAGTGCAGGGTTCCCAGCCATTCCCCAGGGAGGAACCAGAGACCACCTGCCCTCGGGTGCTTTCTCCGGGCCTTTTTGGAAGGCCTCATCGGCTGCGTTCTTTTTGCCACATTTCCTTTCTCCTGGCCGGTGAGGAGAACTGTCTCAATGAGGGGTGAACAAACCCCGGTTTTAATCAGAGCAGCCACTTCCTCTCACCAGAGAAGAAACCCGCCCGCTCACAACCCACTTTCTATATTTAGACCCGGGACCTTGCCTTGAGCTGGGCCAGGGCTGGGTGTGGTGGGGCCTGCGGCTGCTTCCGGCCCTCGGGAAGGAAGTTTCCACCTGTTTCCCAAGAGCCGGAGGCACGAAGCCTGCAGGTCCTCGGCTGAGTGCAGGATTCTTAAGCCCACAGGGGCCCACGGGAGGGTAGCTCCAGCCTTCCCCTCTGCAACTCTGCAGCCATGTGGGGGACAAGGCCCATTTCCAGGACAAGAGAAGCCCACTCCCGTTTCATTCATTCCTTCAGGAACCCGGTGTTTCCTGGGTGCCTCCCACAACCCACGTGCCGTTCTGGACTCTGGGGATATGGCAAGGAACAAGACAGGCCCCTGCCCTCACTGAGCTGACAGTCTAGTGGGGATGACAGAAGTAAATACAATAAAAATAAATTAATCAAATAGAAACCGGATAACAAAGGAAAGGTAATGAAGGCATAAATCAGGTGGACCGAGAGGCGCAGCAGAGAGTGGGCAACACCAGGGGCAGGGGCCCGGGGCCTCTGCGGGCCCCTGGGGTGTGGAAGGGCCTGGAATGCAGTGGACTGAACAGAGCTTAAGGCAGAGGACAGAGGGTGCTGACGTCAGAGGCAGGGCTCTGTGCCTGGCGTGGTGGGAGCCACGCAAACTGGAGACGGGGGTGAGGTCAGGCCCTGTGGGGTCCAGGGGCCAAGGCACAGGTGTGGATCTCAAACACCAAGAGAAACCACCCAGCGCTTTTGAACCTAGCATGACACGCATCACGAGCTGTGTGGTTTTTTTTAAAGCTCACCCCTACTGTGATGTCAAGAAAAGGAAGCAAGGGGCGAGGGGAGGGAGTCCAGGCCAGTGTGAATGGGGTCCAGGCCAGCGTGGAGAGGTGGTACCCCAATAGTCTAGGGCACTGGCTCTCCACTGGGGCCATTCTGCTCCTCAGGGGACACTGGGCAATGTCTGGAGACATTTTTTCTTGTCATAGTGGTGGGTGTGCTATGGGCATCTGATGGGCAGAGGCCAGGGGTGCTGCCGAGCATCCTGCCATGTCCCCACAGCAGAGGAAGATCTGGCCCCAAATGTCAAAAGGGCAGCGGTTGAAAAAGCCCAGCCTAGCAGGAGGAGGTGGTAGTGACCAGGGCAACAGTGGTGGAGGAAAGTGATGTGCCAGGTTCTGGGATCCAGGGTGCATGGAGGATGGATGAGGAGTCACTTGGCATTCTGCTCTGAGTACTTAAGAGTGACCCATGAGAACTGTAAACTCAAGTCTCAAGTGTGGGTGACCTCCAATACCCAGGCAAAGATCTGCCTAGCATGGGCTCTCCTGCCAAGTGCAGTGTCTGCAGGACTATTCTGGATGCATCTTTGGCAGTGCCATGTGGTGGCAAGATGCCCTGGCAGCAGTGACCTTTGGCAGTTGATCCCCAGCAGTGGGTTAAGGAAGACCTTGGTGTCCTTGGAAGATTGAAAACGAGAGAGGATTCGAGAAGGGGGTTCTGGGCTTCCTGCTAATAGAGAATCTGGGCACCTGAGTGATTAAGGAGCAAAGGGACACAGTCATACGGGGATCATAAATTCGTGGAGTGGCTTATTCTGACTTCATTAGGGGTTCCCAGGAGAGCCAAGGAGAGCCAAGGAAAGGGGAGGAGGATTGCTGGGTTCAGGAAAGGCACCTGTCACACGCGTGCCTCGCTGTGACTTGCTCGTTGCTCCAAGAACATAGTCAGTGCTCCCTCTTCTCTGCATCTCCAGCTTCAGTGCTCTTCAGTTTGTCAGGCGCCTGCAGTCCCGATCCTGGGAGAGCGCCCCTCAGCTGTCAGGCTCCAGAATACCCAGGATGAAGGGAAGGCAGGCACGGTGTGGATGGGGCGGGAGGCTTTCCCCATCTCCCCCAGCTTCAAGCCCCTCTCTCCCCTTCCTACTTAGAAGATGCTTCCAGTGTGGGCCTGCCAGCTCCAGCTGACAGCACCAGGCACTGTCCCAGACACCACCTGAAAAACAATCAAAAGCGGTGAACAAACCATTCATCCCTGAGGAAATATAGACAGTTAACTGGTACACGGAAGACTGCACAGCCTTGCTGATCAAATGAGAAAAACAAAAATAGATAAAACAATAAAGCCCAGTGCTGCAAAGGATGCGGGGAAAATAACACATCCCTTTGCTGTACACAGATTCCGATTTTGAAGATGCTTCTGTCTGCGTGGAAAAAGCCCCACGCAGCTACATGGCCCCCCAACCTCGAACGTTATCTTGAGGCCGGGTTCTGTATCCAAGGAAATAACCCTCAGCAGCAAAAGCTTTCGCAACGGCATTATTTAAAATGAGAGGTGGAAAACAAAAAACAAAAAAACGCAGACTTCCCTTGCTCACAGTTGTGGAGCGCTCACACTATTCGAGGTGCCGGACACGCATTCGCTCTTTGATCCTTTCCACTGCTCTGTGACTTGTGCTTTATGAGCATCCCATTTTATAATAAGCAAGGGACACACAGAGGCCAGCCCTTCCTCCACAGCCGCTCAGGGGCTCAGAGCTGAGGTTTGAACCTAGGCAGTGCCGCTTGGAGCTTGGGTTCCCCTCCCTCCAAGCTGTGCCTTAGCAACATGAGGCAACCTTGTCCACGAAAGAGGAGGTGACCGCAGCTCCTGGGGACGTGCCAACACGCGGATGTGACCTGAAGACAAAGGGCTTCTTTCCCCTACTGCTTGGCGGTAAAGAGAGCCCGCCGCCCAGCAGGCATGCCCCGGCCCGTGGTTCTGGACTGGGGGCGAGCCACTGTCCCCAGAGACCTGTGTTGGTGGCCAGGCCAGCCCACATACCCAACTGTCACATACTCTTGTGCTTGCCCAGGAACAGAGTCAGACCATTCACGCTGCCTTCATGGGAGTTGAACAGTTGAACGGATGCCCTTAAACCCAGTGTTTCCCTCTGGGAAGACACCCGGGGCCTCGTGGTTGTAGGTGCTGGAAGGATAGCTCCAGCTCCAGGCACCTGCCACCCAAAGGCAGTTGTGAGATTTCGGAGATGCTCTTGGCACAGGGCAGAGGTTGGGGATCTCTTGCCTGTGAGGAGAGGACAAGGGGACAAAGGGATGCACCTGAGGCTGGTGTGGGTGTTGATGTGACCTCTGCTCTCGGGGTCCAGCCTCCCCAACTCTAAGGAACGGGGCTGGCCTGGATGAGTGTGCCGGAAATGGGACTCCGGCCATCACAGTCTACCGGGTGCCCAGTGTGGTAGGCACAGTGCCCAGGAGAATAGCTGTTTCTCTCCAGTGATTGTTCTCTCCTTCTCGGCTGAGCTGGGGGCTCATGCGTCTTTAATACTGGCCGACTCCTGCTTACCCTCTCCATCTGAGAGAGCAGGCCCCAGGCTCCTGGTGTGTGCAGGTGGCAGTTCACGAACCCACTGTGATGGCATCTGAAATCCTGGTCAATGCTAAACATGACTGATGTCCACTGTGCTTATTTTCAGAGTCATCTGCAAAGCAAGTGATACTGCTTTTCTATTTACATTGGTGCAACAGAATTTCCTTTTAAAATAAACATTTATTTATTTATTTATTTTATTTTTTTGAGACAGGGTCTCACTCTGTCCCCCAGGTTGGAGTACAGTGGTACAATCTTGGCTCACTGCAACCTCCACCTCCCGGGTTCAAGTGATCCTCTGGCCTCAGCCTCCCAAGTAGCTGGGACTACAGGCATGTGCCACCATGCCAAGCTAATTTTTCTATTTTTGACAGAGATGGGATTTCACCATGTTGGCCAGGCTGGTCTCGAACTCCTAACCTCAAGTGATCCACTGGCCTTGGCCTCCCGAAGGGCTAAAATAAACATTTAAGAAAAAAAAATGACTAAGTCATTTTAAAGAAAAGTATGAAACAAATGATAGACCAGATGAGATGGTCAAGGTCACAGAGGGAGCCTCGGAATGTGTGAAGTTTGGGAACCCTGGGCAAGAGCCCTCCTTAGCCCCTGGCAAAGTCACTCCAGATGGTGTGGGTCTTACCAGCCTCTCCTCATCCTGGCCTTGTTTTAGTCCCCAGGGCCTGGGTGGGAGATTCTTGAGTCTCTGGGATCTTTGCCCTCCCCTCTGCTTTTCCCTCTTTCTCTGCTCGTTCCTCCTTCTCCTTCCTCACCGATCAAGCTCAGGAAGCACCCAGCAGGTCCACTGCAGACCCCTCCCATCCCATCTCGCTTTGAGGCTTTTCTCATGGGACAAGGTTGGCCTGTCCTGAGTGTGGAGTCTCCACTTCCTCACTGGACCCCGCTTGTATCTTCCTTCATCTGCCCAGTGCACCGAGACTGCTCAGCAGAGTCACCTGAGGGGCTCTTACAAGATGCGCCAGCCTAACCACCTGACCAGTTGAGTCGGAATCCCTGGGGGAGGCACAGGCTACCTCTCTTGACCTTTCTATGCTTCCTCCACTCTGCCCCTGCAGACCCTTCAATAGCTGGCCGTGTCTCCTCCACCATGGCCATCTTGTTAAAACGCTCTGATGCCAGTCCTGGATGGGCCTGAGACTCTGCTTTTTTTTGTTTTTTTTTTTGAGACAGGGTCTTGCTCTGGTGCCTAGGCTGGAGTGCAGTGGTGCAATCATGGCTTACTGCAGTCTCAACCTCCCAAGGTCAGGCAATCCTCTCCCCTCAGCCTCTCGAGTACCTGGGATTACAGGCGTGTGCCACCACACCTGGCTAATTTTTGTATCTTTGGTATAGATGAGGTTTCGCCATATTGCCCAGGCTGGTCTCAAACTCCTGGGATCAAGCAATCTACCTGCCTTGGCTTCCCAAAGTGCTGGGATTCCAGGCGTGAGCCACCGTGCCTGGCCAGACTCTGCATTTTTAACCGTGGTGTCAATGCTGCCAGTCTATGGACCATATTTGGGGTGGCGAGAGTATAGACTGGTGGTTGGCAAACGTTTCCTGTTTGAGCCAGACAGTAAATTCAGGGTACACATAGACAACATATACGTGATAGGTTTGGCTGTGTTCTAGTAAAACTTTGTTTATAAATTCAGATGCGGGCCAGGTTCGGCCCACAGTCTAGGAAGCCCTGGTATAGACCACCCTCTCCTGTGGTGGGCATTTGGGGGGCATCATCTCTCCACCCTTAGCAGCCCAGTGCTGCAGACCACGATTGCCTTCCCTGGGATGTGTATGAGCAAGCTAGGGATCAGAGAGGGGGAGCCAGTTCCCCAGACCACACAGCCGGCAAAGGCTAAGGCCAGGACCCAAACCCAGCTCGTGTGATTGCAGCATCTATGTTACCTGACCCACAGCATCACTGAAGCTCTTTCAGCCTCAGTTTCCCCACTTAGCTGTTCTAGAAGGAACCACTCAGTCTGTCTCTGGGACTCTCTCTGGGAGTCCCTGCCTCCCAGGGTTGATGAAAGGTTGAACACAAGGGCTAAAAAGTTTTTCATTCATTGGATGCTTTAGTTTATCTGCTTAGGGTAAGGGGATAAGGGCCCTGAGGAAAAGGGTTGGAGAGATGTGAAAAGAAAGAGAAATAGATGAAGGTCTTCCTTGGGGGATCCTGGGGTCCCTGCCCCTCCTCAAAATCCTTCAAGGCCTCTAGAAGGAGCTTCCTGGGCAGGGGCAAAGCACCCCCGGCTCCTTCCCCCGGAAGTCTGGCTGCCCCTCCTCCTGGCCAGGAGCCTGCTCCTGCGAATAGATCTCCTGCAACCCCAATCCGCGCTGTGTGATTGGAAGGTGCTGACAGTCCCCGGCTGGCATTTGTCACCCCCATCTGGGACATCCTAACAACTCTCTCCTGCAAGGAGCCTGGCCTGACGGGAGGAGTGTTTCCCTGTCCCTGTCGCCCTGGGGCTCATTTTCAGGCGGATGAACAATGGCTGCAGAGCGTAGAAGCCCAGCTCTGCTTCCCTGAAGGACTCATCCAGCTGCGCAAACCTGGGCCTTGGCTTTACCGCCTTGGTTCATTCCGGAAGGACCCAGATTCCTTCCACACTTCTGCTCGGTCACCCTCAGTGTGGTGTCTTTTAGTTGCTTCATGGTCACGAAGTGGCTGCGGCTGCTGGGAGACTCCTGACATCACAGCAGCTGCACCAGCACGTCAGTGGCTATGACTGGGTCACATGGCTCCTGCCAGCTGCAAGGGAGGCTGAAAGTCAAGTCTCAGGCAGAGGGCAGTGGAATGCCTATGATTAGGCCCGTCCTGATTCATCCTTAGGGCTAGGCATGCGGCTGGCCCAACAGAACTGCTATTTTGGTAGCAAAGGAAGAAATAAGAAACAGCTTTTGAGAGTGCAGCCAAGAATGAGTGTGACAAGGAGACATAAATATCTATATGCCGGCCGGGCGCGGTGGCTCGCGCCTGTAATCCCAGAACTTTGGGTCAAGGAGCGTGTGGATCACTTGAGGTCAGGAAATCAAGACCAGCATGGCCAACACAGTGAAACCCCATCTCTACTAAAATACAATAATTAGCCAGGCGTGGTGGCAGGCGCCTGTAATCCTAGCTACTCGGGAGGCTGAGGCAGGAACCCAGGAGGTAGAGGCTGGAGTGAGCCGAGATCGTGCCACTGCACTCCAGCCTGGGAAACAGAGCAAGACTCCGTCTCAAAAAAAAAAAAAAAAAAATCTATGCGCCTCCCACTGACAGATATTTATTTTTTTGTTGGCATCCCCCACCCTCAGAATATACATTCTAGGCGGGAAATTTTGTCTCTTTTGTTCTCTGCTGTATCTTCAAGATCTACAACCGTGCCTGGCACCATGTAGATGCCTAATAAGTATTTGTGGAGTAAATGGCCAACCCTATGAGGTGGGTACCCCTGTTAGCCCTGCTTTCTAGTTGTGAAACAGGCCCAGAAAGGTTCGGCAACTTGCTGGGGACACAGGGACCTCCAGCTGATGCAGCCTAGAGTTGAGCCCTTGGGGAGCTGGCCCCAGAGCTCATGCACTCCGCCCTGCAGAGCTCTGCCTCTCCTGCTAGGCTGGGAGCTGAAGCTGGTGGTTCTAGGCGCAAATTCTTGCTCTGCAGTGACCAGCTGTGTGACCCAGGGCAGCTCCCTCTCTGGGATTTGCTTCTTGTCTACACAGAGGGAAGCAAGCCTTTCCGCTTAAGGATGCATGTGCATCGCAGGAGGTGGTCGCTAGCACAGCTCCTAACAGAGTCTGGCACCCAGCAGCTGCCTGGCCATTGCTGGCTGTTGTTGCTCTCCCACGTTATAGGGTGGGCAACCAAGAAGCAACCAGAAGATGTTCAAGGTCACAGAGCCTGTGGGTTCAAAGCTAGGCCTATGTGTGTCTCCTGCTGGAGGAAGAGCTCCCCTGGTGTGGCCAGTTCCTGGCCGCTCCTGCACTCTTCTGGCTTCCCTGGCTGCCCCTTGCCCCACCCCCGATCCCTGTGCCCTGCCCCCCCACCTCCCACCCTCCCAGCCCCTGACCCCTCTGCCCTGCCCCCTCATCCCCCCACCCCCTGACCCCTGTGTCCTGCCCTCCCACCTCCCACCCTCCCACCCCCTGACCCCTCTGCCCTGCCCCCTCATCCCCCTACCCCCTGACCCCTGTGTCCTGCCTCCCCCCACCTCTCTGCCCTGCCTCCCACCCCCACCCGCCGCCCGGACTCGGCCCTGGCTTTGTCATGCTGACCCCCTCGCAGACGGTGTTGCCCAGGCGCTGGCAGGAGTTGGGGCCGGGCTGCGCAGTGGGCACTGGTTGCTATTTGTCTTCCTCTCCATGGCCCCGCCTGGTCTGGGCAGCGGTGGCATGGGGCCAGGCCAGGCACGTGGTGGGGAGGGCACCTGGCTGTCCTTTCTCCTCTCCCTGAGCTCCTGGTGGTGCTGGCCAGCATCTAGTTTGCCCAGAACTGAGGGCTTTCCTGGGAAGCCTGACTTTCAGTTCTAAAACTGGGAAAGTCCTGGGCAAAGCCGGGTGAATTGGTCACCATGGCAGCAGAAAACCTGAGCGGGGTGGGGGTGGGCAGTAGAAGGGACAGCAGGGGGTCAGGGCCAAGATCAGCCACCCGAGACAATGTGCTGCCCCCCCAGCACCAGACAGAACCAAGGGAGGATCCTTGTCCCATCCCACATCACTGATTCTGGGAGCCTCAGTTTCCTCTTTGGTAAACTGAGGCTAGAGATTCCCCACCTCACAGGGATGAGGGATGAGGAACCGGGTGAGGAAATGAGCCTAGAGCACTTAGCAGATGCGAACGTGTGATTCATGGGAGATCACATTATTAGGTCTCTGGCTTCAAACCCAGCTTCCCGCCGCTCAGAATAAAACGTGACTCCCCACAGACCCTGGAAGCTCCTGCAATCTCGGACCGAATCTCCCCCAACTCCACTGCTCACTCTGCTCCAGCCTCGCGGGCCTCCTGGCTGCCCTAGATTGGGCTGGGCCTTGCCCTACCCCGGGGCCTTTGCACACACTGTTTCCTCTGCCTGGGGCACCATGCTCTTCCCCCTCTCATCTTTGGGTCTCAGCTTCAAGGTCACTACACAGAAAGGCCTTCTCTGTCCCTCTTATTTGAAGGAATATCTGTCTCCTCGGGGACTGGTCATCTCTTAGCTGGTTGAGTGGCTGCCCAGGGCCTGGGATGGTGCCCCACCCAGATTAAAGCTCAGGATGTGGTCATGGAATGGAAGAATAAATGAATATTGGCATGCAGAGGTCCCAGTGGGCTGGAGAAAGACCCCAGCATCTTAAATCCCTTTCCTCTTCTGAACCT
This sequence comes from Macaca thibetana thibetana, assembly GCF_024542745.1. Classification (NCBI taxonomy): domain Eukaryota; kingdom Metazoa; phylum Chordata; class Mammalia; order Primates; family Cercopithecidae; genus Macaca; species Macaca thibetana. Next base: position 42,465,243 of record NC_065587.1, on the reverse strand, counting down.
CGGTTTCCTCATCTGTCAGCAGGCATAAGAGGAGCGTCTGAGTCCTTGATCTCTGTGAGGCATGAATGAGGGAACAGAGACAAAATCTGTTCAGTGCACTTGGCACGCAGCAAGACTCAGGGCCTGGCAACTCTGCTGATGGCACCCTGGGGTCACCCCTCCCCACTGTTTCCTCCCTGAGCCCTCAGGACCCCATGGGCAGTGGGCGCTGCTCCACACTCCACACAGACCAGGAAGTCAAGCTTGGGGCCACCCCCAGTGCCTTCTCTCGGGCACCATTGCTCATGGCTGGCCTCTCCTAAGGCCACAGGTCTGGCCTGGCTGCCCAAGCTCTCAGCCTAGAGGCAGCTGAAGCATCACATGCCCTTGGCCAGCCCTCTCCCGGGGGCGGGTTCCCCTCGGGAGACTTCAGCACATTGTCAAAGCTGTCAAACAATTTCCCTGCCAGGTTTTTGCAAGAATCCAAGGCCTCGCGCCCAATGCCAAACACCCTCTTAAGACGATACCTCCGGGGCCTGCAGGCCCGCTCGGGTCCGCTGCCTCTCCTCGGCCTTATATAGGCAAAAGCCGGGGAATCCCTGTCCCACCCTGGGCTGGGATCTGATGGAAGCTGCCTCAGCCTTGGCCTGACCCCGGGATCTCCCGCCTCCAAATCGGCCATCTCTGGCCAAGGGGCTGGGTGAGAGGCCTGGCATGCGCGCAGGCCTGCACAGGGCTCTGGGTGTCCCATCGGCTGGCAGCCGGCGCGGCCAGGCCAGCACAGGCTCTTACCAAATAAGGCCTGGGCAGCTGGGCTTGGCCAGGCTCGGATGCCGGCAGCTGGGCCGGCGGCAGCAGGCCTGCCTGTCTCCTCCTCCTCCTGTGCTGCCCTGCCTGCCCAGCAAAGCCTCTGCAAACTGTGGTCCCCTCGACTCAAGGGAGAACTCTACCCTAAGAAGCCTGGATGGACGGTCCTGGATCTCCTTCCAGAGGCATTGCCATGCGGAACCTCTGGGAAAGTTCCATCAGGAACCTTAAGAAGAGAAGGCAAGGCGGAGAAACATTCCTAGGACTCCCGCTGCTGCAATGGGAGCCCTGAGCCAGGCCAAGAAATGGCCCATCCCTCCCCCAGGACCCCGCCGCCCACCACATCCCCCAGGGTGTTCCAATCTGGATGCTGCTTGTGCCACCACTCAGCCCCTTCCTGGTGCCTGGTCTTTGAGGTCAAAGGGCAAGGCTGGCCGAGTGGTTTGGGAAGGGGGCCTGGGGCTCAGGAGCACACTGAGGGCCCCTGGGCAGTGTCCTGCCCTCCAACTGTGGCTACGATGAGGAAGGGGCATGCCTGCTGGTTGAGGAGGGAAGACCCCCATGACCATGAGCTGGTGTGGGCAGAGGAATGGGCAGGGGGAGGGGCAGGCAGACTGGGGGCCCAGGGGTCCAGGGGTCCAGGGTGCAGGTCCTCTCTCAGGAGCCACTATGGGGCATGGGGCTCCTGTGTCTGCTCGTCTTGGTTTAGCCAGCAGCTTTGGTTCTTGGAGCCTCAGTTTTGCCATCCTTAAAATGGGTGTGATACAAACGCTATCTCAGGGTGGCAGTGGGAGTTTAAGGGGACAAGGTGCACACCTCCCAGGGCCCTGCAGGAAGTTCCTGGAAGGTTGACAGCAGGGCGAGGGAGGGATCTCTCCTTTCCTGGGAGATGGGGGAGGCAAAGGCTCTCCTTCTGTCCCTGACACCCCCTCCTCAGCTCCTCCTGCCTCATTATCTTAGGGGTGATGGGGGCATAGTGAGGCCTCCCAGTCCTGGAAGTGCAGGCGCGGGGTGACCAGCTATTGCACATGTGACTGCATGGCTGTGTGTGTGCATGTGGGGCCCTCCCAACCCCTGTCAGCACAGCCATGGGAACGTGATCGTGCAGCCCACGGGATACTCGAGAGGGTGGCCCCAGCCTGCGGATGTCTGAGGTTCTGCTGCTGCCCATTTCTGAAGCCCCTTCATGAGTTCTGGGACTCCTGGGGGGATGGTGCCCACTTACGAGTGCCTCTGAGGCGCTCAGTGCAAAGTAAAGATGTGGCCCCCCCATTCAAAAGGGACGAAGACTTTCACGACAATAGTAGAGTATTAAACCAACAGTGGGCCCTTCTGAGTGTCAGGGTCCCTCTGCAACTGCACAGGTCACACCCCATGCAGCCAGCCCTGCCCCTCTCCGGCTCTGCAGCTCAGGTGGGCGGGGTGGGGCCACTCCGGCCTGGTCACTCCAGCCTGGCCTTAGACTCTGGGGCGAGTAGTGCCAGGACCCACCGGTCAGCCTGGATTCATTATAGCCTCCGGTGTCCAGTAGGCTTGGCAGGAAGGGTCTGTGGAAGTTCATAAAAGTGACACGACCCCCCAGCCCCCAGCCTGGGGAGCAGCCAGGAGCCCTACGTCAGGATGTACGGCCCCTAATGAAAGTGCTTTTCCAGCCACCCTATGTAAGCCAGGTGAGTTTGTTTTCAGGGACTGGAGGCCGGTAAGGTAATGCAGCTGTTTTTAGCATTTTAGCAGGAGGCAGGAGCTGGCCAGGACGCCTGTGACGCTGTGGGTGATGATGGCCATGACTGGGACATATACGGGATGGGCAGCCTGGGCAGAGCTGGTGTGCCTGGAAGTGGAGGGGTTGCCTGGAAGACTGGTGTGGCCTGGACGTCCTGAGAGCCCCAGAACCTCTCCTTGGGGCTCCCTGGGTGGCCACCACCTTTGACTCTTGCCCTAGGGGCACACACTGCTAGAGGCAGCCCCACCTTTCCAGAAAGTTCTCTGGGATCTCCAGAAACTGACCACCCACCCAGGTGCTTGAACGTGTCAGCTGGGAACTTGCAGCTGTTCTGTTGGAACCTCTGAGATTCCGAGCAGAATTGCTCAGAGCCTTCCGATGCCTCACATGACATCCGCTCCCTTGGGGGTGGACAGAGTTTGGCTGCTCATCGGGGTCTCCCAGAACCTCGAACAGTGCTGGCATGAAAGCCGTGAACAACCATCCTGCAAAGCTGGAGAAGCAGGGCATTTCCCCCCTGACGCGCTCAGGACCAGCAGCTGGTGTGAGTCAAAGTCAGCACCAAGGCCAGACCATGACCTGTGAGATACTTGTCCCTCAAGATTACATTTCAATGGAAAGACTGGCATTTCCCATTCATTCACCTATTTTTTGATGGAGGAAAAAGGTCTTTCTGAGTGTGGGGGGCTCTGTTGCTGGGGGTGGTCCCCTCACATCTTCCTTGCATCACCCGGATCTCCAGTGTATCTTGTGCCTTTGCAGTTTCTCTTTCTTTGAAATGGAAGAGAGAAGGAATATGCTCCCAGAGACGTTAACTGGAGAGCTTTGGAGCAGACTTTTATACTCTAAAGTAAACTTGTCCTTTTCATTAATTAATTAACAGAGATTTATCTGGTGTGGACCTCATGCCAGAGCCTGTCCTGGATGCTGAGAACAGAGGAAAAATGAGCCTAGGGAAATTCTGCCTGAGTGCAGCTAGGTCAGTTTTCTGTTTTACAAATGCAGGAACCAAGGCTCAGAGAGGGTGCGTGAATCATCTGAGGCCACACAGCGCCTGTGTGACAGGCTTTGACCTGTAAGGGGAAAGCTGGCTAGAAGAGATGAGAGAATGGGGTGTCATTCACCAGCAAAGCTGGGTTCAAATCCGCCTCTGGGAACTTGGGTAGGACCTGCCTGCCTGACACAAATGCATATCTGATTGTTCCCGTATCCCATTTTGTCTGTGTTATCCCATGTAAAATGCAGATTCCCCCATCTTTCCTTTATCCCTTTTGTTTCTGTGGGTCCCCTCAAGCCTTAAGGCCTGTGCTCTGCTACAAGCTAGCCAACTTCTTGGAGCCTCAGTTCCTCATCTGGAACAATTACTGCTGGTTCCTGCAGTCACTCAACAAATATTTGTTAAGCACCTACTATGTGCCATGCAGCATTGGAGGCACTGGGATGCAGCTGTGAGCCAAACATCCAGCACAGGGCTGATGTGGGAGTTGGTGGGGTGGTGCAGCGGGCCTGGCCTGGGCTCCCTCAGCGAGTCAGGCCCAGGGTGCCCCAGGGCAACAGGGCTACACTACAGGTAGACTCAGCTTGGCAGATCCCTGGCCCTGGTGGCCGTCATATGGGGGCCAGGCCAGGGGCATGTGGGAGACGAAAGAGGATGGGGGGCAGGAAGGAGGGAGAAAGAGGGAGAAGAGAGGAGGGCGCCCTCCTCATCCTCATCCTCCAAAGAAGAAATGACGGCATCGTGCTCTCACCGCCTCATTGTCCTAGTAGGTCCTTCGGACACCCAGCAAGGCAGGCCTCCATTTGACAGATGAGGAAACTGAGGCTCAAAGGTAACATCACTTGCCTAGGATCACTGAATTTCCGAGGGGGACCCAGGCAATCTCCCTTGACAACCGGGTCTCTTCCCTTCGGAGGCAACAAGAAGGAAGGGGAGAGAACGATGGGAGGGGGCCGGAGGGAGGGGCAACAGGAAGTGTTGGAAGCAGGAGGAGGAAGCGGCCCTTGGGGGGCTTTCTGGGCCCTGCCTTATTTTTCCCTCCCTCCTTCTTCTTCTCCTCCTCCTCTTCCTTCTTGTTTGAGACAGAGTCTTTTTTTTTTTTTTTTTTATTGAGACGGAGTCTCGCTCTGTCGCCCAGGCTGGAGTGCAGTGGCCCAATCTCCACTCACTGCAAGCTCCGCCTCCCGGGTTCACGCCATTCTCCTGCCTCAGCCTCCCGTGTAGCTGGGACTACAGGCGCCTGCCACCACGCCCGGCTAATTTTTGTATTTTTAGTAGAGACGGGGTTTCACCGTGTTAGCCAGGATGGTCTCGATCTCCTGACGTCGTGATCCGCCCGTCTCGGCCTCCCAAAGTGCTGGGATTACAGGTGTGAGCCACTGCGCCTGGCTGAGACAGAGTCTTGCTCTGTTGCCCAGGCTGGAGTGCAGTGGCATGATCTTGGCTCACTGCCACCTCTGCCTCCCAGGTTCAAGCAATTCTCCTGCCTCATCCTCCCGAGTAGCTGGGAGTACCTAGCTCATTTTCGTATTTTCAGTAGAGATGGGGTTTCACCATGTCGACTAGGCTGGTCTCAAACTCCATCCCCGCTTCTCTGGGGGCTTTTGCTCCTAGGGACTTGGACTCAGTTGAGCTCCTGTGGCAAGCCCTGTGGGACTGGCATCAAAGACTCCTGGGCATGTGGTGGCTAGGACTATTCCCTGATGATGGTGGCCCCACCTTGGGGTTGACTTCTCCTCTCCAAGTCAGGGACCTGGCATTTTTGGCAGCCCTTGGGGGCTATTTTTAAACCTCACAGCTGGTTTTCATCATGGCTGCTGATATGTACGTGTAGAAACATTGGCTCTTGCCAGCATTCTGAACAAACCTTGAAAACGAGCAGGGTTGGAGCAGATCAAAGTAGGGGCTCAGGGAAACCTGAAGTGGCAGCCAGTGCTTTGTCCCCACCCAGACCCTTGTAAGGGTAGGGGATGAAAGAGCACGGCTCAGATAGGAGGTACCAGGGCAGGAGAGAGCAGGGATTAGGCACGTTTCCCCAGAAGACGTAACTGAATGTTGGGAGACAAGAGAAGGGATCTTTAGCAGCTCTGGTCCTGTCATCCTCATTTTCCTTCGGGGAGGCAGCAAAATACAGAGGTTGAGAGCATGGATTCTGGTGTCCCACAAACCCAACTCCTGCCTTGAGTCCTGACTCAGCCTTTAATAGTTGTGTGACTGTGAGTGTATCATTTAGCTACTGCTATGTAACAAATCATCCCAAAACCTAGTTGCTTAGAACATGATTCTATGAGTTGACAGTTTAGCCTGAACCATCAGATGGATGGTTCTGGTGTGGGCTGGGATCCCTCATGCATTTTTGTGGTCAGCTGCCAGGTCTGCAGGAAGCTCTGACTATCATCTAGGGTGATGGGAACAACTGGTCTCTCATTCTCCGGCAGACTCTTCTCCTGATGGAGACAGGGGTCCGAGAGAGAGAGAAGAAAAATGCAAGGCAGTTTGGGGTCTTAGATTTGGCACAGTATCACTTCCAGCAATTCTGTTGTCCAAAGCAAGTCACAAGACCAACCCGACTCAAGAGTTTGGAAATCACCTCTGACTTTTAATGGGAAGAGCTGCAAAACGTTTTTGCAGGATACGTTTTTGGCATGGATACAAGGAGGGATGAATTGAGGTCATTTTATAAAAATCTGTGTACCACACTGGGTACCTATATACCTCTCTGAGCCTCAGTTTCCTCAATTGTGACATGTGAATGATTTGGCTTGTCAATCAGAGAAAACGATGAGACAAGTCTCAATCATTTTTGGAGATTTATTTGCCAAAGTTAAGGACGCACCTGGGAAACAGGTCTGTGCCTTTCTCTGAAGATGATTTTTGGGGGTTCCAAATTTAAAGGAGAAAGGGTGGGATATTGAGAAACACACAGTTTTCACATAAACAAAAGGGATAAAGGAAAGATGGGGGGATCTGCATTTTTCCATGAGAGAACACAGACAAAATGGGGTAGAGGAACAATCAGATATGCATATGTGTCTGGCAGGCAGGGGTGACTGCCCTGGTGAAGATAAGCTATCAATGTTTGTGAGAACTAAATAAGGTGAGGTATGTAAAGTCGCCTGCATAGTGCCTCATGCAGAGTAAGTGTTGATTCCTTGAGAGGAGGCTTACTTCTTGTCACTCCCTATCCCACTGTCCCTGTGAAACATGACCTAGGAGGTCAGCTGCTCTCTGGAGAAACACTGCCTGAAAAGACAATCTGTAGTTGCAAGAAACCCACCAGGACCGGGAGCCTTTTGGTAAATATTTCTTTCACTCTCTGCTTCAGTGATAGAAATGCAAAGTCCCAGTTAAGCAGGATCAAAGTTTATCAGGCATAAGGACACACTGACTGCTGTCTTTCTGTCCTTCAGGCCATTAAGGTGTCTTCGCTCTTTCATTCAACAACATCAAACACCTACTGTGTGCCAGGTGCCATATTAAGTGCCGGGGGACACAGTGGTAGCAAAAGACAACACAGTCCTTGCTCTCAAGGAGCCAACAGTTAACTAACGACAGCAATACACGCCAGTTCAGGTCTATGTCCCTGTAATAAGGTAAGAACTTCAGGTCACAATCCAGATACTCAGTAAATATGGCATTGGTTTATTTTTCTTACGATCAACAGAGTTGTGATTGGATCCTTATTCCACTAGGCTGGGTGGGGAGCTTAACCTCAAGCTGTCTCATATTCTAGTTGCTAATAATAACATTCAAGCGTCCTTAATAGCACACTTGTATTGAGTGGTTACTAAATGCTGGCCCCAGGGCAGGTCTTTCTTTCTGTTGTTTTTTTTTTTTTCTTTTGAGACAGGGTCTTGCTCATTGACCAGGCTGGAGTGCAATGGCATGATCACCTCTCACTGCAGCCTGGACCTCCTAGGCTCTAGCCATCCTCCCACCTCGGCCTCCCAAAGTCCTGGGATTTCAGGCGTGAGCCACTTTGCCCAGCCACACTTCTATATCATACATGCCACTTCTTGCAGTCTCACACACTCACACACATATGCACACGCCACTCCAGCACACCCACACTCACATGCACACACACACACACACACACCCCTCTCCTGGGCCACCTTGAGCCTCCACTCACCTGGCTTGAAGTTTGCTTTCCTCAGTTGACCCTGGCCCTGCAAATTGAGAAGCTGCACAGTCGAGGCTGGAGACAGGAGACTTATTTTTCACCTGGCTCAGCCACCAGGTCACTTGCTGCCTCTGGGCTCTATTCCCCTAACAAAAACAACAGTCCACGTTTATTGAGGATGCTGTGGATACAGTCTTACCTAAGACTCACAGCGGGCTCCCGGGAAGTGGAGGCTCGGATAGGGAAAACAGCCTGTCCAAGGCCACCCATGCAGTAACCAGAAGACCGAGGGTTTGAACCCTGACTGTGGAACTGTAGCTACTTTGCTGTGCGACTTCCCAGCCCACTTCATTCTCCCAGTGAGGGTATGCTGCTATATTCCCTTTTCACACACGAGGAAGCTGAGGCTGGTAGAGTGCAATGGCTCCTCACACTGGACTTCTCTGCCTCCCTTGCTCGGAGTGGTTTCCTCCTGCCCCAGGGCCCTGGCCCACTTTGTTCTCTCTGCCTCCCTGCTTTGCCAAGTTCATTTCTCTTCTTCCTCATGGTCTTACCCCAAATACCATTTCTTCAGGAAGGTTTCTCTGACCCCCAAACTAGACCATACTCTCGCTTGAGGCTTTGCCTGTAGGTTTTCTGTTTGCTGGTATCACACGTGACCCCCAGTGCCATGGCCTGAAGCACCTTTTGATTAGCTCACCGGCTCCTTGAGTCAGGCGTCTGGGTGGGCTCCACGGACCCTCTGTCCGGGTTCTCAGTGAGCCCAAGTCAAGGTGTCAGCAGACTGCGCCCCCTTCTGGAAGTTCTGGGGAGCACCTGTTTCCTGCTCATTGGAGTGTCTGGCAGGATTCAGGTCCTTGGTTCCTGCCTCTCCAAGGCAGCAGCCTCAGGGTGAGTCTTCCCTCTGCCGCCCCTCTTCCTGTTCCCTCTTGCACTCTGAAGGGCTCCTGTGAGGACACTGGGCCCACTCCAATGGTCCAGGATGATCTCCCCATTTCCAGGTCAGTTGTTTTGCAACCTGTTCCATCTGCTGCCCGAATTCCCCCTCACCGAGCAGCCTAGAGTAGTTACAGGTTCTGAGACCGGGGTGAGGGCATTATTCTGCCCACCACACTTCCCTTGCTCTTTCCTGCCACCTGTTCTTACTAAATGTGTCATTATATATTCGTGTGCTGGATTATTTGTTTTCTCTCTGTCTCCCTCCCATAAATATCATCTGCATGACTCGAGTGGGGTACATAATGCCCGTAACACAGGAGGCACTGATTACAAATTCCCTGAACAGGTAACAGCACTGGGGCCTGAACCTGCACCTCCATGTCATTCTTCACCAACAAAGTGGTTTGGATGCTTAGTTTCTCCCCTACCCCCCATCAGGTCTGCTGTGTCCAGTTGCACAGGTTGTAAACTGCACAAGTCCAGGGCACTATTTGCACCTTAGTCTCTGTGATCCTCACAGTTGGGTGGGGTCCTTCAGGACCTGTAGGCTAAAGCTCTGCTCCTGAACCTGAGCCTGTGTTCTAAACCTGGAGCCTGTGTTTATAACCTTGGCTGCCCATAGAATCATCCAGAGGGCTTAAAAAATCCTCCTGCCCAGGTCATGCTCCAGACCAACTGTGCCAGAATCTCTAGGGTGGCATTTTACACCCCAGGTGACTCGGAAGTGCAGCTGAGGTGCAAGCCTCCCTCCAGCAGGGATGCAGAGATAATTACATAATAAAGGAAGAGGGCCCCACCGCCCCGCACCCCCATATATTTTGCATAACTGAGGCCGGGCAGTTTCCTCTCCCACAGGCCCATTTCTTCACTCTGTGTGGCTGCAGCTTGGCTCTCCAGCTTCCTGTGACCGATAAGCCGTCCTGCATCATTTACGACGCTGGGCCGACATCTGGCTGCCAGTGTGGCCACCAGCCCTGCTCCACGGGGGGGCAGTCATCTCTCCCAGTGACAAACTGCCTGCCCGGAGTGGCCTGAGAGGAGGGAGAGCAGAACCACATCATCGAACCCCTTGCTCGGGAGTCACTGGAGGGTTGCTGGCTCCTAAGTTTTACTTGGCTTTGGGAAATTTGCTGGCACATTAGTTGCGAGTATTTTGCTCTGAGGGTGCTGAGCACGGCCTTCGAGGTCTCAGCATCTTGCTTCTAGGCAGGTGATGAGGTGCACTGGTGGCTGGGCCATGGCCGGGTGAACTGAGGTGCTGGGAGCAGCAGGGACCATCTGGGGCAAACTGCCGCCGACACACTGGGTTTCTAGGGTGGACTCGGCCTGAGAAAGGACGGAGGAGGTAACTTGGAGGGGCCTGGAAAGCGTGCAGGCCACAGATGGCACTGTGTTTGCACATTTCACGTTCTGTGAGAAATACACATGGCCGTCTTGCTCTGTCGAGCCCCGGCCGGGAGGTGTGAGATTGCAGCCCCTTGGTCACGTCCCCTCACGGGGAAGGTGCAGTCCCTGTGGGGACACAAGCCCAGGGATGGGCCCAGCACCCACAGCTAGCCATCCCTGGAGCCCCCCGAAGGAGTCCCCCAGGGCAGCCCTCCTCACCTCTGGACCTCTGCCTCCCCCGCTCCCAGAGGGCTGTGTATCTTTGGCCTCCTGACTGGGGGCCTTGGCATTCCGTTTCTTTCTCTTTCCTCCTCAGCAAAGCTGGCGATGAGATGGAGACAATTCAGGTCTGACTGCCTGAGCAGCAAAGGAAGGCGGATGGCAGCTCGTCCCAGGCAGACCCCGAAGGTGAAACATCCACATGGCACAGCAGTGCACTTGTGGCCACTGCACCCCGTAGTCAAAACTCCGGGATGTCACCATGCTGAGGAGTCTGTCACAGCCCCTGCTCTGGCTTGGCCAAGCTCCAGATGGGGACAATCACATGCCCCACCTTGTCCCAAGAAGGAGAAGGAGATGATGGAAGACCAGCCTTCTCCATGGGACCATGCGGTGACACTTGCTCTTGCTTACTGAGCACTCACGGGGGACCATCCTCAGTCTGCTGCGTATGAATGCCTTCAGTTCTCACAACAGCCTTGCAGCCATGTCAATCCTCCGTGTACTCATCTTGTAGATAAGAACACCAAGGCACAGAGAGGTCAGGTAACCAGCCTGGGGCCGCACAGCCCGTGGGGACAGTGCTGGTGTTGGGACGCAGGCCTGACCTCCCCAGGCGCCCTGAGTCCCGCTGCCCCTTAGAAGGAGGCCCACGAGCCTTGTCTTTGCAGGGCTGTGAGAGGGGACGCTGCTGTCCCCGCTGCAGAGGTCACAGGGGAGCCCTTCCACGGCTCAAGAGGAACCGGAACTTTGGGAACCACATTCTTATCTGCCCCTCACAAGAGCTGCAGCTGGCAACACTCATGAGCCATTAGGGTTGGCTGAGTCCACAGGATGGGGCTTCATCTGCCTACTCGTTCACTCAATCATTCATTCACCGACTCTTTCATTTGTTTAGCCAATGTTTATTGAAGCCTTCTGAGGCCAAGTTCTGGACCAGCTGCACAGCCACGCTGGAGATAAACCCACACGCACGTGCTGTCCATGCTGGGCCAACTGGAAGGACGCCAGAGACAGGTAAAGCGGATAAAGGGAAGGAGGAGGATGGGACAGGAGCCTGCCTTAGGCAGGGCAGTCAGAGAAGGCCTCCGGGGAGGTGGCATTTGAGCAGAGATCTGAATGGAGAGAATGAGCCAGGACCTGGGCGCAGGATGTGCCAAACAGAGGGAACAACCAGTGCTAAGGCCTTGAGGCAGGGGCGGCAGCAGGGCGGCCAGTGCGACCGGAGGCAGTGAACAAGAGGGAGGGTGGCGGGGTGAGGCTGGAGGGGCTGTCGTGGGGAGGGATGGTCAGGTCAGGATGGGCCTGTGCCGCACTGTGAGGGCTTTGGACTTGACTGAGTGAGACGGGGGACAAGGGGGCCCATAAGATTGCTCTGCCTTGTGTTTTAAAGACTAGGGTGGGGCCGGGCATGGTGGTGTGTGCCTGTAATCCCAGTTACTCGAGAGGCTGAGGCAGGAGAATTGCTTGAACCTGGGAGGCGGAGGTTGCAGTGAGCAGAGATCATGCCATTGCACTCTAGCCTGGGCAAAAGGAGTGAAAGTATGTGTCGATAAATAAATAAAGACTAGGGTGTAAGGGCAGAAAAAGGGAGGAAGCGAGGAGGAGAGAGATGTCACTGGCTTCACATGATGGGGGCAGGAGGCTGTGAGAAGTGACTAGATGCAGGGCTTGATTCTGACTTTGACAAAGGAATTTATGCGGAAGGCGGGACACTTGATGGAGTTAAAATGACGGTCCGGCCTGGGCAACACAGTGAGACCCAATCTCTACAAAAAAACTTAAAAAATAAAGTAGCTGGGTGCAGTGGGTCATGCCTATAATCCCAGCACTTTGGGAGGCCGAAGTGGGAGAAATGCTTGAACCCAGGAGTTTGAGAGCAGCCTGGGCAACATAGTGAGACCCCGTTTCTACAAAGAAAGAAAAAATTAGGCAGGCATAGTAGTCTGCACCTACAGTCCCAGCTACTCGGGAGGCTGAGGTGGGAGGAACACTTGAGTCCAGAAGGTCGAGGCTGCAGTGAGCTGTGATGGCACCATTGCACTCCAGCCTGGGCCACAGAGCAAGACTCCATCTTTAAAAAAAAAAAAAGTCAGTCACGGTGGCTCATGCCTGTAATCCCAGCACTTTAGGAGGCCGAGGCGGGTGGATCACTTGAGGTCAGGAGTTTGAGACTAGCCTGGCCAACATGGTGAAATCCCGTCTCTACTAAAAATACAAAAATTAGCCGGGCTTGGTGGTGCGTGCCTATAATCCCAGGCTGAGGCAGGAAAATCGCTTGAATCCAGGAAGCAGAGTTCGCACTGAACCGAGATCTCACCACTGCACTCCAGCCTGGGCAACAGAGTGAGACTCTGTCTAAAAAAAAAGTGTGATTTTGGGTGAGTGGCTGATTGTCAGGTAGGAGTTGGTGACATGTGATGACACGGGGTCATCGGACTGGCAGAGAGGTTGGAGAACCAAAAACTCCAGGGGGGTAGGAGGAGAATGAGTGTGACTGGAAGAGAACCTGGGCAACTGCGTCTCCAGCCTCCAAGTTCCTGTCCTGCCCTTTTCCAGGCCAGCAGATGCCCAAGGCTCCCCTGCCCCCACCCCCTCCAGCCCTTTGTTGCTTTCACTTGAGCCCAGGAGGTGGAGACTGTAGTGAGCCGTGATCATGCCACTGCCCTCCAGGCTGGGTGACAGAGTGAGATCCTTCCAATAAAGAAGAGAGAGAGAGAGAGAAAGAAAAACAGATAGAAGGGAAGGGAGGGAGGGAGGGAGGAAGGCAGGCAGGCTGCAAAGATTTCAGCCTGAGCGGTGAGGGGCACGGAGGGCCCACTGTGGAGATGGGAGATGGGGGAAGAGCAGGTATGAGGGAGCAAATTCTGAGTCCTGCTTTCGACGTTGCATTCGTCTGCAAGACTGCTAGCTAATTCCTGAAAACGGGGCGGCTTAAAGCAGCAGAAATTTAAATCCCAAATCAAGGTGTGGGCAGGGCTGTTTCCTTCTGGAGGCTCTGAGGGAGAATCCATCCCAGCCTCTCTTCCAGCTTCTGTGGGCACCAGAGGTCCTTGGAGCTCCTTGGCCTGTGGCCGCGTCACTCAATCCCTGCCGCCGCCTTCACACGGCCTTCTCCCTGCGTCTCGGAGTCTCTTCTTTCTCCTACAAAGATACCAGTCATTGGATTTAGTGCCCAACCTAATCCTATATGACCTCATCTGAACTAATTCCATCTGCAAAGCCCCTATTTCCAGAGAAGGTCACATTCTGAGGTTCTGGATGAACATGAATTCTGGGGGACACTGTTGCACACGGTGCAGATGTGGTAAGATTAAGATGTGATGGAGGCCGAGACGGGCGGATCACGAGGTCAGGAGATCAAGACCATCCTGGCTAACACGGTGAAACCCCGTCTCTACTAAAAAAATACAAAAAACTAGCCGGGCGAGGTGGCAGGTGCCTGTAGTCCCAGCTACTCGGGAGGCTGAGGCAGGAGAATGGCGTAAACCCGGGAGGCGGAGCTTGTAGTGAGCTGAGATCCAGCCACTGCACTCCAGCCTGGGCGACAGAGGGAGACTCCGTCTCAAAAAAAAAAAAAAAAAAAAGATTAAGATGTGATGATGAGCCCGCCTGGCGCTCCTGAGAAGGTGGTGGGCCCTGAGCTGGAGGTCAGCAGGTGGTCCAGGCTGGAAATCGAAATTGGGAGTCATTGTCTTAGCCACTGTCCTGGATGTGACACTGAGGAGGGAGGGTGCACAGAGAATAGGCAAGAGGTCAGAGTCCGGGGCCCCCCCAGGCACCTGTCAGAAGCACCTGGGGATTTTTAGGTGGTAAGAGCTCCCCAGGGCATGTGGGGATGCAACTTGCATGAGCACCCCTGATTAAAGCTGGGTCATGTGTGGGACCCAGTGGCGCTCTGATGGCTGTTACATAGAAGTAGATCAGTGCCTCCCAAAAGGACAGGTGTGAGTGGCTCTTGCCATTGATTCTGATGAGCCTCCTCCTCCTCAGAGCAGGGTCTTGCAGGGCTGTGCTTGCCTCCTGGATCTCCTCACCGTTGGCAGGGCCCTTGGAACCTCTGGTAGCCAAAGAGATTGTGTGTGCATACAATGGGCAGGACAGCAATTTGACATTCAAATTTGTTCTCTCAGCCCACCAGCCGCTGGGCCCCGACTTGAATGGGCTTTGTAAATCAGATGACAAGGAGCAGTGTTCTTTCAACCGCCATTACCCTCCAGCCTGGCCTTGTGCTACTACCTCACACCCATCCCCCATGACACCTTGGCCACACACAGGCTTTCTTGGGTTGTCTCAAACATGTTGAGCTCCTTTCAAACTTGGTGGCCTTTGAATGCATTCTTTCCTTTTTCTGGGAATCCTGTTTTCTTCCCCTATTCCTCTCTGGCTGACTTGGATCCACCATTCAGTCCTCAGCTTCATTGTCACTTTCTCCAAGAAGCCTTCCGTGATTGCTCTTCCCCCTGACCCTGAAGCTTGGGCTTGCCCCCTGTTATAAGTTCTCATAGTTCCAATGCTTTCCCATCATTGCACACATCAGAATCTATTTAAATAATTATTTCTGCAGTTATTTGTCAATTATGTCTCTGTTGCTAGGATATAGGGACCTTGCCCGTCTTGCCTGCCATGTCGCCCCCAGCACCTGTGACAGGGTGTGGCTCACAATAGCTGGTCACTAACATCCGCTGGTGGAGGGATGGGTCTGGCTGGAGGGGAAGGTTTGGTTCAGTGCCCTGGGGTCAGGGGATATTCCTGATCGTGGCACAGCTATTTGAGAGAGGCCACAGCATCTGATACAGAAAATAAACCAGCCAGTTGGACCACTGGACATCTCAGTCACTGCCACCACGTCCACAGCCATTGCAGAAGGGGCAGCTCACTCAGGGTGGCCATGTGTGTGGAGACTTAATCCTGCCCCTATGGTGCAGATATTGAACCATGAGTGGGCATCTGACCTAGGGGTATCCAATCATTGGCACCAACAGATGACCTGAGCCAATCCAAACTCTCTTAGGGATTTAAGAAGCCCTGGGAATATAATGCAGATGACGAGATGATAGCAGGGTGTGACGCTGACGGTTTCTGGGGCAGAGGCAAGCCAGGCAGGACATGTTGGCCACCTCGTTGGTGCTCCCCAGGCATGCCAGGCACATTGCAGCCCCAGGGCCTTTGCACTGCCTGGAAGGCTCTTCCTGTGGCTGCATGGCTCGCACCCTCACCTCCTAGGTCTTTGTTCTCATGTTCTCTTTCCAGTGAGGTGTACACTGACCACCCCTCCCACCAATTATAAACTTAATTCTCCCCCATGAACACTTGACTTCTCCCCATCATTTGCATCCCCATCTGACATACTTGACTCTTTTTTTTTTCTCATAGAGATGGGAGGGTCTCGCTGTGTTGCCCAGGCTGGTCCTGAACTCCTGGTCTCGTGTGATCCTCCTGCCTTGGTCTCCCAAAGTGCTGAGATTACTGGTGAGAGCCACTGCGCCCAGCCCTTTCTTACTCTTGATTGACTTTCTTTCCTCACTAGAATATAGGGAACATGGCTCGAAGAGGGGCCATGAGCATGGTCTGTGGAGTCTGGGAGACCTAGGTTCAAATCCCAGCCTTGCCACTTTTTATGTGTGCGACCTGGGTGAGGGACTCTCTCTCGGGGCCCCGGTTTCCAACTCAGCCAGGGTCACAGTGGGAGGCTGTCATCGAGGCTAAGGTCAAGGCAGGTGAAGGTGTTTTGTCAACTGGGAAGAGTGGATGGGTTTGCGGAGTTTGCCCTTTATTCTAGAAAGGAAAAAATGTATGAAGCTTCCAGATGGGAACTTTCTGTCCCTGCATGTTCCCTGCAGATGCTCCATGGGGATGAAGTTCAGTATTTCTTGTGGAAAGTCATTTCTCATCTCTCGTTGTGATTCTCTACAGAACTGAGGCTTCCTGGGTGCTTTGCATTGCAGCCAGCCACGTTCCAGGGAGGGGGTAGCCCCTTGAACCGGAAGTCCTAGATTGAATCCTGGGATTGTAACTCTGTAACTGCACCAGACCAATCTGGTTCAACTTTTATGTAACAAAGTTATGAGTTGTTTTCAGTTGCCGTGAACCCCCAGGTTGAAGGTCGCATAACCTGGGCGTGCCCAGATAACCAAGCATGCAGCCAGGGACGGAACCTAAGTGCTTGAGCCAGGATGCGGGGACTGAATTAAGAAGTGGACATTGCGTGGCAGGATCCAGGATCCAATCAGATTGAGCCCTGGCGTCACCCCAGGGCAGGATCCAATCAGATCACACCTCCTGGCATCACCTCATGGGAACAGCCAATCAGATCACACCTCATTATCCTACGCTTATAAAACCTGACCTAGCCCTCAGTTGGGAGACAGATTTGAGTGTTTCCTCCTGTCTCCTTGCCATCGGACTCACAATAAACCTTTCTCGCTGCAAAATCTCAGTGCCTTGGTGTTTGGCTTTTTGCTGCATGTGGGCAATAGACCCAGTTCGGTTCAGTGACTGACCTAGTTGGCAGTGAGCTCAGCACATGACACAGTGGCTCAGGACTCCACTCAGCAAGTTCTCTGGGACTGCGTCCCTTTATCGTCCCATTTTCCAGGGAGGAAACCAAGGCTCACTGTGGCGAAAGGGATGCCCGTGGTCACAGCTAGTGAGTGGAGGAGCGAAACCTCCAACCCAGGCGTGTGGCATACTCGACCCTGAGCACCAAAACATTCTTGCTAGAACCATGACAACAACGTCAACAACGACAAATAACAGTGACTAGGTGTTTGCCATGTGCCAGGCATTGTCCTGAGTGCTCCATGGGAACCATGATGACCACCCCATGAAGGAAGTGCTCTTTCAGATCCCATTTTGCAAATGAGGAAACCAAGGCTAGCAAGCAGTCAGATTGGAATGGGAGCCCAGGAAGCCCGCCTGCAGGAGCCGAGAGCTCACCACTGCGCCGTGCTGTTTAGTGGACTGTTCTGTCCTCTGATCCTGGCCGACAGGCTCTCCTAGGTTCTGGTGGTAAGAGTTATATTGATTTCTATGATATGTAACAAATTATCACAAACTTAGTGGCTTCGACAACACCCATTCATTATCTGTTTTAATGAGTCACGAGTCTGGCACGTTCTAGCTGGGTCCACTGCCCAGGGTCAGACAAGGCTGCAGTCAAGGTGGTGGCTGGGCTGCATTCTCATTTGGAGGCTCGAGTGGGAAGAACTCACTTTCGAGCTCCCTCTGGTTGATGGCAGGGTTCATTTCCCTGCAGCTATAGGACTGAGGTCCCTGTGGTTTGTCCAGCTGTTGGCTGGGACTGCTGTCAGTTTCTAGAGACCACTCACAGGTCCTTATCACATGATCCCTCCTGGGACCCTTTCACACTTCCAATCTCTGACTTCAAGAAAGGTTCAGTTCCTTTTAAGAACTCACCTGCTTAAGCCAGGCCCACCCAGAACCACCTCCCTTTTTAGGAACTCCAAGTCAACTAAGTAGTAATTTTCTCAAGGCATGATACACCACCATGTCTACAGTCCTGCCCACATTTCAGGGAAGGGGGTTATACTACAGCAGGGGCCGGGATTCTGGGCCATCTTAGAATTCTGCCTCCCACAAGGGATGGGGGCCTTTCTGTGCTGTGAAGGAAGACAAGGGTTCTCTCTGGAAGGATTCCCAGCCACAGTGCCTCAGAAAGAAAAGTTAGCAAGAGGCATGGGCCCCTTTCCAAAGCCTCCCCTCAGCCGGCTTT